>NC_092051.1:55145296-55507847 GCF_003086295.3 Arachis hypogaea
GACATTTGAAGATCCTTCTCAGTTCTTAACTGAATTCTTGCAGATATGTGATACTGTTAAGACTAATGGAGTAGATCCTGAAGTCTACAGGCTCATGCTTTTCCCTTTTGCTGTAAGAGACAGAGCTAGATTATGGTTAGATTCTCAACCCAAAGACAGCCTGAACTCTTGGGATAAGCTGGTCACGGCTTTCTTAGCCAAGTACTTTCCTCCTCAAAAGCTGAGGACGCTTAGAGCTGATGTTCAAACCTTCAGACAGAAAGAAGGTGAATCCCACTATGAAGCTTGGGAAAGATACAAACAGTTGACCAAAAAGTGTCCTTCTGACATGCTTTTAGAATCGACCATCCTGGATATATTCTATGATGGTTTATCTGAGCTATCAAAATGTCATTGGACACTTCTGCAGGTGGATCCATTCACCTAAAGAAAACGCCTGCAGAAGCTCAAGAACTCATTGACATGGTTGTTAATAACCAGTTCATGTACACTTCTGAAAGGAATCCTGTGAGTAATGGGACGCCTATGAAGAAGGGAGTTCTTGAAGTTGATACTCTGAATGCCATATTGGCTCAGAATAAAATATTGACTCAGCAAGTCAATATGATCTCTCAGAGTCTGCATGGAATGCAAGCTGCATCCAACAGTACTCAAGAGGCTTCTCATGAAGAAGAAGCTTATGATCCTGAGAACCCTGCAATAGCAGAGGTGAATTACTTAGGTGAACCTTATGGAAACACCTATAACTCATCATTGAGAAATCATCCAAATTTCTCATGGAAGGATCAAAAGCCTCAACAAGGCTTTAATAATGGTGGAAAAAACAGGTTTAGCAACAGCAAACCTTTTCCATCATCCACTCAGCAACAGACAGAGAACTTTGAACAAAATACTTCTAATCTGGCAAACTTAGTCTCTGATCTGATTAAGGCCACTGTAAGTTTCATGAATGAAACAAGATCTTCCATTAGAAATTTGGAAGCACAACTGGGCCAGCTGAGTAAAAGAATCACTGAAATCCCTCCCAGTACTCTCCCAAGCAATACAGAAGAGAACCCAAAAGGAGAGTGCAAGGCCATTGACATAAGCACCATAGCCGAACCTACAAGGGGAGTGGAGGACGAGAATCCCAAGGAGGAAGACCTCCTAGGACGTCCAGTGATCAATAAGGAGCTTCCCTCTGAGGAACCAAGGGACTCTGAGGCTCATCTAGAGACCATAGAGATTCCATTGAACCTCCTTATGCCCTTCATGAGCTCTGATGAGTATTCCTCTTCTGAAGAGAATGAGGATGTTACTGAAGAGCAAACTGCCAAGTTTCTTGGTGCAATCATGAAGCTGAATGCCAAATTATTTGGCATTGATACTTGGGAAGTTGAACCTCCCTTGTTCATCAATGAACTAAGTGATCTGGATCAACTGACATTGCCTCAGAAGAGACAGGATCCTGGAAAGTTCATAATACCTTGTACCATAGGCACCATGATCTTTAAGGCTCTGTGTGACCTTGGTTCAGGAATAAACCTCATGCCCTCTCTGTAATAGAGAAACTGGGAATCTATGGGGTGCAAGCTGCTAAAATCTCACTAGAGATGGCAGACAATTCGAGAAAATAGGCATATGGACAAGTAGAGGACGTATTAGTAAAGGTTGAAGGCCTTTACATCCCTGCTGATTTCATAGTCCTGGATACTGGAAAGGAAGAGGATGAATCCATCATCCTAGGAAGACCTTTCCTGGCCACAGCAAGAGCTGTGATTGATGTTGACAGAGGTGAAATAGTCCTTCAATGGAATGAGGACTCCCTTGTGTTTAAAACTCAAGGATCTCCCTCTACAACCATGGAGAGGAAGCAGAAAAAGCTTCTCTCAAAGCAGAGTCAACCAAAGCCCCCACAGTCAAACTCTAAGTTTGGTGTTGGGAGGCCACAGCCAAATTCTAAGTTTGGTGTTGAACTCCCATATCCAAACTCTAAGTTTGGTGTTGGAGAGTCTCAACAAAGCTCTGCACATCTGTGAAGCTCCATGAGAGCCCACTGTCAAGCTATTGACATTAAAGAAGCGCTTGTTGGGAGGCAACCCAATTTTTATTTATCTAACTATATTTTTCTTAGTTATATGTCTTTGTAGGTTCATGATCATGTGGAGTCACAAAATAAATATAAAAATTGAAAACGGAATCAAAAACAGCAGAAGAAAAATCACACCCTGGAGGAGCATCTGTCTGGCGTTCAGCGCCAGAACAGAGCATGGTTCTGGCGCTGAACGCCCAAAATGGGCAGCATCCTGGCGCTGAACGCCCAGAACAAGCATGGTTCTGGCGTTCAATGCCAGAAAAGGCAGCAAATGGGCGTTGAACGCCCAAAATGGGCACCAACCTGGCGCTGAATGCCCAGAGTTGTGTGCAAAGGCATTTTGCATGCCTAAATTGGTGCAGGGATGTAAATGCCTTGACACCTCAAGATCTGTGTACCCCACAGGATCACCTCAGGATCTGTGGACCCCACAGGATCCTTACCTACCTCCACTCACTCTCTTCTCTCTTCTCAATCATCCTCTATTCCCAATAAACATTCTTCCCTATTAACCCTTTACCACTCACATCCATACACCCACTTACCTTCAAAATTCAACATCTCTTTCCCACCCAATCCCACCCATATGGCCAAATATACACCTCCCTCCATCTCCTCCATATCTTCTTCTTCTTCTTCTATTCTTTCTTCTTTTGCTCGAGGGCGAGCAACATTCTAAGTTTGGTGTGGTAAAAGCATAGCTTTTTTATTTTTTTCCATAACCATTGATGGCACCTAAGGCCAGAGAAACCTCTAGAAAGAGGAAAGGGAAGACAAAAGCTTCCATCAAGGGTCTATAGCTCAGTGGTAGAACATTTGACTGCAAATCAAGAGATCCCTGAGATACCTCAGGGGATACATTTTCTTCCACACAATTATCGGAAGCAACTAAGGGTGGAACATCAAGAGCACTCCATCATGCTTCATGAAATAAGAGAAGATCAAAAAGCAATGAGGGAGGAGCAACAAAGACAAGGAAGAGACATAGAAGAGCTCAAGGACATCATTGGTTCCTCAAGAAGGAAACGCCACCATCACTAAGGTGGATTCATTCCTTGTTCTTATTTCTTCTGTTTTTCGTTTTCTATGTTTGTGTCTTCATTACATGATCATTAGTAGTTAGTAACTATGTCTTAAAGTTATGAATGTCCTATGAATCCATCACCTCTCTTAAATAAAAAATGTTTTAATTCAAAAGAACAAGAAGTACATGAGTTTCGAATTTATCCTTGAACTTAGCTTAATTATATTGATGTGGTGACAATGCTTCTTGTTTTCTGAATGTATGCTTGAACAGTGCATATGTCTTTTGAAGTTGTTGTTTAAGAATGTTAAATATGTTGGCTCTTGAAAGAATGATGACTAGGAGACATGTTATTTGATAATCTAAAAAATCATAAAAATGATTCTTGAAGCAAGAAAAAGCAGCAAAGAACAAAGCTTGTAGAAAAAAAAAATTAGGCGAAAAAAAATAGAAAGAAAAAGAAAAAGCAAGCAGAAAAAGCCGAAGCTCTTAAAACCAAGAGGCAAGAGCAAAAAGCCAATAACCCTTAAAACCAAAAGGCAAGGGCAAATAAAAAGGATCCCAAGGCTTTGAGCATCAGTGGATAGGAGGGCCTAAAGGAATAAAATCCTGGTCTAAGCGGCTAAACCAAGCTGTCCCTAACCATGTGCTTGTGGCGTGTAGGTGTCAAGTGAAAACTTGAGACTGAGCGGTTAAAGTCAAGGTCCAAAGCAAAAAAAGAGTGTGCTTAAGAACCCTGGACACCTCTAATTGGGGACTTTAGCAAAGCTGAGTCACAATCTGAAAAGGTTCACCCAATTATGTGTCTGTGGCATTTATGTATCCGGTGGTAATACTGGAAAACAAAGTGCTTAGGGCCACGGCCAAGACTCATAAAGAAGCTGTGTTCAAGAATCATCATACTGAACTAGGAGAATCAATAACACTATCTGAACTCTGAGTTCCTATAGATGCCAATCATTCTGAACCTCAATGGATAAAGTGAGATGCCAAAACTATTCAAGAGGCAAAAAGCTATAAGTCCCGCTCATATGATTGAAGCTCTGTTTCATTGATAGTTTGGAATTTATAGTATATTCTCTTCTTTTTATCCTATTTGATTTTCAATTGCTTGGGGACAAGCAACAATTTAAGTTTGGTGTTGTGATGAGCGGATAATTTATACGCTTTTTGACATTGTTTTTAGTATGTTTTTAGTAGGATCTAGTTACTTTTAGGGATGTTTTCATTAGTTTTTATGTTAAATTCACATTTCTGGACTTTACTATGAGTTTGTGTGTTTTTCTGTGATTTCAGGTATTTTCTGACTGAAATTGAGGGACTTGAGCAAAAATCAGATTCAGAGGTTGAAGAAGGACTGCTGATGCTGTTGGATTCTGACCTCCCTGCACTCAAAGTGGATTTTCTGGAGCTACAGAACTCGAAATGGCGCGCTTCCAATTGCGTTGGAAAGTAGACATCCAGGGCTTTCCAGTAATATATAATAGTCCATACTTTGGCGAAGAATAGACGACGTAAACTGGCGTTCAACGTCAGCTTTCTACCCAAATCTGGCGTCCAGCGCCAGAAAAGGAGCCAAAACCAGAGTTGAACGCCCAAACTGGCACAAATACTGGCGTTCAACTCCAAGAAGGACCTCTACACGTGCAACACTTAAGCTCAGCCCAAACACACACCAAGTGGGCCCCAGAAGTGGATTTATGCATCAATTACTTACTCATGTAAACCTTAGTGACTAGTTTATTATAAATAGGACCTTTTACTATTGTATTTGGTATCTTTGATCAGTTGTATGCTATCTTAGATCACAATTGAGGGCTGGCCTCTTGACCATGCCTGGACTTTCACTTATGTATTTTTAACGGTAGAGTTTCTACACTCCATAGATTAAGGTGTGGAGCTCTGCTGTTCCTCAAAGATTAATGCAAAGTACTACTGTTTTCTATTCAATTTATCTTATTTCGCTTCTAAGATATCCATTCGCACCCAAGAACGTGATGAAGGTGATGATTATGTGTGACGCTCATCATCCTTCTCCCTTATGAACGCGTGCCTGACAAACACTTCTGTTCTACATGAATTAAGCTAGAATGAATATCTCTTAGATCTCCTAACAAGAATCTTCGTGGCGTAAGCTAGAATGATGATGGCATTCAAGAGAATCCGAAAAGTCTAAACCTTGTCTGTGGTATTCCGAGTAGGATTCAATGATTGAATGACTGTGACAAGCTTCAAACTCGCGAGTGCTGGGCGTTTGAGACAGACGCAAAAGGAGGGTGAATCCTATTCCAGCATGATCGAGAACCAACAGATGATTAGCCGTGCTGTGACAGAGCATGTGA
This sequence comes from Arachis hypogaea, assembly GCF_003086295.3. Lineage (NCBI taxonomy): Eukaryota > Viridiplantae > Streptophyta > Magnoliopsida > Fabales > Fabaceae > Arachis > Arachis hypogaea. The sequence goes on from NC_092051.1 coordinate 55,150,737, forward strand.
GCATATTTTTCACTGAGAGGAGGGGATGTAGCCACTAACAACGGTGATGCCCTTGCATAAAGCCAGCCATGGAAAGGAGTAAGACTGATTGGATGAAGATAGCAGGAAAGCAGAGGTTCAGAGGAACGAAAGCATCTCTATTCGCTTATCTGAAATTCTCACCAATGAATTACATAAGTATTTCTATCCCTATTTTATTATATTAAATTCGAAAACACCATTATCCATTTATATCTGCCTAACTGAGATTTGCAAGGTGACCATAGCTTGCTTCATACCAACAATCTCCGTGGGATTCGACCCTTACTCACGTAAGGTATTACTTGGACGACCCAGTGCACTTGCTGGTTAGTTGTATCGAAGTTGTGAACCATGGTATTGGCATCATGTTCTTGGCGCCATTACCAGGGAAAGAAAGAGCCATGAATTTTACATAATGAAAGTGTAATCACGATTACGCGTACCAAGTTGCTCACGTTGCCAGGGATTGTTCGAGCCTGGACATCACAATTTCGTGCACCAAGTTTTTGTTATGCTTTTTACCACACCAAACTTAGAATGTTGCTCGACCTCAAGCAAAAGAAGAAGGAATAGAAGAAGAAGAAGATATCGAGGAGATGGAGGGATGTGTGTATGGATGTGAGTGGTGGATGTGAGTGGTGGGTGGGAATCCTGTGAGATTCACAGATCCTGAGATGATCCTGTGGGTCCACAGATCCTGAGATGATCCTGTGGGGTCCACAGATCTTGAGGTGTCAAGGCATTTACATCCCTGCACCAATTTAGGCATGCAAAATGCCCTTGCACACAACTCTGGGCGTTTAGCGCCTAGTTGGTGCCCATTTTGGGCGTTCAACGCCCATTTATTGCCATTTCTGGCGTTGAACGCCAGAACCATGCTTATTCTGGGAGTTCAGCGCCAGAATGTTGCCTATTTTGGGCGTTCAGCGCCAGAACCATGCTCTGTTCTGGCGTTTGAACGCCAGGCAAATGCTCCTCCAGGGTGAGATTTTTCTTCTGCTGTTTTTGATTCCGTTTTCAATTTTTATATTTATTTTGTGACTCCACATGATCATGAACCTACAAAGACATATAACTAAGAAAAATATAGTTAGATAAATAAAAATTGGGTTGCCTCCCAACAAGCGCTTCTTTAATGTCAATAGCTTGACAGTGGGCTCTCATGGAGCCTCACAGATGTGCAGAGCTTTGTTGAGACTCTCCAACACCAAACTTAGAGTTTGGATATGGGAGTTCAACATCAAACTTAGAGTTTGGTTGTGGCCTCCCAACACTAAACCTAGAGTTTGACTGTGGGTGCTCTGGTTGACTCTGCTTTGAGAGAAGCTTTTTCTGCTTCCTCTCCATGGTTGCAGAGGGAGATCCTTGAGTTTTAAACACAAGGGAGTCCTCATTCCATTGAAGGACTATTTCACCTCTGTCAACATCAATCACAGCTCTTGCTGTGGCCAGGAAAGGTCTTCCTAGGATGATGGATTCATCCTCTTCCTTTCCAATATCCAGGACTATGAAATCAGCAGGGATGTAAAGGCCTTCAACCTTTACTAATACGTCCTCTACTTGTCCATATGCCTGTTTTCTCGAATTGTCTGCCATCTCTAGTGAGATTTTAGCAGCTTGCACCCCATAGATTCCCAGTTTCTCTATTACAGAGAGGGGCATGAGGTTTATTCCTGAACCAAGGTCACACAGAGCCTTAAAGATCATGGTGTCTATGGTACAAGGTATTATGAACTTTCCAGGATCCTGTCTCTTCTGAGGCAATGTCAGTTGATCCAGATCACTTAGTTCATTGATGAACAAGGGAGGTTCAACTTCCCAAGTATCAATACCAAATAATTTGGCATTCAACTTCATGATTACACCAAGAAACTTGGCAGTTTGCTCTTCAGTAACATCCTCATTCTCTTCAGAAGAGGAATACTCATCAGAGCTTATGAAGGGCATAAGGAGGTTCAATGGAATCTCTATGGTCTCTAGATGAGCCTCAGAATCCCTTGGTTCCTCAGAGGGAAGCTCCTTATTGATCACTGGACGTCCAAGGAGGTCTTCCTCCTTGGGATTCACGTCCTCCACTCCCCTTGTAGGTTCGGCCATGGTGCTTATGTCAATGGCCTTGCACTCTTCTTTTGGGTTCTCTTCTGTATTGCTTGGGAGAGTACTGGGAGGGATTTCAGTGATCTTTTTACTCAGCTGGCCCACTTGTGCTTCCAAATTTCTAATGGAAGATCTTGTTTCATTCATGAAACTTACAGTGGCCTTAGACAGATCAGAGACTAAGTTTGCCAGATTAGAAGTATTTTGTTCAGAGTTCTCTGTCTGTTGCTAAGTGGATGATGGAAAAGGTTTGCTGTTGCTAAACCTATTTCTTCCACCATTATTAAAGCCTTGTTGAGGCTTTTGATCCTTCCATGAGAAATTTGGATGATTTCTCAATGATGTGTTATAGGTGTTTCCATAAGGTTCACCTAAGTAATTCTGAAAGCATGTCAGAAGGACACTTTTTGGTCAACTGTTTGTATCTTTCCCAAGCTTCATAGAGGGATTCACCTTCTTTCTGTCTGAAGGTTTGAACATCAGCTCTAAGCTTGCTCAGCTTTTGAGGAGGAAAGTACTTGGCTAAGAAAGCCGTGACCAGCTTATCCCAAGAGTTCAGGCTGTCTTTGGGTTGAGAATCCAACCATAATCTAGCTCTGTCTCTTACAGCAAAAGGGAAAAGCATGAGCCTGTAGACTTCAGGATCTACTCCATTAGTCTTAACAGTATCACATATCTGCAAGAATTCAGTTAAGAACTGAAAAGGATCTTCAGATGGAAGTCCATGAAACTTGCAGTTCTGCTGCATCAGAGAAACTAATTGTGGTTTCAGCTCAAAGTTGTTTGCTCCAATGGCAGGAATGGAGATGTTTCTTCCATGTAAATTGGAATTAGGTGCAGTAAAGTCACCAAGCATCTTTCTTACATTATTATTATTTTCGGCTGCCATCTCCTCTTCCTGTTCGAAAATTTCTGAAAGGTTATCTCTGGATTGTTATATTTTAGCTTCTCTTAATTTTCTCTTCAGAGTCCTTTCAGGTTCTGGATCTGCTTCCACAAGAATGTTCTTATCCTTGCTCCTGCTCATATGACAAAGAAGAAGGCACAGAAAAATAATAATAATAATAATAGAGGTCCTTTATACCACAGTATAGGGATCCCTGTGTGAGTAGAAGAAGAGGAGGAGACAAAAAATGTAATATAATGGAAGAAACACAACTGTGAGGATGGCAGAGATGTGAGATGAGATGTTAGGATATGAATGAATAATTAGAATAAGATGGGGGAGGGATAATTTTCGAAAAATATTTTTGAAAAGGAGTTAGTGATTTTTGAAAATAGTTTTTGAAAAATGTTAGTAATTTTCGAAAATTTTTGAAATCAAAAAATAAAAAATAAAAATAATTAGTTAATTAAAAAAAATTTTGAAAAAGAGGGAAGATATTTTCGAAAATTAGAGAGAGAGAGTTAGTTAGGTAGTTTTGAAAAAGTTAAGAAACAAACAAAAAGTTAGTTAGTTAGTTGAAACAAATTTTGAAAAGATAAGAAGTTAGGAAGTTAGAAAAGAAAATTTGGAAAGATATTTTTGAAAAAGATAAGATAAGAAGATATTTTTGAAAAGATATGATTGAAATTAGTTTTGAAAAAGATTTGATTTTTAAAATCACAAGATATGATTCTAGAACTTAAAGTTTGAATCTTTCTTAACAAGTAAGTAACAAACTTGAAATTTTTGAATCAAAACATTAATTGCTATTGTTATTTTCGAAAATTTGGTATAAAAGTAAGAAAAATATTTTTGAAAAATAATTTTGGAATTATCGAAAATAACTAAGAAATTTGAAAAAGATTTGATTTGTGAAAAAAGATTTTGAAAAACATAAGATTTTCAAATTGAAAATTTGATTTGACTCATAAGAAACAACTTGATTTTAAAATTTTTGAAAAAGTCAACTCAAATTTTCGAATTTGATGAGAGAAAAGGGGAAAGATATTTTTTTGATTTTTGAATTTTTATGATGCAAGAGAAAAACACTAAAAAGATGCAATGCATGAATTTTTTTAGATCAAAACATGTGATGCATGCAAGAATGCTATGAATGTCAAGATGAACACCAAGAACACTATGAATGTCAAGATGAACATCATAGACACAATTTTGAAAAACTTTTATTGCAAAGAAAACATGCAAGACACCAAACTTAGAATTCTTTAATGCTTAGACACTAAGAATTCAAGAATGCATATGAAAAACAAGAAAAGACACAAAACATGAAAACATCAAGATCAAACAAGAAGACTTACTAAGAACAACTTAAAGATCATGAAGAACATTATGAATGCATGAAATTTTTGAAAAATGCAAGATGCATATGCAATTGACACCAAACTTATAACATGACTCAAGACTCAAACAAGAAACACAAAAATATTTTTTGATTTTTATGATTTTCTAATTTTTTTGGATTTTTATTTTATATTTTTCGAAAATTATTTAGAAGGAAAGAAAAATAAGGATTCCAAAATTTTTAATATGAATTCCAGGAATCTTGCCATGTTAGTCTAAAGCTTCAGTCTAGGAATTAGACATGGCTCACTAGCCAGCCAAGCTTTCAATGAAAGCTCCGGTCCAAAACACTAGACATTGCCAATGGCCAGCCAAGCTTCAGCATGTAATTCTGACATGACACGCCTGACATACTCATTCCCAAAGGAATAGGACATGGCTTTACAGCCAGCCAGGCTTCAACGTGCTTCATGAAACACTAGAATTCATTCTTAAAAATTTTTGAATCAAATTTTTGAAAACATTTTTATATTATTTTCGAAAACAGATGAGAATATTTTAGAAATATTTTTTTTTGAAAAATTTTTGAAAAGAAAACAAAAAGAAAATTACCTAATCTGAGCAACAAGATGAACCGTCAGTTGTCCAAACTCGAACAATCCCCGGCAACGGCGCCAAAAACTTGGTGCGCAGAAATTGTGATGTCCAGGCTCAAACAATCCCTGGCAACGTGAGCAACTTGGTACGCGCAATCGTGATTACACTTTGATTATGTAAAATTCATGGCTCTTTCTTTCCCTAGCAATGGCGCCAAGAACATGGTGCCAATACCATGGTTCACAACTTCGATACAACTAACCAGCAAGTGCACTGGGTCGTCCAAGTAATACCTTACGTGAGTAAGGGTCGAATCCCACGGAGATTGTTGGTATGAAGCAAGCTATGGTCACCTTGTAAATCTCAGTCAGGCAGATATAAATTGATAATGGTGTTTTCGAATAATAAATAATAGAATAGGGATAGAGGTACTTATGTAAATCATTGGTAGGAATTTCAGATAAGCGAATGGAGATGCTTTTCGTTCCTCTGAACCTCTGCTTTCCTGCTATCTTCATCCAATCAGTCTTACTCCATTCCATGGCTGGCTTTATGTGATACATCACCACTTTCAATGGCTACTTTCGGTCATCTCTCGGGAAAATGATCCAATGCCCTGTCACGGCACGGCTAATCGTCTGGAGGCATCACCCTTGTCAATGGCTTCATCTTATCCTCTCAGTGAATAATATGCTCACGCACCCCGTCACGGCACGGCTATTCATCTGTCGGTTCTCGATCATGCTGGAATAGGATTTACTATCCTTTTGCATCTGTCACTAACGCCCTGCAATCGCGAGTTTGGAGCTCGTCACAGTCATTCATTCATTGAATCCTACTCGGAATACCACAGACAAGGTTTAGACCTTCCGGATTCTCTTGAATGCCGCCATCATTCTAGCTTACGCCACGAAGATTCTGGTTAGGAGATCTAAGAGATATTCATTCTAGCTTATTTCATGTAGAACGGAGGTGTTTGTCAGGCGCGTGTTCATAGGGGAGAATGGTGATGAGCGTCACACATAATCATCACCTTCATCACGTTCTTGGGTGCGAATGGATATCTTAGAAGCGAAATAAGATGAATTGAATAGAAAACAGTAGTACTTTGCATTAATCTTTGAGGAACAGCAGAGCTCCACACCTTAATCTATGGAGTGTAGAAACTCTACCGTTAAAAATACATAAGTGAAGGTCCAGGCATGGCCGAGATGGCCAGCCCCCTAAAACGTGATCAATAGTCTCCTAAGATGAACAATGGATTAAAACTGAGACCAAAGATACCTAATACAATAGTAAAAGGTCCTATTTATAATAAACTAGCTACTAGGGTTTACATGAGTAAGTAATTGATGCATAAATCCACTTCCTGGGCCCACTTCGTGTGTGTTTGGGCTGAGCTTGAGTGTTGCACGTGTAGAGGTCCTTCTTGGAGTTGAACGCCAGCTTTTGTGCCAGTTTGGGCGTTCAACTCTGGTTTTGGCTCCTTTTCTGGCGCTAGACACTAGATTTGGGTAGAAATCTGGCGTTGAACGCCAGTTTACGTCATCTATTCTTGGCCAAAGTATGGACTATTATATATTTCTGGAAAGCCCTGGATGTCTACTTTCCAACGCAATTAGAAGCGCGCCATTTCGAGTTCTGTAGCTCCAGAAAATCCACTTTGAGTGCAGGGAGGTCAAAATCCAACAGCATCAGCAGTCCTTTTTCAACCTCTGAATCTGATTTTTGCTCAAGTCCCTCAATTTCAGCCAGAAAATACCTGAAATCACATAAAAACACAAAAACTCATAGTAAATTCCAGAAATGTGAATTTAACATAAAAACTAATGAAAACATCCCTAAAAGTAACTAGATCCTACTAAAAACATACTAAAAACAATGTCAAAAAGCGTATAAATTATCCGCTCATCAGCAAGGTTAGCCTTTCCTCACCTCATTTGCCACCTCTGCAATTTGGCTGGGATTGACATAGAGGAAGATATCCTCATTGATGAGGATAAGCCCATCACTAAGAAAAGGATGGAGCAAACAAGAGATCATGGACCTCAACAAGAGCATGGGGAAATTCCTCACCATGAAATCCCTGAGATGCCTCAAGGGATGCACTTCCCTCTACAAAACTATTGGGAGCAATTCAACACCTCCCTAGGAGAATTAAGTTCCAACATGGGACAACTAAGGATGGAACACCAAGAGAACTCCATTATTCTCCATGAGAATAGAGAAGATCAAAGAGCTATGAGGGAGTAGCAACAAAGACAAGGAAGAGACATAGAGGAGCTCAAAAGCACCATTGGTTCTTCAACAAGAGGAAGACGCCACCCTCACTAAGGTGGACTCGTTCCTTAATCTCCTTGTTCTTATTTTCCTATTCTTCGGTTTTTGAGCCTTATGTTTTATTTATATTTGTGTCTTTACTATATGATCATTATTGTTTAAGTGTCTATGTCTTAAAGCTATGAATGTCCTATGAATCCATCACCTCTCTTAAATGAAAAATGCTTTTAATCACAAAAGAACAAGAAGTACATGATTTTGAATTCAACCTTGAAATTAGTTTAATTATTTTGATGTGGTGACAATACTTTTTGTTTTCTGAATGAATGCTTGAATAGTGCATATATCTTTTGAATTTGTTGTTTATGAATGTTAAAATTGTTGGCTCTTGAAGAATGATGAAAAAGGAGAAATGTTATTTGATAATCTGAAAAATCATAAAATTGATTCTTGAAGCAAGAAAAAGCAGTGAATACAAAAGCTTGCGAAAAAAAAAAGAGAAAAAAAAATTGGCAAAAAAAAAATATAATAAAAGAAAGAAAAATAAAAAGCAAGCAGAAAAAGCCAAGAGCTCTTTAAACCAAAAGGCAAGAGCAAAAAGCCAGTAACCCTTTAAACCAAAAGGCAAGGGTAATAAAAAGGATCCAAGGCTTTGAGCATCAGTGGATAGGAGGGCCCAAAGGAATAAAATCCTGGCCTAAGCGGCTAAACCAAGCTGTCCCTAACCATGTGCTTGTGGCGTGAAGGTGTCAAGACAAAAGCTTGAGACTGAGCGGTTAAAGTCAAGGTCCAAAGCAAAAAAAAGTGTGCTTAAGAACCCTGGACACCTCTAACTAGGGACTCTAGCAAAGATGAGTCACAATCTGAAAAGGTTCACCCAATTATGTGTCTGTGGCATTTATGTATCTGGTGGTAATACTGGAAAACAAAGTGCTTAGGCCACGGCCAAGACTCATAAAGTAGCTGTGTTCAAGAATCAACATACTGAACTAGGAGAATCAATAACACTATCTAAATTATAAGTTCCTATAAGATGCCAATCATTATGAACTTCAAAGGATAAAGTGAGATGCCAAAACTGTTCAGAAGCAAAAAGCTACTAGTCCCGCTCATCTGATTGGAGCTAAGTTTCATTGATATTTTGGAATTTATAGTATATTCTCTTCTTTTTATCCTATTTGATTTTCAGTTGCTTGGGGACAAGCAACAATTTAAGTTTGGTATTGTGATGAGCGGATAATTTATACGCTTTTTGGCATTATTTTTACATAGTTTTTAGTATGATTTAATTAGTTTTTAGTATATTTTTATTAGTTTTTAAATAAAAATCACATTTCTGGACTTTACTATGAGTTTGTGTATTTTTCTGTGATTTTAGGTAATTTCTGGCGGAAATTGAGGGACTTGAGCAAAAATCAGATTCAGAGGCTGAAGAAGGACTGCAGATGCTGTTGGATTCTTACCTCCCTGCACTCAAAGTGGAATTTCTGGAGCTACACGAGTCCAAATGGTGCGCTCTCAACTGCGTTGGAAAGTAGATATCCAGGGCTTTCCAGCAATATATAATAGTTCATACTTTGCCCAAGTTTAGATGACGCAAACTGGCGTTCAATGCCAGATTTCTGTCCTACTCTGGCGTTAAACGCCAGAAACAAGTTGCAAACCAGAGTTAAATGCCAGAAACAAGTTACAAACTGGCGTTCAACACGAAGGAAGACCTTTACACGTGAAAGATTCAATGCTCAGCCCAAGCACACACCAAGTGGGCCCGGAAGTGGATTTTTGCATCATTTACTCATTTCTGTAAACCCTAGTTACTAGTTTAGTATAAAAACTACTTTTAGTAATTTATTTCACATCTCTGGAACACGTTATGTAACTTTTACGTTCTGAGACCTCCATGGGAGGCTGGCCACTCGGCCATGTCTACCCTATTTTCACTTATGTATTTTCAACGGTAGAGTTTCTACACACCATAGATTAAGGTGTGGAGCTCTGCTGTTCCTCATGAATTAATGCAAAGTAATATTGTTTTTCTATTCAACTCAAGCCTATTTCTTCTCTAAGATATTCATTCACACACAAGAACATGATGAATGTGATGATTATGTGACGCTCATCACCATTCTCACTTATGAACGCGTGCCTGACAAACACTTCCGTTTTACATGAAAGCAAGCTTGAATGCATTTCTCTTAGCCTCCTGATTTATGATCAGAGTCTTCGTGGTATAGGCTAGAATTATTGGCGGCCATTCTTGAGATCCGAAAAGTCTAAACCTTGTCTGTGGTATTCCGAGTAGGATCTGGGAAGGGATGGCTGTGACGAGCTTCAAACTCGCGAGTGCTGGGCGTAGTGACAGACGCAAAAGGATTACTGAATCCTATTCCAGCATGATCAAGAATCGACAGATGATTAACCGTGCGGTGACAGTGTATTTGGACCATTTTCACTGAGAGGACGGGATGTAGCCATTGACAACGGTGATGCTTAACATACAGCTTGCCATGGAAAGGAGTATAAAGGATTGGATGAAGACAGTAGGAAAGCAGAGGTTCAGAAGAAACAAAAGCATCTCCATATGCTTATCTGAAATTCTCACCAATGAATTACATAAGTATTTCTATCCTATTTTATATTTTAATTATATTTTAACTATAAATTCACCATAACCATTTGAATCCGCCTGACTGAGATTTGCAAGATGACCATAGCTTGCTTCAAGCCGACAATCTCCATGGGATCAACCCTTACTCACGTAAGGTTTATTACTTGGACGACCCAGTGCACTTGCTGGTTAGTTGTACCAAGTTGTGACAAAGAATTAAGATTATGAACGTGCGTACTAAGTTTTTGGTGCCGTTACCAAGGAATGAACAATCACAATTTCGTGCACAAACAGCACCAACATAGAAGGAGCCAGCTGATCTTTCCAATGATATATGATATTCTATGGTGCTATTCCATTTGGGCTATGAACAAAGAGCAACAAAGTGATGGTTATATCCTCAAGCGCCCATAGTGGGGCCCAAAACACCCAGGAAGCTCATTTTGTGCATTTCAAGCGCCCATGGTGCTCCAATTCTTGGGATTTGGGTTCACACTAATGTCATGATTTTTTGTAACCCATGCATTAGCATAGAACTCTTGCCCCACTAAGATCCCAACCTCTTGGATGGGATTGGTTAGGACTTCCCAACCTCTTCTCCGGATCTCTCTTCGGATATTTGGATACTCATTCTTCTTGAGCTTGAAAGGGACCTCAGAGATCACCTTCTTCTCTGCCACTACTTTATAGAAGTGGTCTTGATGGGTTTTGGTAATGAATCTCTCCATCTCCCAAGATACGGAGGTGGCGACTACTGCCTTTCCTTTCCTCTTTCTAGAGGGTTCTCCAACCTTGAGTGCCATAAGTGGGAATGGAAAGCAAAAAAGTAACGCTTTTCCGACACTAAACTTAAAAGTTTTGCTCCTCCTCGAGCAAAAATAAAGAAAAGAGAATGATGGAGTATAAGAAGAAGAAAATAGATGGAGATGGAGGGAGAAAGCAATTTGGCCAAGGGGGCTTTAGAGTGTATGAGGTGTGTATGTTTGAAGGGTTAGTTAGAGGGGTATTTATAGGGGTGGGCTAGAGTTGGGTTTGGTCATGGGTGGGTTAAATGGGAGAAAAATTTGATTTTGAAGTGGGTGGGGGTTGGTGGGTGGTGTGTGGCGTAGAGCAGGTTAGGAATTTTTTTCCTCAAAAATGGAATTAGCATTGCAAGTATAGCCCCAACCCAACAATCGACCAACACCAAAGTTTAGAATTACAAATTGTCACTATTCGGAACAAATATAAACCAGAAGTTTTAATTTCCGGGTCGTCTCCCAAGGACTAGTGCCAATGAGTGCGCAATTTCAGTTGTGAAGACAAAAGGGATTTTCAATAAAGAGATAAATAATTAAAGGAATAAAAGAACATTCAAAATTGCAATTAATAAACTGATAAAGGGATTAAAGAACTAGCTATGTAATATGAACAAGTAAGATATAAAAGTGATTGATGTATGTGTGTGTGTATGATTCAAAGCATAAAAGGAATCTTGGCTTGGGATGAGCTAGGGGATCCTGTCCTTTTTGCAACCATAACTATGACAATTGTAATGGATTAATCTCACTTAGTTAACCCTTACATCGAAGAGTAGGTCAAGTGAGCATAGTTGTTCTTAATCCACAAATCCTAACTCACTTGCTAATTGTCTTAGCAACAAGTTAGTGTTAGTGGAAATAAGAACAATTAACAATCCAAGAATTATCACTAAATCTTGGACATTCCAACTCTAGGAACCCATATATTCATTTTCCCCAAGCCAAGGGGTGAAAATTTAACCCATAATCAAAATTGACATTTCCACAAACACTTGGTAGGCATAAACACAAATCAAGGCAAAATTAAGAAGATGCTTGAACTATAAGCAACAATTAATCAAAAGCAATAATAGCAACTCAACCAAGCATGTAATAATAATCAATCATCAAAATAATCAACAAGAGATCAAAACTGCAAGAAGTATATATATTAACAATATGACTTTAACTACAAGAAATAGTATCAAAATTGTAACTATAAAAAGTAGTAATTAAGGAATACTTACAATGGAGTCAAGCAAAAATCCAAGATAAAAAATGAAAAACGGAACTTGAAATGTAAAACCCTAGTAGAAATCCTAATGGTGTTGAGAGAAAACTTGAAGAAAAACTAAACCTATAGCCTCTAACTACTATCTAAAAAACTACTCCTAATGATATGCTATCCTGTTCATTGTTTGCCTCTTGCAATATGAGCTCTAGCCATCAGAATTGGGCTTCCAATCCCCCAAAAATGCGAGTCACATGCGTTTTTAATGAAGCCATGCGCAAGTACTTGTGCGTACGCACACTTTGCAATACTTTGGATGATCGTGCGACGTGCACGATGCTGTGGGCTCACATACTTCGCTTTGCTTTGCTACCTGTACGTACGCACAAGAGGCTGTGAACACGTACACATCGCGATGCTCTTCTCCTTTGTTTCTTCATGCTTTCTCCTCCTTACATGCTCCTCTTCCATTCTCAACATGCCATTCCTACCTTATATATCTGAAATCACTCACCAACAGCATCAAGGTATCGAATGGAAGGCAATTGGAATAAAATAGGTTAAATTAAACATAAATGAGCATGTTTTCACAACCAAACATAATTTAGGAGGAAATCTCAAAAGCATGCTATTTAAGGGAATAAGTGTAGGTTTATATGATGAAATCCTCTCAATTCTAACAAAAAATTATCGTAAAATATGGATTCGTCAATTCCCCCACACTTAAACACTAGCTTTAGTGGTATCAAAATCAATTAGCAATTTCTAGTTGTCAATCAACAAAGGAATTAGATAACTGAAGCGTCACTAATGACTCTACCTAGGCCAAGAGGAACAAAATCTATGCTAAAATCCATCAAGCATTTTCATCAAACACTTGGACGGCAAAAGAATAAAGCATAGTAAATTGACAACTAGAATGAAATCTAACAACAATTATTACAAGGAATTAACAACAACAATCAAAAGAAACATAATTATTATGAATTACCTCAAATTGAATTGAAAGAGAAGAGAAGGGATCTACAACAAAGTATAAAAACAAAGTAAAAGAAATTACAACAAAAGAGTAGAAGAGTGATGATTGCAACAACAAAGAATTGAGAAGGAGAAGTAGATGAAAGCATGAACTAAACCTAGATCTAAGATTATTGAACAAAACCTAATCCTAATCCTAATCCTAGAGAGAAGTGAGAGCTTCTCTCTCTAAAACTAACTAAAACTAATCCTAATGATTCCTAATATGTGTATTGATTCATTTCCCTTCAATCCTTGTTCCTTTTATGCATTTTGGTGCCAAAGTTGGTTGCACTGGGCCCCTGGTGCACGAAATTGTGATTACACTTTTCACAACTCCACACAACTAACCAGCAAGTGCACTGGGTCATCCAAGTAATACCTTACGTGAGTAAGGGTCGATCCCGCAGAGATTGTCGGCTTGAAGCAAGCTATAGTTATTTTGTAAATCTTAGTCAGAAGATTAATGATAATAGTGGTTATATTTATGAAAATAAATAACATAAAATAAACAGTACTTGTGATTCAGTAATGAGAAGCAGGTTGAGGTTTCGGAGATGCTCTGTCATCTGAATCTCTGCTTTTCTACTGTCTTCTTCTCCAAATATGCATGGCTTCCTTCCATGGCAGGCTGTATGATCCTCTCGGATGAAAACAAATCCATATGCGATGTCACCGCACGGCTAATCATCTGTCGATTTCCACTAGCATTGGAATAGGACCCTTGTCCTTTTGTACACTGTCACTGCGCCCAACATTCGCAGGTTTGAAGCTCGTCACAGTCATCCCTTCCCGGATCCTACTCGGAAATACCACAGACAAGGTTTAGACTTTTCGAATCCCAAGAATGCTGCCAATTGGTTCTAGCCTATACCACGAAGGTTCTGATCTCATGGATCAGGGACCCAAGAGATACACACTCAAGCTGTCGCCCAATGACTACGTTGAGCTCAGATAGAATGGGAGTGGTTGTCAGGCACGCGTTCATAGCATTGAGAATAATGATGAGTGTCACGAATCATCATCTTCTCCAGATTGAAGTACGAATGAGTATCTTAGAATAGAATCAAGCGTGATTGAATAGAAAACAGTAGTAATTGCATTAATCCATTGAAACACAGCAGAGCTCCTCACCCCCAACCATGGGGTTTAGAGACTCATGCCGTTAGAAATACAATATGAAGTGTAAAAATGTCAAGGGGTACAAAATAAATCTCTAAAGTAGTTTTTATACTAAACTAATAACCTAGGTTTACAGAAAATGGGTAAACTAAGATAGATAGTGCAGAAATCCACTTCCGAGGCCCACTTGGTGTGTGCTTGGGCTGAGCATTTAAGCTTCCATGTGTAGAGACTTTTCTTGGAGTTAAACACCAAGTTGCCGCCTGTTTCTAGCGTTTAACGCCAGAATAGGGTAGAAAGTTGGCGTTAAATGCTAGTTTGCGTGATCTCAACTCGGGAAAAGTATGGACTATTATATATTGCTGGAAAGCCCATGATGTCTACTTTCCAACGAAAGTGAGAGAGTGCCAATTGGGCTTCTGTAGCTCCAGAAAATCTATTTCGAGTGCAGGGAGGTCAGAATCCAACAGCATCTGTAGTTCTTTTTCAGCCTCTGAATCAGATTTTTGCTCAGGTCCCTCAATTTCAGCCAGAAAATACCTAAAATCAAAGAAAAAACAACACCAAACTTAAATTGTTGCTTGTTCCCAAGCAACTGAAAACAAAATAGGATAAAAAGAAGAGAATATACTATAAATCCCACAATATCAATGAAGCTTAGTTCTATTTAGATGAGCAGGGCTTGTAGCTTTTTGCTTCTGAACAGTTTTGGCATCTCACTTTTTCCTTTGAAGTTCAGAATGATTGGCATCTATAGGAACTCAGAATTAAAATAGTGTTATTGATTCTCTTAGTTTAGTATGTTGATTCTTAAACACAGCTACTTTATGAGTCTTGGCCGTGGCCCTAAGCACTTTGTTTTCCAGTATTACCACCGGATACATAAATGCCACAGACACATAACTGGGTGAACCTTTTCAGATTGTGACTTAGCTTTGCTGAAGTCCCCAGTTAGAGGTGTCCAGAGTTCTTAAGCACGCTCTTTTTGCTTTGGATCACGACTTTAACCACTCAGTCTCAAGTTTCTCACTTGTACCTTCATGCCACAAGCACATGGTTAGGGACAACTTGATTTAGCCGCTTAGGCCTGGATTTTATTTCCTTGGGCCCTCCTATCCATTAATGCTCAAAGCCTTGGATCCTTTTTACCCTTGCCTTTTCGTTTTAAGGGCTATTGGCTTTTTCTGCTTGCTTTTTCTTTTTCTTTTTTTTTTTTATTTTCACTCTCTTTTTTTTTCGCAAGCTTTGTTATTCACTACTTTTTCTTGCTTCAAGAATCAATGTTATGATTTTTCAGATTATCAATAACATTTCTCTTTTTCATCATTCTTTCAAGAGCCAACAAATTTAACATTCATAAACTCCACTATAAAAAATATGCACTGTGCAAGCATTCATTCAGAAAACAAAATGTATTGCCACCACATCAATATAATTAAACTAATTTCAAGATAAAAATTGAAATTCATGTACTTCTTGTTCTTTTGTAATTAGGAACATTTTTCATTTAAGAAAGGTGAAGGATTTATGGGACATTCATAACTTTAAGGCATAGACACTAGACACTAATGATCATGTAGTAAAGACACAAAAAATAGTCAAACATAAAGCTCAAAACCGAAAACAGAAAAATAAATAGACAAGGAGATTAACGAACGCTTCCACCTTAGTGAGGGTGGCGTCTTCTTCCTCTTGAAGAACCAATGGTGCTCTTGAGTTCCTCTATGTCTCTTCCTTGCCTTTGTTGCTCCTCCCTCATGGCTCTTTGATCTGCAGTCAAATGCTCTACCACTGAACTATGGACCCTTGAGATGAACCTCTCCATCTCTCATGACTCGGGGGTAGAAGCAACTGCCTTCCTTTCCCTCTTTCTAGAGGTTCCGGCCTTAGGTGCCGTAAATGGTTATGGAAAAATAAAAAGCAACATTTTTTTCACACCAAACTTAAAAGGTTTGCTCATCCTCGAGCAAAAGAAGAAAGAAGGGAGTAGAAAGAGAAGTGGAGGAGATGGAGGTGTGTGAATGGGTGGGTTTGGTAGGAGAATGGTTTGAATTTGAATGGTGAGGTAGGTGGGGATCCTAGGGAAGAGAGAATGAGTTGAGGTTGGTAGGGATCCTGTGGGGTCTACAGATCCTGAGGGGTCAAGGACTTCTCATCCCTGCTCCATTTAGGCGTGCAAAATGCCCTTAGAGTGCAATTCTGGTGTTAAACGCCAGGTTGCAGCCTGTTTCTGGCGTTTAACGCCAACTTTTCTTCCCTTTCTGGCGTTTAATGCCAACTTGGTGCTCTGTTATGGCGTTAAACACCAGCTTGTTGCTTCTTTCTGGCGTTAAATGCCAGAATTGTGCCAGACTGGCCGTTTAACGCCCATTCTGCTACTCTTACTGGCGTTTAAATGCCAGTAAGTCTATCCTCCAGGCTGTGCTATTTTTTATGCTTTTTTTATTCTGTTTTAATTCTGCAGCTATTTTTATGACTCCACATGATCATCAACCTAAAAAAAACATAAAATAACAATGGAAAATAAAATGAAAAAGTAATTAACATAGATAAATAAGATTGGGTTGCCTCCCAATAAGCGCTTCTTTACTGTCAATAGCTTGACATTACTGAGCCTTATAGTTTGCAATGTCTGCAAACCATGGAGCTTCCTGAATAGCAAACAATTGCTCATCCAAAAAGGTTTCAGAGATCTCAGTAGCAGGGAGGGACGCTCCTGCTACTGGTTCTATCCGGGACAGGTGATCAGCTACTTGATTCTCTGTCCCTTTTCTGTCTCTTATTTCTATATCAAACTCTTGTAGAAGCAACACCATCTTATGAGTCTGGGTTTTGAATCCTGCTTTGTGAGGAGATATTTTAGAGCAGCATGGTCAGTGTACACAATCACTTTTGATCCTACTAAGTAAGATCTAAACTTGTCAATGGCATAAACCACTGCAAGCAATTCCTTTTCTGTGGTTGTGTAATTTTTCTGCGCATCATTTAAAACACGGCTAGCATAGTAAATAACGTGCAGAAGCTTTTCATGCCTCTGGCCCAATACTGCACCAATAGCATGGTCATTGGCATCACACATTAATTCGAATGGTAATATCCAGTCTGGTGCAAAAATGACAGGTGCTGTTACCAACTTAGCCTTCAGAGTCTCAAAGGCCTACAAACACCCTCTGTCAAAGACAAATGGTGTGTCAGTAGCTAGCAGATTACTCAGAGGTTTTGCAATTTTTGAAAAATCCTTTATCAACCTCCTGTAGAATCCTGCATGCCCCAGAAAGCTTCTGATTGCTTTAACATTGGTGGGTAGTGGTAATTTTTCAATCACCTCTACCTAATTAGCTTGATCCACCTTTAGTCCCTTATTCGAAATTTTGTGCCCAAGGACAATTCCTTCAGTCACCATAAAGTGACATTTTTTCCAGTTTAAAACCAGGTTAGTCTCTTGGCATCTCTTCAGAACAAGTGCTAGATGGTTAAGATAGAAGCTAAATGAGTCTCCAAATACTGAGAAGTCATCCATGAAGACTTCCAGAAAATTTTCTACCATATCAGAGAAGATAGAGAGCATGCACCTCTGAAAGGTTGCATGTGCATTGCATAGACCAAAAGGAATTCTTCTGTATGTAAATACTCCAGAGAGACATGTGAATGCTGTTTTCTCTTGGTCCTGAGAATCTACTGCAATTTGGTTGTAACCTGAATAGCCATCAAAAAAGCAGTAGTATTCATGACCTGCTAGTCTCTCTAGCATCTGGTCTATGAATGGTAAAGGAAAATGATCCTTTCTGGTGGCTGTATTGAGCCTTTTGTAGTCAATACACATACGCCACCCTGTAACTGTTCTTGTGGGAACCAGTTCGTTCTTTTCATTATGAATCACTGCCATGCCTCCTTTCTTTGGGACGACTTGGACAGGGCTCACCCAGGGGCTATCAGAAATAGGATAAATAATCCCAGCCTCAAGTAACTTAGTGACCTCCTTCTGCACCACCTCCTTCATGGCTGGATTCAGCCACCTCTGTGGTTGAACCACTGGCTTAGCATCATCCTCCAATAGGATCTTATGCATGCATCTAGCTGGGCATATGCCCTTAAGGTCACTTATGGACCACCCAAGAGCTGTCTTGTGTGTCCTCACCACCTGAATTAGTGCTTCCTCTTCCTGTGGCTCTAGTGCAGAGCTTATGATTACCAGAAAAGTGTCATCTTCTCCCAGAAATGCATATTTTAGGGATAGTGGTAGAGGTTTGAGCTCGGGTTTAGGAGGCTTCTCCTCTTTCTGAGGAGTTTTAAGAGGTTCTTTTGTTTTCTCTGGTTCCTCCAGATCAGGCTGAACATCTGTAAAAATGTCTTCTAGCTCTGATTCGAGACTCTTAGTCATATTAACCTCTTCCACCAGAGAGTCAATAATATCAATGCCCATGCAGTCGTTTGGGGTAATGGGATGCTGCATAGCTTTGACAACATTCAACTTAAACTCATCCTCATTGACCCTTAGGGTTAATTCCCCTTTTTGGACGTCAATGAGGGTTCGTCCAGTTTTTAGGAAAGGTCTTCCTAGAATGAGAGTTGCACACTTGTGCTCCATTTCGAGCACTACAAAGTCAGTGGGAAAGGCAAATGGCCCAACCTTGACAATCATGTCCTCAATTATGCCTGATGGGTATTTAATGGAGCCATCAGCAAGATGAAGATAGATCTGGGTTGGTTTGACCTCTTCAGTCTAGCCAAGCTTTCTGATAGTGGATGCAGTGATTAGGTTGATACTTGCCCCAAGATCACATAGAGCTGTCTTGGTACAAGTACCCTCTAATGTGCATGGTATCATAAAGCTCCCAGGATCCTTAAGCTTTTCTGGTAAGCTCTTTCAAATGACTGCACTGCACTCTTCGGTGAGGAAGACTTTTTCAGTTTCCCTCCAATCCTTCTTATGATTTAAGATCTCTTTCATGAACTTAGCATAAGAGGGTATTTGCTCAAGTGCCTCTGCAAATGGAATCTTGATTTCAAGAGTCCTGAGATAGTCTGCAAAGCGGGCAAATTGTTTATCATGTTCCGTTTGGCGGAGTTTCTGAGGATAAGGCATCTTGGCTTTGTATTCTCCAACCTTAGTTGCTGCAGATTTATTCCCTACAGAGGTGGTTGGAGAAGCCTTATTAGAGGGGTTACCATCAGCACTTTCAGGTGTCTGATCCCTCATTAGCGTTTGAACGCCAGGCTTGGGGCTGGATGGGCGTTTAACGCCAGATTCCCTCCCATTTCTGATGTTTGAACGCTAGAACTGGACATGGACTGGGCGTTTAACGCCAGTTTTTCACCATTTTTTGGCATTTGAACACCAGAGTTATTCCTCTCTGGGATCTTACTGTCCTCAGAGAGATTTTGGGTAGCAGGTTGCTCGTCCTCTGTCAGCTGTTCTTTTCTTGGCTTTCTGCTGCTTTGAGTTGAGGTATTCAATATTTTTCCACTTCTTAATTAAACTGCTTGGCACTCTTCTATTATCTGTTTTGATAACTACAGTTTTAACTGATTCAATTGTGATTTCATATCCTTGTTAGCATTTTTGGTTTCTTGTAGCATCTCCTTAAATTCTGCTAACTGCCTTGTTATAGAAGATAGTTGCTGATTGAGTTCAGCAACTTGTTCCTAAGGACTAAAGTCAGTTGATACTGCCTTAGCTTCTTCTTTCATGGAGGACTCACTACTTATGTATAGATGCTGATTTCTAGCAACTGTATCATAAGCTCTTGAGCCTCTTCAATAGTCTTTTTCATGTGTATAGATCCACCAGCTGAGAGGTCTAGAGATATCTGAGCTTTTTCTGTAAGCCCGTAGTAGAAGATGTCTAACTACACCCACTCTGAAAACATTTTAGAGGGGCATTTCCTTAGCATCCCTCTGTACCTCTCCCAGAAATTATAAAGGGATTCATCATCCTCTTGTTTAAAGCCTTGGATGTCCAGCCTTAGCTGTGTCATCCTTTTTGGAGGGAAATATTGATTCAGGAATTTGTGTGATAACTATTTTCCTATTCTTATGCTTGTTGTGGGTTGGTTATTTAACCACCTCTTATCTTGATCTTTTACAGCAAATGGAAACAGTAATAATCTATAGACATCATAATCTACTTCCTTGTCATGTACTGTGTCAGCAATTTGTAAGGACTGTGCCAGAAACTCAGTAGGTTCTTCCTGTGGAAGACCGGGATACTGGCAATTTTGCTGCACCATGAAAATGAGCTGAGGATTTAGCTCAAAACTGCTTGCTTTGATGGGAGGTATACAGATACTACTCCCGTATGCAGCGGTAATGGGGTTAGCATATGACCCCAGAGTCCTTCTGGACTGTTCAATTCCACTTATATCCATGATGGAGAAAAGGGAATTGCTATGAATTGCAAATGAATTATATTTTTATTTATTTTATTTTATTTAATTAAAAGCAACCGAATAAAATAGAATAAAATAAATGGAAAATAAAATAAAAATTTTAAAAGCTAGAATAATTGATTAATTAAGAAAAGTTGAAAAACCTTGGATATGATTTTTGAAAAAGATTTTAATTTTGAAATTCCAAAACTAAGATAAGATAAAATAAAAACTTTTAAAATAAAAATCTGAATTTTTAAAGGTAGAATTCGGAAATCAATTAAAATAAAGAGAAAAGATATTTTTGAATTTAATGAAAAAAAGGGAAACAGGAAAAATGATACCAAACTTAAAGTTTTTAGATCAAAGAAAAGAAAACAAACAAGGAAGCTTTGAATATAAAAAATGAACACTAAGAGCAACTTTTGAAAATTTTTAAGAAAACAGAAACATAAAGGACACCAAACTTAAAAATTTTTATATTCTGAGCACTGATAATTCAAAACAAAAAAATGAAAGAAAAATAAATTCATGCAATTCACACCAAACTTAGAATATGAAACTAAACTCAAACAAAAGATTAAATTATGAAGTTATTGGTAAAAAGAAATTTTCGAAAATAATTTAGAAAAATAAAATAAGGATTTTAAAATTTTAACCAAAAACAATAATAAAAGAATCTAAACCAAAAAAGAAAAATTTTTCCTAATCTAAGCAACAAAATAAACCGTCAGTTGTCCAAACTCGAACAATCCCCGGCAACGGCGCCAAAAACTTGGTGCACGAAATTGTGATTACACTTTTCACAACTCCGCACAACTAACCAGCAAGTGCACTGGGTCGTCCAAGTAATACCTTACGTGAGTAAGGGTCGATCCCTCAGAGATTGTCGGCTTGAAGCAAGCTATGGTTATTTTGTAAATCTCAGTCAGGAGATTAATGATAATAGTGGTTATATTTATGAAAATAAAAAACATGAAATAAACAGTACTTGTGATTCAGTAATGAAAAGCAGGTTGAGGTTTTGGAGATGCTCTGTCATCTGAATCTCAGCTTTCCTACTGTCTTCTTCTCCAAACACGCATGGCTTCCTTCCATGGCAGGCTGTATGATCCTCTCGGATGAAAACCAATCCATATGCGCTGTCACCGCACGGCTAATCATCTGTCGGTTCCCACTAGCGTTGGAATAGGACCTTTGTCCTTTTGCACACTGTCACTGCGCCTAACATTCGCAGGTTTGAAGCTCGTCACAGTCATCCCTTCCCGGATCCTACTTGGAATACCACAGATAAGGTTTATACTTTTCGGATCCCAAGAATGCTGCCAATTTATTCTAGCCTACACCACAAAGGTTCTGATCTCATGGATCAGGGACCCAAGAGATACACACTCAAGCTGTCGCCCAATGACTACGTTGAGCTCAGATAGAACGGGAGTGGTTGTCAGGCACACATTCATAGCATTGAGAATAATGATGAGTGTCACGAATCATCATCTTCTCCAGATTGAAGTACGAATGAGTATCTTAGAATAGAATCAAGCGTGATTGAATAGAAAACAATAGTAATTGCATTAATCCATTGAAACACAGCAGAGCTCCTCACCCCCAACCATGGGGTTTAGAGACTCATGCCATCAGAAATACAATATGAAGTGTAAAAATTTCATGAGGTACAAAATAAATCTCTAAAAGTAGTTTTTATACTAAACTAATAATCTAGGTTTACAGAAAATGGGTAAACTAAGATAGATAGTGCAGAAATCCACTTCTGGGGCCCACTTGGTGTGTGCTTGGGCTGAGCATTAAAGCTTCCATGTGTAGACACTTTTCTTGGAGTTAAATGCCAGGTTGCTGCCTGTTTCTGGCGTTTAACTCCAGTTTTTATGCCAGTTCTGGCGTTTAACGCCAGAATAGGGTAGAAAGTTGGCGTTAAATGCCAATTTGCGTGATCTCAACTCGGGTAAAGTATGGACTATTATATAATTCTGGAAAGCCCAGGATGTCTACTTTCCAACACAATTAAGAGCGTGCCAATTGAGCTTCTGTAGCTCCAGAAAATCCATTTTGAGTGCAGAGAGGTCAGAATCCAACAGCATCTGCAGTCCTTTTTCAGCCTCTGAATCAGATTTTTGCTCAGGTCCCTCAATTTCAGCCAGAAAATACCTAAAATCACAGAAAAAACACACAAACTCATAGTAAAGTCCAGAAAGATGAATTTTGAATAAAAACTAATAAAAATATAATAAAAAGTGAATAAAATATACTAAAAACTACCTAAAAGTAATGCCAAAAAGCGTATAAATTATCCGCTCATCAGCCCCACAGCTTCTCAGAAATTGCTGGGCACGTTTTCCATTTAAAATCACGTGCGGCCACCGACGCGTACGCATACAGTGCGTGTGCGCGTCCCTTGAGATTTCGCAATCCACGCGTGCGCGTATAGTGCGTGTGCGCGTGGATGAAGATTTCCAAATCCTTGGTTTTTTCATGTATTCTCCACTTTGCATGCTTTCCTCTTTACTCCTTTGATCCATTCCTAGACCTTTTCTTCCTGAAATCACTTAACAAATAAATCAAGGCATCTAGTAGAATCAAAGGTGAATCTAAATTAACAAATTAAAGGTCTAAAAGCATGTTTTCACATTTTAAACTCAATTTAAGGAAGAATCACAAAACTATGCTATTTCATTGAATAAATGTGAGGAAAGGTTAATAAAATATTGTAAATTCAACACAAGATAAATCCTACAAATGGGGTTTATCAGCGTACGCACAACTCCCTGTTACGCACAAGAGAAAATTTCAGCATGTGTGCGTACGCACAGGTACCAGCGCGTGACTTCATTAAAAAGTCACGTGGCTCGCGATTTTGAAGGTTTCCTGGCCCATTTCTGAAGGCCTTGAGGCTGATTTTAGATGCTATATGAAGGGGGCAACATTACATATGAAGGCATTAGCTTAAATTAGCTTAGGAAGCTCAATCTTAGATTAGAAACACATAGTAGGAGTAGGAGTAGTGTAGTATACAAAATTCTCTCTTAGAGTTTTAATTAGGTTTTGATGTAGCTTTTTATAGTTCAATTTTGCTTTCATTTTATCACATTACTTGTTCTACACTTGCTCCTATTTCAATTTCTCTTGTCAATATATACATAGTTTTGCAATTTTGAGTTTTGGTTAATGAATTTGATGTTTGATGATTTTTATATGTTTATTGAGTTGCTTTTGTTGAATTTGATGTTTGATGATTTTTATATGTTTATTGAGTTGCTTTTCATGGCTTTTATCATTTTCCCAATTTTTCCATGTTTTATGATTATGCCCTTTATGTGTTTGATGAAATGCTAATTTTAGTTATGGGGTAAATTTCCACCCCTTGGCTTGGGAGAAAGTGAGTGTATGGATTACTAGAGTCATAATGTCCAACATTTAGTGATAATTCTTGGGTTGTTAGCTGTTATTGTTTCTACTAACGCTTGCTTCTTACTAAGGTAATTAGTAAGTTAGTTAGGATTTGTGGATTAATAACAATTATGCTCTCTTGACTTACTCTTCGATGTTAAGGGTTGACTTAGTGAGATTAATTCATCATAATTATCATAGTTGTGGTTATGGCAAGGAAGGAATTCTATAACTCATCCCAAATCAAGGTTCCATTTATGCTTTGAACCACTTTTCCATCAATTTTGAGTCTTACTTGTCCATATTACATACACACTACAAGAAAAATACCCATTCAGGTACACTTGAAAAGTGTAGCCAAAAGTGAAAAAAAATGATGCCTTAGGCTACAGCTACGCTTTCTGGGCTACGGCTACGCTTTTTAGGGTGATTCCTATTCAGCCGTTGCCTATTCTCAAAGGCTACGCTTTTCTGCACCAAGGGCTACGTTTTTGGCGTTTGGGAATAGGGTGCCCTTTTCAAGTGATGTTGTCCAGGACCAAAGGCTACGCTTTACAGCTTCCATTTTTACCAGAATAGGCTACGCTTTTCAGCACTACTGCATCACCTGTAAAGCGTAGCTACATTGTATACCATAACTACTCTATATAAGTGTAGCCTTAGGTTTCTCATTATTTTTTTTTAATTTTCTATATAACCATAGCTACTCTATATAAGTGTAGCCTTAGGTTCCTCATTGTTTTTTTTTATTTTCTATATATATATATATTCTAATAATTTTTTATACATAATATTTAGTAATATGATTACATATATATAATTCTGTATTTTTAATTAAATGAGTTAAATATTATAAAATAAAAATAAATACATAATTATACTAAATAATTTCTTTAAATAATAAAAATTATCTGTAAATAAAATATATTTATAATGATCCAAAAGTACTAATATTCATACATCTCACACTAAATTAAACATAGCCATATCAAAATAGGTATGAGACCACTTAGAATTTACTTCTAATACTCTATGAAAAACTAAAGGTGAGTTCTATGGTGCCTTTGTTATGGTGCCTAAATTGCCTAATTTCCCTTTTAAAGTAAAAAATAAAATGTTTAAAGTAAAATGTAAATCATGTAAAATTTATTAAATATTATTTACTTACCCTTTTTAGTAACTTAGGTACAAAGTAATAGGCACCATAGCATTCACAATTCTATATAAATATCTTCTAATAAAAGTAATTAGTCTACCATACATGTATCCATTCTCAACATTACTCCATCTTAACCCATAAACCACAATGATAAACAGCTTAATCTTCATTATCATCCTCAATATGATCCTGCATAATTATATAGAAAAGTAATTAGAAAAATATTTATAATGACATTTACAATTATTAAAATAAAAAAATCAAACTGAAAATAATTAGAAACCAAACTGAAAATAGTTGTATAAATTATCAAAACTATGTCAACTTAAAAAATAAAGTTAGCACTATTGGAGAAGCTAGCAAACCTGAAGATACAAAAAGAGAACAATCCAGGTACCACTAGAAGAAGAGGCTCCCAACAAAAATAGAAAAGAAAATAAACTGCAGCAGGAGAAGAACAATACAGTTCCAGGCCCAAATCAAATAAAAGAGTCAAACTGAAGCTACAAATGATGCAGAAAATAACAAAAGAGAACAAAAAAAAATCCAAAACAAATGCAGACAAAGATAAACGGGCAATAGACAAAGATAAACAGATGCACAAATCCAGGCACAAATTCAAAAGTGCAAAAAAACAGGAATTCTAGCAAATAGAAGTGCACAAAACTAGAATTACAACAACCAGAATTGCACAAACAATTTTCAGTCATAACAATACAACTTCAAGTGTTAAAGTGTCAATAAAATCAACAACATATGATTTTCAGCCATAGCAATTAACTTAACCATATGCAAATATAAGAGGTATAACATATTATACATATACCTAATATATTATATATATAAAAAAAAGGGCAAAAGAAATCTTAATATATTATTATTTATTTTAAATAGGAATCCAAAAGTGTACTTTGGTTTTAGTTTTGCAACTGCGTTCTGAGAATTTAATTTTATATGATTTTTTAAAAATCGGCTACTGATTTAGTACACTTCAGAAAAACAGCAAGCAGTAACCAATTTAGAAAAATCATATAAAATCCATCTTTGGTTGGATTCTCCTAAAGTTTGGTGTGGTTGAACCAGACTTACCCATCTTTCACCAGTTCAAGTCCCAGATCATTTTCACTTCTCTAGAAAAAGTTATGCCTCTCGAAATATGGTTTTGTTTTACGGAAAGGGTGCTGTCGCAGCAGTGAACAGCCCTGCTTCCAGAAGACACAACTTTCTCTATAAAATTCGAATTGTCCTGATATTTGGATATAAAATACTAGACATCCTAATATTTCATTCCTCTTTGGTTTCACCTCCAAAGAGTTTCAGAGTATTGAGATATGTGATTTCGAAGTTGCTGTTCCAGAATTCGTACAGCATTGTTTCTGCAGAAAATGACCATTTTCTAAAAATCATATCTCCCAAACCACATGTCGAAAAATTCTGAAATTTTAGGGGAATAATCTAGACATATTAAGGTTTCATAAAAAAATAATTTCACTCATTTTGAGTGGCTAGATTGCTCCCAGTTTTGTTCACAAATTGCTGCCCAAAACTGCATAATTCTGCAACATGTAACCTCGGGTTTTGAGAGGTCAAAAATTGATTCCTAGCTTTTCACTCACTCTAACCTTACATTCTAACTTCCTTTTACCTATTGTAACTTGTTGGAAAGATTAAATCAGCCCCAAGTACTCAGGATTGATAAATCACTATTTTTTGTCACTTTTCTTACTAATTAATAGATAGATAAAATGCATAAACACCTAAATAGATAGATAAAATGCATAAACACCTAAATAGGTCCAGAATAGCTAGCTTTAATAACGTGGTTTTGTAAAATATTAATCGCTTGGCATCATAATTTCTCCACTTCGATTTGGGCTCACCTTGATTGGCTGTCTTCTTTGATGCAGTCAGCTCTTAGAAGTCCACTCTGGCCATTGAGGGGTGGGTGGCACGCCTAATAGAATTCAGCAAAGCAATAGACTTAGTTATTACTTACCATAGGAGAAACCAATATTTTGATAGGAACATAAATAAACAAATAAAGATTAATTCACCTTAACGAATTTGGCTTTTAGATTTCTAGTCCAATCACCAAGTATCTTAATATGAACGCTTAGGTAATTATCATCCGGGGCGGAGGTTATGGAAAATAGATGCCTGTGATCACAGTATGTTTTGCTCAATGGAAACAAATAAAAACTAATTAAATTTGTATCACAACCTCAATTTGAAAATCATATACAAATCATAGCGAGCAAAATATATCATATCACTATGGAATATATGTTTTTAATTTGTGTCTTCATCACTTGAAATGACACTAATTATATTAAATATATAAAAAGAGAGTTAAAAAGAACACAGTTCATTACATTGTTTCAATATAATTATTATGTTGTAACTTTAGATATAATTTCATTCCATGAACATGACCATTAAGATGTCAAATTTAGCAAGACTGATTCCATTATTGCAACTATATAATCTTCAAGTCTAGTTTATACTTTATAGGATACTCAGCCTAGCAACTAGAGCTATTATACCAAAATATTTAGTTTATTTTATTAAGAACATGAATAAAAATTCATAAGGTTTGCCATAAAAGTGTCTTACATAGGTATGCATCTCCAATATGTCAATGAGCATGCATAAAAAGATTAGTTACAGAAGCAGTTAACTGGTCATAAGCCAATTTAAGAACAAATCATCCAAAGTTTTCCTTCAAACAAATCCAGAGTTATCATAACAAATCACCCAACAACTGGAACTAGACACTTTCTTTAGCTACCTGAAGTCAGTGTCATAATACTACTTTCTAATACGCATCAAGATTCTCAGCTCAACACTACAACACACCCAATATCAGTACAATTTTGTGTATGCTTTTCCAGTTATCTTATCACAATTCACGACAACATCAAATAAACAATATAATGGAATTCAAAAGCTTATTCAGAAAACAGAACTGAATAAACACCAACTAATGATTTCATTTTTAAGCAGCTGAACACACACGCACGCACAAAATCGTAAGAACCAAAATTGAAGGCATGCACAAACCAGAGTAAGCAAAACGCAAGCTGAAGCAAATTCATAGAGTAGCACTGTTGCACACACATGCCATTATAATAGCCCTGTTCTTGAGAACACCCCTATCAAATCAAACAATGCAAGCTGATAAGCAAAAAGTGAATCAAATCGGAACCCTAAAATCGCAACCCTCTCAAATTTTAGAACCAAATGGAGGTGAATACATACCTTCTCGATGACGATGAGCGAAGAGAGGATGAACGCGGTTCTTCCCGATGGTGAGCTCGAAGTGACAGCCAGAGCAGAAGGATGAAGAGGAGCGATGATTCTCCAGTAGCGAAGTGGTGTGCGTGAGTGGTGAGTTGGGAGTGGGGAGCGGGGAAGAGGGGTGACGGTGACGGCGTGAGGGTGATGAGTGACGGCGTGGGGAAGAGGGGAAAAAGATGATGAGTGACGGCGTGAGGGGGACCTTTCTCTGATTTTCAGTGAAGCTCAATGGCACGTGAAGGGGAAAAGGGAGAAAGGAAGCCAGGTCACGTTTAAGTGTTGGTGAAAAGGGGATAAAAATTTACTAAGTCTTGGTTTATATTTGGTTTTAGATACATTAGGCAATACTTTTAAAGTGCACATGAAGTATGACAAATAGGCTACCTTTCAAAAACGTTCTCTTTGGTAGAAAAAGTGAACCCATAGCTCTTAAGCTAAGGCTACGCTTTATAAGTGATATTTATAATATATAAGGAGACACTTTTCAAGTGATGCCACAAATGTGTTTCCTATTCTCCTACAAAAGGAAACACGGAGAAAAGCGTAGCCTATTCTAGGAATAGGCTACGCTTTTCAAATGTAGCTTAAAAAAAGTGTGGCTAAATGGGTATTTTTCTTGTAGTGACATAGTTCTTTTATTCCTTCATTACTTTATTAATTTCAATTTTGTTTCGTTCTTTTATATCTTTATTTGTTTACTTCATTATCGAAAAACAACCTTTGTTCTTGCAACCAAAATTGTGTGCACTCGTCGGCATTAGTTCCTAGGGAGAACGACCCGAGGTTTGATTACTTTCGGTTATTTTAATTGGAAAAATTAAACTTTGATTGGGAGGATTATTTGTTGGTTTAGACTATGCTATCAACGAAGAAATTATTTTGCTAAATTTTCAAACTATCGTAATTCTCTCTCTATCAAGTTTTTGGCGCCTTTGCCGGGGAGTTAGCGCCATGAATGCTATAGTTTTGGTTGTTGTTAATATGTGAATAGTGTGAATAGATACTTTTTAGTTGTTTGGTTTATTTTTGCTATTAATTAGGATTTTGTTTCTTTAGTTAATTGATGTCTTTTGTTTTTATTTTCAATTTTCTCTATGAGTTATCACCCTCTTGGATTGCATCATGGGATTGGAACATCAATTTTGGAAGGAGCAACCTCCTCTATACTACAATAAACCAAACCCTCCACAATATGCATACCCAAATCAAGGATATGGTGGGTTTCACAATAATTATGCACCTCTACCACTATATACCTATGACCCATATCCCCAACATAATCTTCAATCACCACATTTTTCAACACCACACCAATACAACCATCTACCTCCTTATGTACCACCTCAAGATTCCCATCAACGTGAACTACCTCCCACATATACAACTTTCCTCCCAAACAATGAAACCCCTTTTTTACCATAATGTGAATCTTTCCCACCCTTTCCTAAAGACCATCAAGACCTTCAAGTTTTTCTCCAAGAGAAAGAAGGATTCCGAAGAACACAAGGACAACTTATGGCTACCATAGCCGAGGCGGTGAACCGTATAGTCCTCTCATGCTCATCCGATCAAGGCATTCCTCTTGAGAAATGTGGAGGATCAACTATAGATTACGGTGAAGAGGAGAGCATGGAGCCACAAGGGGAAGAAGAAGGGTTAGAGCATGACATGGAACAAGAGGGAGAAAGTGGAGTATTGGAATTAGAGGAGAGAAAAGGAGAATTGAGGAAGATTGATCAAGATGAGGATTCTATCATTGATGATTTATAGTCCTTCTTGGTCAATCCCCTTAATGATCCTAATGAGCCTCTTCCCATTGAGTTTGAGAGAGACATGTAGGTAGTCTTCTCGCAACCTCCTTGTTATGACTTGAGTGATGGGGAAGAGGAAGTTGGTGAGGAAGCAACTCCGGTCCAAGAGCACATTGAGCGGGTGGCAATTTCATCTATGAGCTTCATTGGCCCCACCAATATGCCATCTTGGAGACAGATTACCAACTCAAGATCTTTCTTGGGTTTGGTACATGGTGGAAATCCTAGCTAACTTACTATTTACCTTAGTAAGAAGCTAGCGTTAGTGGAAACAATAACAACTAACATTATCACTAAATGTTGGACATTATGACTCTAGTAATCCATATACTCACTTCCCCCAAGCCAAAGGATGAAAATTTACCCCATAACTAAAATCTGCATTTCATCAAACACATAGAGGGCATAATCATAAAAGATGGCAAAATTGAGAAAATGATAAAAGCTATGAACCACAAATGATAAAAATCAACAAAAGCAACTCAATAAACATATAAAAACCATCAAACATCAAATTCATTAACCAAAACTCAAAATTGCAAAACTATGTATATATTGAAAAGAGAAATTGAAATAGGAGCAAGTGTAGAACAAGTAATGTGATAAAATGGAAAATGAAGGAAATACATACAGTGAGAAAGCAAAATCCAACACCAAAATTGAACTATAAAATGCTACATTAAAACCTAATTAAAACCCTAAGAGAGAATTTTGTATACTACACTACTCCTACTCCTACTATGTGTTTCTAATCTAAGATTGAGCTTCCTAAGCTAATTTAAGCTAATGCCTTCATATGTAATGTTGCCCCCTTCATATAGCATCCAAAATCAGCCTCAAGGCCTTCAGAAATGGGCTAGGAAACCTTCAAAATTGCGAGCCACAGGACTTTTTAATGAAGTCACGCGCTAGTACCTGTGCGTACGCACACATGGCTGTGTGCTTCTCCTTTATTTTCTTCATGTTTTCTCCCTTTGTACATGTTTTCTTCCACTTTTGCCTGGCCAAACTTGCCTCTAGGACCTAAAATCACTTAACAAACATGTCATGGCATCGAATGGCATAAAAGTGGGGTTAAAATTACTAATTTAAGCACAAAAATGCATGTTTTCATATTTAGGCAAAATCTATATAGAAAACACAAAAGCATGCTATTTAGCTGAATAAATGTGGATTTATATGATGAAATTCACTCAAATCAAACCAAAATATATCGTCAAATATGTATTCATCAATTCCACCACACTTAAACAATTGCATGTCCTCATGCTAAGCACAATCAAAGGAGAAGAGTAAAAGGGCAAGCAACTTATTCAATGCATCTACCTATGTGCATGCAACTATGCAAAATACTATCTATCTATATCTATACTATAGTTCCTATTGAGTTTGGCAAAAACAAACAATATAATTCCAATCAATCCAAAATATATCCATAGGGCTAAGGTAAGAAAATATAGCAATATGGCCAATGTCCAAAGAATTGAATTGTGATTTTGAAACTAACAACCAAACAACTTGCAAGAAGATGCAATATAGGAGATAAGAACATAGAATTGAGCGATCGAACCCCTCACCGGATTTGTATTCACTCTATTCACTCAGTATTTAAGGCTTAATCGCTCAATTCTCCTTTACTCATATTTTTCAAAGATTTGCAAGTCATCTAACAATGAACTAATATTTGATACATGAAAAACAAATATTATGAGGTCTTTGGAGGGTCATAATGGGGCTAGGGTTAAGGTAGGATTAATATGGTTAGGTGGACTTAATGAATTAGATCTTTGATTAGCTCAAGTGTCCACCTAATCCTATATCATCTTATGTACACATAACAAAACAACCTAACTACCCATTTATCCCCTATCTCACATTTGTGATGACATGTCACCGTGTCATGTTTTTCTATGCTTTTTCATACAAGAAATTTATGATTTTAGCTTAAATATTGAATGCTATTGTACTTAACTGGTATATTTTTTTGATCTTTTAATTTTATAAATCTTGTATGAAATAAAGAGAAAAAGAAGCAAAGAAGCAAAAAATAAGCTGAAAAGGAGAAAAAAAGAGTTTTGGGGCACACTTTGAAGTTGGAGCACACTTTGGAGGCTTAGGCCACGCTTTTAAAAGCGTGGCCCATGACCAAATTTAAGGAGATTGGCAATCAGCACTCAAAGCTCAGCTCTTGCCAAGAGCTTTGCCAAGAGCCTAGCTTTGCCGTACAAGAAAAATGCTTGGAGGCAAGAAATTTCGCTAAGTTAAAATCTGGGCGTTCACAGCATGACCATGCCTCCTTCAAAGGGCTATAACTTGAGCTACAGATGTCTGATTGATGTGATTTTAGTTGCATTGGAAAGCTAACATTCAGAGCTTTCCAACGATATATGGCAATCCAGATTTGGCACAAAATTAAGGCATGAGTGAAAGGCATCATTAAGGACCAAAAATAAGCAAAAATCAGCCAAAGTGAAATCACCAAGGCTCGAAGAGGGAGCCTC
Source organism: Arachis hypogaea (assembly GCF_003086295.3). Taxonomy (NCBI): domain Eukaryota; kingdom Viridiplantae; phylum Streptophyta; class Magnoliopsida; order Fabales; family Fabaceae; genus Arachis; species Arachis hypogaea. The sequence continues at coordinate 55,183,257 of NC_092051.1, forward strand.
ACTCTAAAGCAAAGGAGCACTACAAGCAAGGAGGAATCAAGGCAAACTTCAAAGCTCAGCTCTTGCCAAGAGCTTTGCCAAGAGCCTTATCGGGCATGCTTCAAAGAAAATCAAGGAAGAAAAGCTTGCCAATGCACTCACCAAGATTTGAACTCAAGACCAAAGGGGGAGGGGGCAGCGCTACCTCACAAGAAAAACAAGCCAAAAACACTCCATGGGATTCGATCCAAGGGCTTCAAGGAAGCAAGGACTTAAGCGCTACTCATGTGCCAAGGAAAATGGCCAGTAAGTGCTCCACACAAGGATCGAACCATGGATCTCAAGGGACAAGAAAAGCTCTTACCAAGAGCTTAGAGCTCTTGCAAAGAGCTTTGTTTCCTTGTCACAATGAGGAAACGCACAACACATTGGCAAGGCCAAGAGCACCAAAGCTCTTGCCAAGGGCTCTTGCCAAGAGCCGAGCTTTGCCCTGGGAGCAATCCCCATGGGCCAAAATTCAACCAAAACTCCAATTTAATTCAATTCTTCACCATTTTGAAAAGCCCATTGACACACCAAAGCAAGCAAGACTCATGGACATAACACAAGACACAGAGAAACTAGATTAGGAATTTTATTTTGTAATTTGTTTTTAATTTCATTTTCATTTTCATTTTGTAAAAAGCCTATATAAAGGCATCATTCTCAATTCATTAGGGAGGTTAGCTCCACTAGAGAGCAGTGGTAGTAGGAGCTCTCTTTTAATTTTCTTCTTTGAATTTGGGATTGGGGAATTGGGAAGGAGAATTGATCTCTCTTCTTCCTTTTTCTTACTTCTGCACTCTTTACTTCTTTTCTTGGATCTTGGGTGGAGAATTGAAGAAATTCTGTTTCAATCTCACCTTGAGATCTCTTTGTTTATTTTTCTGCATAATTCTAGAAACTGAGATATTTGAATCCAAATTCTGTTTACTGTCATCTTCTACTTCTTCTACAATTTACTCTTCTACTTCTTTTGCAATTGTTCTTGGTTGGATCAAGGAAGGAATTGAGATCTAGACTTGTTTTCTAGTCTCTTTGATCGCTTGAGATCTTTAACTTTAGTTTGCAATTAAGCTGAGTTTCATTTCTGTTTTGCTTCTTCAAGTAATTTTACTTTTCTGTTTGAGATTTGCTACAATTTCCTCTTGCTGCAAGTTAAAATTCAATTTACATTGAGTTTGCTTTTGACCATTGGTTCCCATTGCTTTCTGTTCTCATTGCTTTCAATTTACTTTCATGCAATTTAAATCTCCTTGTTCCTCTGCACTTTACATTTGATGCTTGCTGTAAATCTCATTTACATTTCCTGTCAATTTTAAATTCCTCTGCAATTGCTCTAAATTCTGATTCACTGCAATTTTGCTTCTCTATTTACATTGCTCTCAATTTACTTTCCAGCAATTTAAGCTTTCTGCAAGAGTTCTAAGCTTTCATCTATTGCTTTTTTTAATTTACAGCACCCAACCCCCTTTACATTTGATGCAATTTACATTTTTTGTCATTTAAGTTTCTGCAGTTTACATTTCTTGCTCTTTAAGATTCTGCTCATTTACTTTCTGCAACTTAAATTTCCTTTCAATTTATGTTTTGTTGCTCCAATTTTCACTCAATTTCACTTCAATGTTAGCTTGACTAAACTAATCACCCACTAAAGTCGCTTGATCCATCAATCCCTGTGGGATCGACCTCACTCTAAGTGAGTTTTACTACTTGATGCGACCCGGTATACTTGCCGGTGAGTTTTTGGTGTTGGAATTCCGGTTCCAACACATCAATTTACTCATGCATTTTCTTTCCACAACACAAACATATGCATCCTTTATTTAGCTTTTTGTTTCATATGCTATTATATACAAGATTTTCTTCTTCTTCTTCTTCTTCTTCTTCTTTTTTTGCAAGATCAAAATTTTCTTTTTTTTTGTCAACAATAAGAGATGCTTATGACTTGAACAATGAATGCATGAGTATTACCCTATTTTCCAAATTTTCTCAATCAGTACCACATGTAACTTCATCACCAATGTTTCCCATCAATTTTCCCCCACACTTGAGTAACACACACTACTCCACCCAAGCTAATCAAAGAGTAATCCAAGGACATCAATAATTTTTTGCTTTAGGGAGAATAATGTGCTTAGAATCAGAACAAAAGGGGATTTAAAGGCTCAAAAAGGGTTTATAAAGGTGAATGCAAGGGTTGGCCATATAGGTTGGTGAGTTCAATATCAAAAATGGCGTCAATCATACAAAATGCATCCTAACAACAAATATGGGACATATAAATTCATGCAAATCTAAGATCACAATAAAAAGGAGTATAATCACACAGGAAAAAACTTTATGGTTGGAAATGTACAACCATCTATTAGAGCTCAAATCTCACAAGGTATATTGTTCTAGCTCTTTTTCTATGTTCTATGAAAAGAATACTCCAAGCAAGTTGAAAAAAATAACAATTTTCAATTCAATCAATGGCACGCCCTAAGAGAAATTTCATGAAAATTTATTGTTGTTTCACCAAACTTATTCACTCTAACATGCAACATGCAAATATTTACTATCATAAAACCATAAGCACTTAAAGAAATATATACAAACAAACTAAGCGAAGTTGCAAAAATTGAAGAAAAAGAAGCTAAAAAGAAAACTAAAAAGGTATTGCAAAGTGTCCAAGAAAAGAATTTTACCCCCCTCAAAGTTGTCGAACCTCCCCCACACTTAATTGATGCATGGTCCTCTGTGCACTAACTCAATCTGGGGTGTGAAGAACTCTGGGGCTCCACTTCAGCTGGTGGGCACCGGGGGCTCTGGGTTGCTATATAAACACATAAATAACAATTGAGGAAGAAGTAAGATGTGTGTGGTGTGATAAATGGCAATGTGTGTATTCTAAGTGTGCACGGTTTAGAACACACACATTGGCCGGGTGAAAACGGCAACCACATAATCAAAAGAAATAGCATGGTCCTCATTTAAGTAGCCTAGGTTGCAAGTAAAGCATAAGTAAAACTTAAGGCACAAGCAACCCTAGGTAACCACAGAAGTGAATTGAATATAGGAGGTTTTGGATATTGAAATTGTGTGAGTGAAAGCGCAAATTGATATAGAAGCACAATAACCAATAACCAATCCAATAATGAATGGAAAACTCCTTATTCATCATGAAACATAAAGAAATAGTCATATGGTAAAGATACTTGTTACAAAAAGTGACAAGCTTGATAAGAATCAAGTTGAGTCACTCAAACAAATACAAAGCATTAACAAGGAACAAGTACCAGTCATGTGATGAAGTTAATATAAATATCATGATGAACAAGTAATTTCAACTCAATTCACTCAATTCAATGCACTTACATAATTTGTCCTAGTGGTACAATCAAAACATGAGTATTCAAACCCACTAGGTACTAGTAAATTAAGGCAAGGTATAAGTGCATTGATATAAATTTCAAACAAGAAGCAACCCAATCAACATCAAACACACTTGCAATTTATTCAATTAACAAATAACTAAACCAAACCACATATAATTACTAAAATGAAAAATAAGATGCAATGAAAACTAAGTAAAACAAGTAGAAAATAAGGTAAAAGGGAGAGAAGAGAGGGATGGAGCGGGCGGAAAGTGCGTTAGGGCTTAATGAAAACTGCAAACAAAAATTGCCCAAAACAGCACCTGTGCGTATAAACAGGCATGTGTGCGTACGCACACAAGGTGAAACAGGGGGAGGTGTGCGCTCGCACAAGGTGTGCGAGTGCTCCGAACAGAGAGGAAATTTAGAAGTGTGTGCACACACAAGCCTGTGCGTACGCACAGAACACTCTTTTCTTTTTTTTTAGAAGGGATCACGTGTGCGTGCGCACACAGGTCCGTGCGCACGCACAAGTACGAAAATGGATGGGGTTCATATGCACAAGGTGTGCTAGTGCTCCCAACAGAGGGAGTATAAGGGAGTGTGCGTACGCACAGCTGGGTGCAGTCGCACAGGACGCGATTTTTAGTTGTTGGGTGTGCGTACGACAAGTGTGTGCACATGCACATGTCCTGTTTTTCCCAAAAATATATCTTCTAAATCTAAGGTACCAAGCCTTATCTCAACCAAAATTCAACCCCAAAACATTCAAAACATCAAAAAATCATGATCCATACACAAATTAACTTAACAAATCTCAAAATTAAACTAATTCTAGGCTAGCTAGGACAAATAAAAATCCAATAAACTAAGACTATAAACAAAGAGAAAGGGTAAGAAAGATGTCACCATGGTGGGGTGTCTCCCACCTAGTACTTTGGTTTATAGTCCTTAAGTTGGACTCTTTGAGGAGACTCTTGCTAGGGTGGTTTATGTTTCCACTCCTCCTTAAATCTCCATCCAAGCTTGGTCTTTAAAGGTCCTCCGGGATCCCATGTCCTAGTTTCCCATTCTCGCTCTTGTTGATCTCTATGCTCCAAGCTGGATGGACAAGCTCTCAATTTACCCTTGTAGCACCCCGACATTCTCCGAAAATCACCCAATAGTGCTTCACACCATGCTTGAACTCCAAGTCATGAATGGATTTTCTTGGAGAACCTTGGATTTGCTTGGCAACCAACACCCTTTCCTCCACCATGTACCAATCTAAGAAAGATCTTGAGTTGGTAATCCGTCTCCAGGATGCCATATTGGTGGGGGCCAATAAAGCTCATAGGTGAAATTGCCACCCACACAATGTGCTCTTGGACCGGAGTTCCTTCCTCACCAACTTCCTCTTCCCAATCACTCATGTTATAATAAGGAGGTTGCGAGAAGTCTACCTCCATGTCTCTCTCAAAGTCAATTGGAAGAGCCTCATTAGGATCATTAAGGGGTTTGATCAAGGAGGACAAAAAATAATCAATGATGGAATCCTCATCTTGATCAATCTCCCTCAATTCTCCCTTTCTCTCCTCTAATTCTAATACTCTACTTTCTCCTTCTTGTTGCATGTCATGCTCTAACCCTTCTTCTTCCCCTTGTGGCTCTATGCTCTCCTCTTCACTATAATCTTTAGTTGAGCCTCCACATTCCTCAAGAGGAATGCCTTGATCGGATGAGCATGAGAGGACAATACAGTTCACTGCCTCGGCTATGGTACCCATAAGTTGCCCTTGTGTTCCTCGGAATCCTTCTTGCTCTTGGAGAAAAACTTGCAGGTCTAGATGGTCTTGGACCAAGGGTGGGAAACCTTCACATTGTGGTGAAAAAGGGGTTTCATTGTTTGGGAAGAAGGTTGTATATGTGGGAGATAGTTCATGTTGATGGGTAACTTGAGGTGGTACGTAAGGAGGTAGATGGTTGTATTGGTGTGGTATTGGAAAATGTGGTGATTGAGGATTATGTTGGGGATATGGGTCATAGGTATATGGTGGTGGAGGTGTATAATCACTGTGAAACCCACCATATCATTGATTTAGGTATGCATATTGGGGAGGGTTTGGTTTATTGTAGTATAGAGGAGGTTGCTCCTTCCAAAATTGGTGTTCCAATCCCATGATGCAATCCAAATTTGAAGTTATCAATCCCTACAAAATGATCACAACCAAACTCCAAACCAAGAGGGTGATAACTCATAGAGAAAATTAAAAATAAAAACAAAAGACATCAATTAAAAAAAGAAACAAAATCCTAATTAATAGCAAAACAACCCAAACAACCAAAAAGTATCTATTCATACTATTGACATATTAACAACAACCAAAACTATAGCATTCATGGCGCTGGCTCCCCGGTAACGGCGCCAAAAACTTGATAGAGAGAACTACGATGGTTCAGAAATTTAGCAAAACAATTTCTTAGTTGATAGAATAGTCCAAACCAACAAATAATCCTCCCAATCAAAGTTTAATTTTTCCAATTAAAATAACCGAGAGTAATAAAACCTCGGGTCGTTCTCCCTAGGAATTAATGCCGACGAGTGCACACAATTTTGGTTGCAAGAACAAAGGTTGTTTTTCAATAATGAAGTAAACAAATAAAGATATAAAAGAACGAAACAAAATTGCAATTAACAAAGTAATGAAGGGATAAAAGAACTATGTATGTAATATGGACAAGTAAGACTCAAAATTGATGGAAAAGTGGTTCAAAGCATAAATGAAACCTTGACTTTGGATGAGTTATGGAATTCCTTCATTGCCATAACCACAACTATGATAATTATGATGGATTAATCTCACTAAGTCAACCCTTAACATCGAAGAGTAAGTCAAGAGAGCATAATTGTTATTAATCCACAAATCCTAGCTAACTTACTAATTACCTTAGTAAGAAGCTAGCGTTAGTGGAAACAATAACAGCTAACAACCCAAGAATTATCACTAAATGTTGGACATTATGACTCTAGTAATCCATATGCTCACTTCCCCCAAGCCAAGGGGTGGAAATTTACCCCATAACTAAAATTGGCATTTCATCAAACACATAGAGGGCATAACCATAAAACATGGTAAAATTGGAAAAATGATAAAAGCCATGAACCACAAATGATCAAAATCAACAAAAGTAACTCAATAAGCATATAAAAACCATCAAAAATCAAATTCATTAACCAAAACTCAAAATTGAAAAAAATATATATATATTGACAAGAGAAATTAAAATAGGAGCAAGTGTAGAACAAGTAATGTGATAAAATGGGAAATGAAGGAAATACTTATAATGAGAAAGCAAAATCCAAGACCAAAATTGAACTATAAAATGCTACATCAAAACCTAATTAAAACCCTAAGAGAATTTTGTATACTACACTACTCCTACTCCTACTATGTGTTTCTAATCTAAGATTGAGCTTCCTAAGCTAATTTAAGCTAATGCCTTCATATGTAATGTTGCCCCCTTCATATAGCATCCAAAATCAGCCTTAAGGCCTTTAGAAATGGGCCAGGAAACCTTCAAAATCGTGAGCCACGTGACTTAGTCACGCGCTGGTACCTATGCGTACGCGCAGATATGTGCATACGCACACATGCTGAAATTTTCTCTTGTGCATACGCACAGGGTGTTGTGCATAAGCGCACATGACTATGTGCTTCTCCTTTGTTTTCTTCATGTTTTCTCCCTTTGTTCATGCTTCCTTCCACTTTTTCCTTGCCAAACTTGCCTATTGGACCTAAAGTCACTCAAAAAACATGTCATGGCATCGAATGGCATAAAAGTGGGCTTAAAATCACTAATTTAAGCACAAAAATGCATGTTTTCACATTTAGGTCCAAATTGGGGAGATAGCACAAAAGTATGCTATTTTGGTGAATAAGTGTGAGTTTATGTAATGAAATCCATTCAAACCAAGCCAAAATATATCATCAAATATGGACTCACCAATTCTCCCACAGTTAAAAAATAGCATGTCCTCATGCTAAACCAAAGAAAGAGAATGATCAAAGGGGTAACAACTTATTAAATGCAACTATCTATATGCATGCATGTAAAACCCAGTTAATTAATGGCTAATTAACCCATAAACGAGAATTTATTCTAGAAAGCCAAAATATGATAGAGGAGATTGAGACTAGAATTTTGGTACCAATTTTGTAGAAATCGGACCAAGATTGGACCGAACGGGCTAAACCGGACCAACCGAACACATAGTGGGCCCTTGGCCCAACTAAACTAATCCCTAAAACACTAATTTCAGCACTCTCTCTCCTCACTTATCACTCAAAAACGCTGAAATGGGGCAAAATGGGGGAAGAACACTCTCTCTAAGTTCTAACCCTTGGTTGATCTTCAAACCACCATAACTTTTGATCTAGAGCTCTGATTGCCGTACTGTTTACGGCCATGCGTTCACCACGGAGAGTTCTACAAAACTCATACAATCAATCTTGAGGTAATTGGTGCGCAGAAATTGTGACGGTTTCATTCCTTGGTAACGGCGCCAAAAACTTAATACGCACGTTCATAATCTTAGTTCTTTGTCACAACTTCGCACAACTAACCAGCAAGTGCACTGGGTCATCCAAGTAATAAACCTTACGTGAGTAAGGGTCGATCCCATGGAGATTGTCAACTTGAAGTAAGCTATGGTCACCTTGTAAATCTCAGTCAGGCGGATTCAATTGATTATGGAGATTTAGTAATTAAAAGATAAATAAAATATAAAATAAAGATAGTGATACTTATGTAATTCATTGGTGAAATTTTCAGATAAGCGTATAGAGATGCGTTCGTTCCTCTTGAACCTCTGCTTTCCTATTGTCTTCATCCAATCATTCATACTCCTTTCTATGGCAAGCTGTATGTTAGGCATCACCGTTGTCAATGGCTACATCCTGTCCTCTCAGTGAAAATGGTCCAATGCGCTGTCATTGCATGGCTAATCATCTGTCGGTTCTCGATCATACTAGAATAGGATCTATTGATTCTTTTGCGTCTATCACTATGCCCAGCACTCGCGAGTTTGAAGCTCTTCGCAGCCATCGCTTCCCAGATCCTACTCGGAATACCACAGACAAGGTTTAGACTTTCCGGATCTCAAGAATGGTCGTCCATGGATTCTAACTTATACCACAAAGATTCTGATTAAGGAATCCCAGAGATACTCATTCAATCTAAGGTAGAACGGAAGTGGTTGTCAGGCACGCGTTCATAGGTTGGGAATGATGATGACTACCACGATCATCACATTCATATTGAAGTGCGAATGGATATCTTAGAATCAGAATAAGCTTGAATTGAATAGAAAAACAATAGTACTTTGTATTAATTCATGAGGAACAGCAGAGCTCCACACCTTAATCTATGGTGTGTAGAAACTCTACCGTTGAAAATACATAAGTGATAATGGAGTTCATTGGTCTCGGCCCCAGAGGGGAACCGGAGTCACCAAAACCTTTGAATACAATAATAAAAAGTCCTATTTATACTAAACTAGTTACTAGGGTTTACAGAAATGAGTAAATGATGCAGAATTCCACTTCCGGGGCCCACTTGGTGTGTTCTTGGGCTGAGCATTGAGCTTTACACGTGTAGAGGCTTCTCTTGGAGTTGAACGCCAGTTTGTAACCTGTTTCTGGCATTTAACTCCACTTTGCAACCTGTTTCTGGCGTTTAACTCTAGAATACAGCATGGAGCTGGCGTTGAACGCCAGTTTGCGTCATCTAAACTCGGGCAAAGTATGGACTATTATAAATTGCTGGAAAGCCCTGTATGTCTACTTTCCAAAGCAATTGAGAGCGTGCCATTTGGAGGTCTTTAGCTCTAGAAAATCCACTTTGAGTGTAGGGAGGTCAGAATCCAACAGCATCTGCAGTCCTTCTTCAACCTCTGAATCTGATTTTTGCTCAAGTCCCTCAATTTCAGCCAGAAAATACCTGAAATCATAGAAAAATACACAAAATCATAGTAAAGTCCAGAAATGTGATTTTTTATTAAAAACTAATAAAAATATATTAAAAAGTAACTAAATCATACTAAAAACTATGTAAAAACAATGCCAAAAAGCGTATAAATTATTCGCTCATCACAACACCAAACTTAAATTGTTGCTTGTCCCCAACCAACTAAAAATCAAATAGGATAAAAAGAAGAGAATATACTATAAAATTCCAAAATATCAATGAAACTTAGTTCCAATCAGATGAGCGAGACTTGTAGCTTTTTGCCTCTTGAATAGTTGGCATCTCACTTTATCCATTGAAGTTCAGAATGATTGGCATCTATAGGAACTCAAAGTTCAGATAGTGTTATTGATTCTCCTAGTTCAGTATGTTGATTCTTGAACACAGCTACTTTATGAGTCTTGGCCATGGCCCTAAGCACTTTGTTTTCCAGTATTACCACCGGATACATAAATGCCACAGACACATAACTGGGTGAACCTTTTCAGATTGTGACTCAGCTTTGCTAAAGTCCCCAATTAGAGGTGTTCAGGGTTCTTAAGAACACTCTTTTTTTGCTTTGGACCTTGACTTTAACCGCTCAGTCTCAAGTTTTCACTTGACACCTTCACGCCACAAGCACATGGTTAGGGACAGCTTGGTTTAGCCGCTTAGGCCAGGATTTTATTCCTTTAGGCCCTCCTATCCACTGATGCTCAGAGCCTTGGATCTTTTTTATTTACCCTTGCCTTTTGGTTTTAAGGGCTATTGGCTTTTTGCTCTTGCCTTTTGGTTTAAAGAGCTTTTGGCTTTTTCTGCTTGCTTTTTCTTTTTCTTTCTTTTTTTCGCTATTTTTTTTTCTTTTCTTTTTTTTTTCTGCAAGCTTTTGTATTCACTGCTTTTTCTTGCTTCAAGAATTATTTTTATGATTTTTCAGATTATCAAATAACATTTCTCCTTTTTTCTTATTCTTCAAGAGCCAACATATTTAACATTCATAAACAACAATATCAAAAGACATATGCACTGTTCAAGCAATTATTCAGAAAACAAAAAAATATTGTCACCACATCAAAATAATTAAACTAGTTTCAAGGATGAATTCGAAACCATGTACTTCTTGTTCTTTTCTAATTAAAACATTTTTCATTTAAGAGAGGTGATGGATTTATAGGACATTCATAGCTTTAAGACATAGACACTTAAACACTAATGATCATATAATAAAGGCACAAACATCAATAAAACATAAGGCTCAAAAATTGAAAAATAGTAAAATAAATAGACAGGGAAATTAAAGAATGAGTCCACCTTAGTGAGGGTGGCATCTTCCTCTTCTTGAAGAACCAATGGTGCTTTTGAGCTCCTCTATGTCTCTTCCTTGCCTTTGTTGCTCCTCCCTCATAGCTCTTTGATCTTCTCTTATTTCATGAAGGATGATGGTGTGCTCTTGATGCTCCACCCTTAGTTGTCCCATATTGGAACTTAATTCTCCTAGGGAGGTGTTGATTTGCTCCCAATAGTTTTGTAGAGGAAAGTGCATCCCTTGAGGCATCTCAGGGATTTCATGGTGGGAAATTTTCTCATGCTCTTGCTGAGGTCCATGATCTCTTATTTGCTCCATCCTTTTCTTAGTGATGGGCTTATCCTCTTCAATGAGGATGTCTCCTTCCATGTCAATTCCAGCCAAATTGCAGAGGTGGCATATGAGGTGAGGAAAGGCTAACCTTGCCCAAGTGGAGGACTTGTCAGCCACCTTGTAGAGTTCTTGAGGTATAATCTATTGAACTTCCACCTCCTCTGCAATCATGATACAATGGATCATGATGGCTCGGTCTATAGTAACTTCAGATCGGTTACTAGTAGGAATGATTGAGTGTTGAATAAACTCTAACCATCCCCTAGCCACTGGTTTGAGGTCATGCCTTCTTAGTTGAACCGGCTTGCCTCATGAGTCAATTTTCCATTGAGCTCCATCCTCACATATGTCTATGAGGACTTGGTCCAACCTTTGATCAAAGTTGACCCTTCTTGTGTAGGGGCGTGCGTTCTCTTCCATCATTGGCAAGTTGAACGCTAGCCTTACATTTTCCGGACTGAAATCTAAGTATTTCCCCCGAACCATGGTGAGCCAATGCTTTGGATTCGGGTTCACACTTTGATCATGGTTTCTAGTGATCCATGCATTTGCATAGAACTCTTGAACCATTAGGATCTCGACTTATTGAATGGGGTTGGTGAGAGCTTCCCAACCTCTTCTTTGGATCTCAAGTCGGATCTCCGGATACTCATTCTTTTTGAGCTTGAAAGGAACCTCAGGGATCACTTTTTTCTTGGCCACAACTTCATAGAAGTGGTCTTGATGGACCTTTGAGATGAATCTCTCCATCTCCCATGACTCAGAGGTGGAAGCAATTGCCTTCCCTTTCCTCTTTCTAGAGGTTTCTCTGGCCTTAGGTGCCATATATGGTTATGGAAAAACAAAAAGCTATGCTTTTACCATACCAAACTTAAAATGTTTGCTCGTCCCCGAGCAAAAGAAGATAGAAAGTAGTAGAAGAAGAAGAAAATGGATGAGATGGGGGAAGAAGATGTATTCAGCCAAGGAGAAGAAGAGAGGGTTGTGTTGTGTGAAAATAAAGAAGGAGTGAGGGGTTTATGTAGGAGTGAGGGGGGGTGTAGGGTTCGGCCATTAGGGCTGGGTTTGGGAGGGAAATCAGTTTTAATTTTGAAGGTAGATGGGGTTTTTGGGGAAGAGAGTATGGATGTGAGTGGTGAAGACGTGATGGGAAAGAGTGATTGAGGTGATTGATGAAGGGTATTTGGGGAAGAGAGTTATGAAAAGGTGTGAAGAGGAGAGAAGAAAAAGTGGGGATCCTGTGGGGTCCACAGATCCTGAGGGGATCCTGTGGGGTCCACAGATCAAGTGGGGTCAAGGACTTAACATCCCTGCTCCAATTAGGCGTGTAAAATGCCTTTGCTGTGCAATCCTGGCATTTAACGCCAGACTGCCGCTTGTTTCTGGCGTTAAATGCCCAAATGTAGCTTGTTTCTGGCATTTAACGCCAGGCAGATGCTTGTTTCTGGCGTTTAAATGCCAGACTGCTCTCCTCCAGGTTGTGTTATTTTCAATGCTGTTTTTCATTCTGTTTTTGATTTTTCAGTAGTTTCTGTGACTTTACTTGATCATCAACCTAATAAAACACGAAATAACAAAAAGAAAATAAAATAGATATGATTAAATAACATTGGGTTGCCTCCCAACAAGCGCTTCTTTAATGTCAATAGCTTGACAGTGAGCTCTCCTGGAGCCTCACAGATAATCAGAGCAAGGTTGGAACCTCCCAACACCAAACTTAGAGTTTGAATGTGGGGGTTCAATACCAAACTTAGTGTTTGGTTGTGGCCTCACAACACCAAACTTAGAGTTTGACTGTAGGGACTTTGGTTGACTCTGCAGTGAGAGAAGCTTTTCATGCTTCCTCTCCATGGTTACAGAGGGAGATCCTTGAGTTTTAAACACAAGGTTGTCCTCATTCATTTGAAGGACCAACTCTCCTCTGTCCACATCAATCACAGCTCTTGCTGTGGCTAGGAAGGGTCTTCCAAGGATGATAGATTTATCCTCTTCCTTCCCAGTGTCTAGGATTATGAAATCAGCAGGGATGTAAAGGCCTTCAACCTTTACTAACACGTCCCCTACTTGTCCATAAGCCTGTTTTCTTGAGTTGTCTGCCATCTCTAATGAGATTCTAGCAGCTTGCACCTCAAAGATCCCTAGTTTCTCCATTACAGAGAGTGACATTAAGTTTATTCCTGACCTCAGGTCACACAGAGCCTTCTCAAAGGTCATAGTGCATATGGTACAGGGTATTAAGAATTTGCCAGGATCTTGTTTTTTTTTGAGGTAATTTCTACCTATCCAATGCATTCAGTTTGTTGGTGAGCAAGGGAGGTTCATCTTCCCAAGTCTCATTACCAAATAATTTGGCATTCAACTTCATGATTACACCAAGGTATTTAGTAACTTGCTCTTCAGTAATGTCTTCATCCTCTTTAGAGGATGAATACTCATCCGAGCTCATGAAGGGCAGAAGGAGCTCACTGAAATTCCTTTGGTTCCTCAAAGGGATACTCCTTATTGGTTGCTGGACATCCCAGGAGGTCTTCCTCACTAGGATTCACGTCCTCCTCCTCCCTTGTAGGTTCGGCCATGATGGTCAAATCAATGGCCTTGCACTCTCTCTTTGGATTTTTTTCTGTATTGCTTGGGAGAGTACGAGGAGGAGTTTCAGTGACCCTTTTACTCAGCTGGCCCACTTGTGCCTCCGTATTTCTAATGGAGGACCTTGTTTCATTCATGAAACTTACAGTGGCCTTAGATAGATCAGAGACTATATTTGCTAAGCTAGATGGATTCTGCTCAGAATTCTCTGTCTGTTGCTGAGTGGATGATGGAAAAGGCTTGCTATTGCTAAACCTGTTTCTTCCACCATTATTAAAGCCTTGTTGAGGCTTTTGTTGATCCTTCCATGAGAAATTTAGATGATTTCTCCATGAGGGATTATAGGTGTTTCCATAGGGTTCACCCATGTAATTCACCTCTGCTATTGTAGGGTTTTCAGGATCATAAGCTTCCTCTTCAGAAGATGCCTCTTTAGTACTGTTGGATGATTCCTTCAATCCATTCAGACTCTGAGAGATCATATTGACTTACTGAGTCAATATTTTATTCTGAGCCAATATGGCATTCAGAGTATCAATTTCAAGAACTCCCTTCCTCTGAGGCGTCCCATTACTCACAGGATTCCTTTCAGAAGTGTACATGAACTGGTTATTTGCAACCATGTCAATGAGTTCTTGAGCTTCTGCAGGCGTTTTCTTTAGGTGAATGGATCCACCTGCATAATGGTCCAATGACATCTTTGATAATTCAGACAGACCATCATAGAATATATCCAGGATGGTCCATTCTGAAAGCATGTCAAAAGGACACTTTTTGGTCAGTTCCTTGTATCTCTCCCAAGCTTCATAGAGGGATTCACCTTCCTTTTGTCTGAAGGTTTAAACATCCACTCTAAGCTTACTAAGCTTTTGAGGAGGAAAGAACTTGGCTAAGAAAGCCGTGACCAGCTTATCCCAAGAGTTCAGGCTATCTTTAGGTTGAGAGTCCAACCATATTCTAGCTCTGTCTCTTACAGCAAATGGGAAAAACATAAGCCTGTAGACCTCAGGATAAACCCCATTGGTCTTAACAGTATCACAGATCTGCAAGAATTCAGTTAAGAACTGAAAAGGATCTTCTGATGGAAGTCCATAAAACTTGCAGTTCTGTTGCATTAGAGAAACTAATTGAGATTTCAGCTCAAAATTGTTTGCTCCAATGTCAGGGATTGAGATGCTTCTTCCATGTAAATTGGAATTTGGTGCAGTAAAGTCACCAAGCATCTTCCTTGCATTGTTATTATTTTTGGCCATGCCTCCTTCTTTTTCGAAAATTTCTGTCAGATTTTCTCCAGAGAGTTGTGTTTTAGCTTCTCTTAGCTACCTCTTCAGAGTCCTTTTAGGTTCTGGATCAGCTTCAACAAGGATGTTTTTATCCTTGCTCTTGCTCATATGAAAAAGAAGAAAACGGAAAAGAAAATATTGAATCCTCTATGTCATAGGATAGAGATTCCTTTATGTGAGTAGAAGAAGATATGAATAGAAGAAGGAGAATCCAAACACAAGGGTGAGGAATAGGTTCGAATTCTTAGATGAAGAGGAGTGTTAGTAAATAAATACATAATTAGAAGGAGATGAGGGAGAAGAATTTTCGAAAATCAATTGAAAAGAAAAGAAAAATATATTTATTTTTAAATTGAATTTAAAATAAAAAAATAAAAATTAAAGTTCAAAAATTAAGAAAGGAAAATTGAATCACATTAAATTAAATTTAAAACAATTAGTTAATTTAAAAAGGAATTTTGAAAAAGAGGGAGGGAATTTTCGAAAATTAGAGATAGAATTAGTTAGGTAGTTTTGAAAAAGATATGATTGAAATAGTAAACTTTTAAAATCAAACAAAAAGTCAAGTAGTTAATTGAAAAAGAATTGAAAATCAATTTTTGAAAAGATAAGAAGTTAGAAAAGAAGTTGGAAAAGATTTTGAAATTGATTTTGAAAAAGATATGATTGAAACTTAATTTGAAAAAGATTTAAAAAAAGAAATTTGAAAAGATTTGATTTTTGAAATCAAAGTTGATTACTTGAATAACAAGAAACTAAAAAGATATGATTCTAGAGTTTAAAGATTGAACCTTTCTTATTAGGCAAGTAACAAACTTAAAAATTTTGAATAAATCACATTAATTGTTAGCATTAATTTCGAAAATATGAAATAAAAGTAAGAAAAAAATTTTGAAAAAAATTTTGAAAGTTTCAAAATTTATAAAAGAAAAATGAAAAAGATTTGATTTTTGAAAAAGATTTGAAAAAGATAGAATTTTTAAATTGAAAATTTGATTTGACTCATAAGAAACAACTAAATCTTAAAAAGTTTTGAGAAAGTGATAAACCCCGATTTTGTGGTTTATCTTGTGCTTATTTTGGGGGATTTTATCACCTTTTCTCACATTTATTCAATAAAATAGCATGGTTTTGTAATTCTCCCTTGAATTGTGCTTAAATGTGAAAACATGCTTTTTAGGCCCTAAAATTGGTAATTTTAATTCACTTTAATTCCATTCGATGCCTTGATGTATTTGTTAAGTGATTTCAGGTTCATAGGGCAAGTATTGGATGGAAGAAGTGAGGAGAAAAACATGCAAGCGGGAGAACAAATGAAGAAATGAAGGAACCGGAAAGCTGTCAAGCCCGACCTCTTTGCACTCAATCGACCATAACTTGAGCTACAGAAGTCCAAATGAGGCGGTTCTAGTTGCGTTGGAAAGCTAACATCCAGAGCTTCAAAATGATATAAAATTTACTATATGTTACTTTGCGCTCAGGGGCGCGCGCGCGCCATGTAGTCATGCGCGCTGATTCTGCCATGGCCCACTAAGGTGAAATCGCCCCCAGCGATTTCTGAAGCACTTTGGGCCCAACCCAACTCATTTCTAATGCTATTTCATGTAGAATTCAAGCTTGGGCAAGGGGGGAGTAATTAGTTTAGCCAACATGAACTTTTAGTTAGTTTTCTAGAGAGAGAAGCTTCCTCTTCTCTCTAGAATTAGGTTAGGATAATTTTCATCTTAGATCTAGGTTTAATTCATGCTTTGATTTACTTTTTCTTTACAATTTCTTGTCCCTCTACTCTTCCTCTCTCTAATTTTGCATTTCATTCTTGTAATTGCTTACTTTGTTGTTGATACACTTTTGTTCTTCCATTTTCCTTTAATGCAATTTATGATTCATGTTCCTTTATTGTTGATTTGATTTGTTGTTGTTTAATTCCTTGCAATTGAGTTGTGAATTTACTTTCCTTGCAATTTGTAGTTGGTAGATTTTACTATTCTTGCTCATTTACCATGCTTTTCCTTTGTACCCACCAAGTGTTTGACAAAATGCTTGGTTGGGCCTTAGAGTAGATTTTTTAGCATTCTTGGCTTGGAGAGAGTAATTAGGCAATCTTGAGTCATGAAAACCCAACTTATGTTGGTGATCTAGAGTTGTTAGCTAATATTTTTTCCATTGATGCTAATCTTTTGCTATTTTAATTAGTAAGTCGATTAGGACTTTTGGATTGAGATTAGCTAGTCTCATTAGACTTTCTCCCTATTTGTTGGAGTTGATGTAATGAGATAAATTCTTGTTTATATTTGTGACATGATTAATTAGTCTTGTTTGACATTCTCCCGATGTATGAGTTAACTAAATAAGATGAATTAATCATGCATGACTAGGATAGAAAGCCTATGATCTCAATCCATTGCCATGAATGTCTCTCTTTATTACTTGCTTTCTTTAATTACTTGCTCAATTTACTTTTCTTGTCTTTTTATTTTATTGCCCCTCTAATCAACCAAAACCCCCCTATACTCCTCATAGCCAATAATCATACATTTCATTGCAACTCATCGTGAGACAACCCGGAGCCCAAATACTCCGGTTATAAATTCATTAGGGTTTGTTAATTGTGACAACTCAAATTTTTGATGTGGGAATTGTTTGATGGTTTGGAGCTATGCTTACAACGAAGTAATTCTTTCTATAAGAAGAAAATCTAGACCATCGAGCAAAACTTGTTCATCTAAATGGCGCCGTTGCCGGGGAGTTGCAATGGTGTTATATTGTTGGCTATTGTATATATTGTGAATAGCTTGATTTTTGGTTTTGTTTGTTAGTCTTCATTTGTTTTAGGATTTGATTTTCTTTGTTTCTTATTAGAAATTGTTTTTGTTTTCTCTTATCACCATGAATTCTTATCACTTTGGCCATGAGTTTGGTTCAAACTATGTTGTAGAAAATGGAAGCTTCAATGAGGATGTGCATCAAGGATTTGGAGATCAAAGGTGGGAGGAGCCCCAAGCTTATGATCAATCCTCATGGCAACAACCTCTACCAATGCACTATGAAGAAGAGCCATTCTATGATGCATATCAATCCAATGGTTGTGGTGAATCCCCTTGTGACTTTCAAGAACCACCACCATATGCCTATGAGCCATATCCTCAACATAGCCCTCAACCATACTCACAAGCCCCTTCTTACCAACTATCTTCATATGACCCTAATCCATATCCATCCTACCAATAACCATATGAGCCATATGAGCCACACATAGAGCCACCACCATTCCAACATCAACATTTTCAAGAGCCACCCCCTCCATATTATTACCAAGATGAACCACCTCCAATGTATGAAAATTTCCAACCACAAGATGAATACCACTTTCCACCACAATCTCCCATGGAAGAATACTCATGTCCTTCAATCCAAGAGTCATATGATCCTACTCATGATATCCAAGAAGAACAAGAGTCAAGGGATCATTTCAAGGAGACATTAGATCAATTTCAAGCAACCATGGAGTGTTTTGTGCAACAAATGGAAAGAATGGGAAATATTGAACCACCACAACCCTACCAAGAAGAACCACCTTCCAACTACAATACACTTCCCTCAAACAATGAACCCTCTCTTCTACCATCACCTCCTGATGAAGCCCTCATGCTAGAATTGAGAGATCTTGAATCTCATCTCTTAAGGTGACACGAGGAGGATGAAAAGAAATTTGAGGAGTTAAGAGCAAAAACGGCTATCATGGTAGAAGCCATTAGCAACATAGTCTCATCCCGCCTAAGCCTATGCGATCAAGGCACTTCCATTGTGGAATGTGGAGAAGCAACCAAGGAGCTTAGCGAGGGAGTGAACTTGAAGCTCCAAGGTGAAGAAGAGGAGTTAAATCAAGAAATGCAACAAGAGGAGGAGGTAGGGATTATTGAACAACGGGAAGAAGTGGTTGAAGACTTAGGAGATGCGGAACCATCTTGGGAGTCTAGGATTGAAGAAAACCCCTCCAAGATGATTGAATTTGATGCTAAGGAGGAATGTGCACAACCTCCAAGGCATATCTCTTATGAAGAATTGGATGGGATAGAGCAAGAATTGAGTTCCCATGGTGATGGAGATCAAGCATCAAGTCTTAGTGGTGAAGAATCCTTTGAGCATGAAGAACTTTCTCCCAAAGAGATGGAAAGCAATGTGGAGGTAAATCTCTCTTGTCCTCCCATTTGTGATTTGAGTAAGGGAAAATGTTTAGATGAAATTATTGAACAAAGGATTGAAATTAAGAGATCTTGTGAAGAGGTGGAAGTCCTTAGAAAAAGGAGGATGGGAATTGAAGATGCCTTGTCAAGACCCTTGGAATTACCTTTGCCTAGGTTGCCATCTACACCTTCATTTGAGTGGGTAAAACCCCTTTATATTATCATTATTACCCCACTTGAATATGGTTTGCTTGAAATGGATGGCCAACTTAGGATGCTTTGTGGGATGAAGCGTAAAAGAAAGATGTTTCGTGGTTGGCGTTGCAAATCAAGGCTCATTATGGTTGATGCATCAAACATGAGATATAAAGGTTGGAGTAGTGCTCACCTAGATGGGTCTAGAAGGATTGTTGGTCACTTTATAGAGAATTCACCTTGCTCACCACCCGGATGGGCTAATAATGAGAGTCAACTTCAAGACGGGTGTGAAAACAAAGTGTGGGACCCCGGATTACAAGGAGAAAATCAATTTTGGGAGCCCCAAACTTGTGAAGAACTCCATCAACACTTGGTGCAAATGATAAGGAATCTTGAGGCACAATGGAGAACCAAGCATTGGTGGATGTTCAAGGATGGATTCAAGCACAAGCCACCTTGATAGGAGCTCCCCATAAGTCCAACTTTAGGACAGTAAACAAAAGTGCTAGGTGGGAGACAACCCACCATGGTAACATCTTTCCCTTTTCCTCTTTGTAAATATTGGTAATTTAGATTTAATTTCATGTTTTGAATTGATTTGTTAAGTTTGTTTGGGACTCTAGTAGATTAAATAAGGTTCTATGATGTTGTGGTAGCTGTTTGGAGGTTTGGAATGCTTGGTTTGGTGCAAAAACAATGAAAACAATTTTTGAAAAATAGAGCACCAACCCGCGTGTGCGCGCACCTGGCGCGTAGGCACGCCTCAAGCATTTTTGACCATCCACGCGGACGCGCCATGTACGCGTACGCGTGGATTGAACTTTTCCACCCCTCCATACATTTTCCCGAGAGTTGTGCCTGGAGTGTGCCAACTTTGTGCCCAAAGGCACGCGCACGCGTACCTTGCGCGGACGCGCCACTCTCGAAATAACCCACCGACGCGCAGACGTGTTGTACGCGTCCGCGTCGCTTCCATTTTCATCAACCCACGCTTACGCGCACATGACGCGCACGCATGGATTGCCCTGTTTCACTCACCCTCTTTTCTTCTCCTCTTTCCATTTCTTTCCTTCTCTTTTCTTTCCACTCTTAAAACATCATCCGACACTACCAAACATCATATAACACCGTTTCTTTTAGTTAGTTAGTTAGTTTAATTTTTGATTTCCATTATAAGTGTTGGATTACTAATCTTGTTTACCATTTACTGCTGCTTATTACTAATGGGATGTTAGTTTAACATCATTGTTGTTATTGTCATTGTTGGATTCCTTTGTTGAGGTTGCAATTTATTACTTGGTCTTGAATTTTCATGTTGAACATTTGTGAATACCAAGTACTTGTTACATTGCCTTCATGCATCTTACCTCTTTGAATTGCATGTTTTGGCCACCATGCATTCATCATCTATTGTTAGGCAATTGTATATTATCAATGCATTTTTTTAGGATGCTTGTTCTAATTGATCATCACCTATTTCATGCATTGAGTTTGTGGAATTGTGAAATTGGATCGAAAGCTTACCTAGTGACATATTTTTGAGCTTTGTAAAGCTTTGTGGTCCATGCTTGCTATGTGATTGATTTCCACTTTTATCTTCTTCTTCCTAAGTTCCATAGCATCCATGTGTTTCACCTCTATGTCACTTAGATGTTGCAACAACTTTAATATGTGTCATTGATTGTTGTGTGAGTTTCATAAACCATTTTGTTCACTAAGTCTACCTACACATCTATTAATGTCCATGCATTATCCAATTTCACAATTGCTTGATTTTTGCTTGAATGCTTTTATGCTTCTTCACTACTTGTTTGGTTGCCCTTACCCTACAAGTCTTTTGAAGTATTTCAAGCACACTAGAATGAGTGAAGTGTATGCTTCCTTTTGTGTAAATGTGACATAGCTTTTTATACTAGCGTGTGTGTGTGTTCTAAACCGCGCGCAATTTTAGAACCCACACACCTATTTTTCATTAATGTCACACTAATTCACTCACTCAATTCTAGTGACTCACCTCATTCCAACAATTCACGCTTCCTAGCTTTTGTATTTTCTCATCTTATGGTGTTTATTTTGTTTTTCATGATCGATGCACCATAAGCAAAAATGGAAGCGGAAGGAAGAACACACAGCAACCGGTTGACCTACCAGCTGAAGGTGGCAACTCGGAGAGTCGCCGTACCCCCTTGCTCATTTTTGAGTACACCGAGGACGGTGCAAACTTTTAAGTGTGGGGAGGTCGTCCGACCGCTCGGCATTTTTGGGTGACAAGTTTCTAATCCCAACACTTTTGCATTTCATTTTTAGGTCTTTTAGGATTTTTAGTTGTATTTTCTTATTTTGCATATGTATATATTAAGCTTAGTCAAAATCATGATATTTTCCTAGGATTTTATCTATAGGGCACCCCAATTGAAAAAAAAATTTTTTTAGAACTTGCTTGAATTATATACTTTGTGGATCATGTTTTGAGCTAAGAACACAAGCATGTGAGATTTGAGCCTAATTGTGTGGTTACATCATATATGACCACTTATTTTCATTCTTGTGTGCATTATTCTCTTCCTATGATTGTAATCTTTGATTTGTTTAATTCTATATGTCCATTATTTTGTGTATACATGCATTTATATGATTGAGGCCATTGTTCAAATAGCTCACTTACCCAAATAGCCTACCTTTTATCTTCTATTGATAACCAATTTGAGCCTATGCTTAACCCATTTGTTCTTAATTGTAGCACATTACAAGCCTAAGTGAAAAACAATAAATATCCCTTGTTTGGATCTTTGATTAACTTAGGCTAATGAGAGTGTTTATCATTTGATTTTGGGAGAATTGGAAACATTGGGTAGAGATAAAAGTGTGTTTTGAATTTTTGTTGAAAAATTTTGGAAATTGGGTACATACTCATGTATTAATCAAATGTAAAACCATATGCATTGGTACTTGTATAAATACTTTATGAAAAAAAATGAATGAGAACAACAAAAAGAAACAAAAATATATATATAGAAAAAGAAAGAAAAAGAATTGCAATAAAAAGGGGACAAAATGCCCCAAAGTTCAAGGTTCAATAAAAATCAATGCATATGTGTGGTGAAAAAAAAAAGAAAAAAAAGAATACATGAGTGTGTGTGAAAAGTGAAGAATGGGTAGTTAGGTTTGTTTAGAATTATATAGGTTGTCATAGGTTAGGTGGGAAGTTTAAGTTAATCAAAGATTCAAATCTCAAGCCCACTTGACCATATGCATCTTACCTTGACCCTAACCCCATTACAACCTATGGGAAGTCCTCATGATATTTGTATGCATGCATGAAATAATTGTTGATTGTTAGATGAAAAACAAATCTTGAAAAGCATGATTAAGGGAGGATTGAGTGAATCAACCCCATACACTTGAGTAACTGGAGCGGATACACATCCGGTGAGGGTTCGATTGCTCAATTACATGTTTTCACCCATGATCATGTCTTTTCTTGCAAGTTTGTAAAATCTTCCTAATAATTTAATTCAATTGTGGGTTGAGTGATTGCTATTGCCTTAGCCCTTGTGTCTGTATATGTATTCTTGGTAATTGATTTATTTTGACCAAGTGGATGCATTCATGTAGATAGATTGCATATAGATAGATTGCATGTAGTTAGTTTGCATTGAATAAATGTTGATGTCCCTTTGCTTCTTTCTTGATTTTAGCATGAGGACATGCTTAGTTTAAGTGTGGGGAGATTTGATAAACCCTGATTTTGTGGTTTATCTTGTGCTTATTTTGGGGGATTTTATCACCTTTTCTCACATTTATTCAATAAAATAGCATGGTTTTGTAATTCTCCCTTGAATTGTGCTTAAATGTGAAAACATGCTTTTTAGACCCTAAAATTGGTAATTTTAGTTCACTTTAATTCCATTCGATGCCTTGATGTATTTGTTAAGTGATTTCAAGTTCATAGGGCAAGTATTGGATGGAAGAAGTGAGGAGAAAAGCATGCAAGCGGGAGAACAAATGAAGAAATGAAGGAACTGGAAAGCTGTCAAGCCCGACCTTTTCGCACTCAATCGACCATAACTTGAGCTACAGAGGTTCAAATGAGGCGATTCCAGTTGCATTGGAAAGCTAACATCCGGGGCTTCGAAATGATATAAATTTTACCATATGTTACTTTGCGCTCAGGGGCGCGCACGTGCCATGTACGCGTGCGCGCCGATTCTGCCGTGGCCCACTAAGGTGAAATCGCCCCCAGCGATTTCTGAAGCACTTTGCGCCCAACCCAACTCATTTCTAATGCTATTTCATGCAGAATTCAAGCTTGGGCAAGGGGGGAGCAATTAGTTTAGCCAACATAAACCTTTAGTTAATTTTCTAGAGAGAGAAGCTCCCTCTTCTCTCTAGAATTAGGTTAGGATAATTTTCATCTTAGATCTAGGTTTAATTCATGCTTTGATTTACTTTTTCTTTACAATTTCTTGTTCCTCTACTCTTCCTCTCTCTAATTTTGTATTTCATTCTTATAATTGCTTACTTTGTTGTTGATACACTTTTGTTCTTCCATTTTCCTTTAATGCAATTTATGATTCATGTTCCTTTATTGTTGATTTGATTTGTTGTTGTTTAATTCCTTGCAATTGAGTTGTGAATTTACTTTCCTTGCAATTTGTAGTTGGTAGATTTTACTATTCTTGCTCATTTACCATGCTTTTCTTTTGTACCCACCAAGTGTTTGACAAAATGCTTGGTTGGGCCTTAGTGTAGATTTTTGAGCATTCTTGGCTTGGAGAGAGTAATTAGGCAATCTTGAGTCATGAAAACCCAACTTATGTTGGTGATCTAGAGTTGTTAGCTAATATTGTTTCCATTGACGCTAATATTTTGCTAATTAAATTAGTGAGTTGATTAGGACTTTTGGAATATTGTTTCCATTGACGCTAATCTTTTGCTATTTTAATTAGTAAGTCGATTAGGACTTTTGGATTGAGATTAGCTAGTCTCATTAGACTTTCTCCCTATTTGTTGGAGTTGACGTAATGAGATAAATTCTTGTTTATATTTGTGACATGATTAATTTGTCTTGTTTGACATTCTCTCGATGTGTGAGTTAACTAAATAAGATGAATTAATCATGCATGACTAGGATAGAAAGCCTATGATCTCAATCCATTGCGATGAATGTCTCTCTTTATTACTTGCTTTCTTTAATTACTTGCTCAATTTACTTTTCTTGTCTTTTTATTTTATTGCCCCTCTAATCAACCAAAACCCCCCTATACCCCTCATAGCCAATAATCATACATTTCATTGCAACTCTTCGTGAGACGATCCGGAGCCCAAATACTCTGGTTATAAATTCATTGGGGTTTGTTAATTGTGACAACTTAAATTTTTGATGTGGGAATTGTTTGATGGTTTGGAGCTATGCTTACAATGAAGTAATTCTTTCTATAAGAAGAAAATCTAGACCATCGAGCAAAACTCGCTCATAAAAAAGTCAACTCAAATTTTCGACAAATTTATGAAAAAATAAGGGAAAGATTTTTTTTTTGATTTTTGAATTTTAACAAGGAAAGAGAAAAATATCAAAAAGACTCAATGCATGAAAATTTTGGATCAAAACAAAGGAAACATGCAAGAACACCTTGAATGCAAAGATAAACACCAAGAACACTTTGAAGATCATGATGAACATCAAGTATGTATTTTTGAAAAATTTTTAATAAAAGAAAACATGCAAGACACCTAACTTAGAAACTGACACAAGATTCAAACAAGAAACACAAAAATTATTTTAGATTTTATGATTTTATAATTTTTTTGGATTTTTCGAAAATTATTTTGGAAAAACGAAAAAGAAGAAATCTTTGGTTTTTTTTATTTTTTTTTCGAAAATAAGAAATAAAAAGCTTGAAAATAAAATAAAATTACCTAATCTGAGCAACAAGATGAACCGTCAGTTGTCCAAACTCGAACAATCCCCGGCAACGGCGCCAAAAACTTGGTGCGCAGAAATCGTGACGGTTCTATTCCTTGGTAACGGCACTAAAAACTTAATACGCACGTTCATAATCTTAGTTCTTTGTCACAACTTCGCACAACTAACCAGCAAGTGCACTGGGTCGTCCAAGTAATAAACCTTACGTGAGTAAGGGTCGATTCCACGGAGATTGTCGGCTTGAAGTAAGCTATGGTCACCTTGTAAATCTCAGTCAGGCGGATTCAATTGATTATGGAGATTTAGTAATTAAAAGATAAATAAAATATAAAATAAAGATAGTGATACTTATGTAATTCATTGGTGAGAATTTCAGATAAGCGTATAGAGATGCGTTCGTTCCTCCTGAACCTCTGCTTTCCTATTGTCTTCATCCAATCATTCATACTCCTTTCTATCGCAAGCTGTATGTTAGGCATCGCCGTTGTCAATGGCTACATCCTGTCCTCTCAGTGAAAATGGTCCAATGCGCTGTCACTGCTTGGCTAATCATCTGTCGGTTCTCGATCATACTGGAATAGGATCCATTGATCCTTTTGCGTCTGTCACTACGCCCAGCACTCGCGAGTTTGAAGCTCTTCGTAGCCATCCCTTCCCAGATCCTACTCGGAATACCACAGACAAGGTTTAGACTTTCCGGATCTCAAGAATGGCCGTCCATGGATTCTAACTTATACCACGAAGATTCTGATTAAGGAATCCCAGAGATACTTATTCAATCTAAGGTAGAACGGAAGTGGTTGTCAGGCACGCATTAATAGGTTGGGAATGATGATGACTATCATGATCATCACATTCATATTGAAGTGCGAATGGATATCTTAGAATCAGAATAAGCTTGAATTGAATAGAAAAACAATAGTACTCTGTATTAATTCATGAGGAACAGCAGAGCTCCACACCTTAATCTATGGTATGTAGAAACTCTACCGTTGAAAATACATAAGTGATAATTGAGTCTTTTTGGTGTTTTTCTCTCATCATTAAAAATTCGAAAATCAAAAAAATATCTTTCCTTTTTTCACTCATTAATTTTTCGAAAATTTGAGTTGACTTTTTCAAAACTTTTTAAAATTTAGTTGTTTCTTATGAGTCAAATCAAATTTTCAATTTAAAAATTCTATATTTTTCAAATCTTTTTCAAAAATCAAATCTTTTTCATTTTTCTTTTATAAATTTCGAAACTTTCAAAATTATTTTCAGAATCTTTTTCTTATTTTTATTTCATATTTTCGAAATTAATGCTAACAATTAATGTGATTGATTCAAAATTTTTAAGTTTGTTACTTGCCTAATAAGAAAGGTTCAATCTTTAAACTCTAGAATCATATCTTTTTAGTTTCTTGTTAGTCAAGTAATCAACTTTGATTTCAAAAATCAAATGTTTTTAAATTTCTTTTTTTAAATCTTTTTCAAATTAAGTTTCAATCATATCTTTTTCAAAATCAATTTCAAAATCTTTTCCAACTTCTTTTCTAACTTCTTATCTTTTCAAAAATTGATTTTCAATTCTTTTTCAATTAACTACTTGACTTTTTGTTTGATTTTAAAAGTTTACTATTTCAATCATATCTTTTTCAAAACTACCTAACTAATTCTATCTCTAATTTTCGAAAATTTCCTCCCTCTTTTTAAAAATTCCTTTTTAAATTAACTAATTGTTCTAAATTTAATTTAATTTGATTCAATTTTCCATTCTTAATTTTCGAACTTTAATTTTTATTTTTTTATTTTAAATTCAATTTAAAAACAAAAATATTTTTCTTTTCTTTTCAATTGATTTTCGAAAATTCTTCTCCCTCATCTCCTTTTAATTATGTATTTATTTACTAACACTCCTCTTCATCTAAGAATTCGAACCTATTCCTCACCCTTGTGTTTGGATTCTCCTTCTTCTATTCATATCTTCTTCTACTCACATAAAGGAATCTCTATCCTGTGACATAGAGGATTCCATATTTTCTTTTCTGTTTTCTTCTTTTTTCATATGAGCAGGAGCAAAGATAAAAACATCCTTGTTGAAGCTGATCCGGAACCTGAAAGGACTCTGAAGAGGAAGCTAAGAGAAGCTAAAACACAACACTCTGAAGAGGACATTACATAAATTTTCGAAAAAGAAGGAGACATGGCCAAAAATAATAACAATGCATGGAAGATGCTTGGTGACTTTACTGCACCAAATTCCAATTTACATGGAAGAAGCATCTCAATCCCTACCATTGGAGCAAACAATTTTGAGCTGAAACCTCAATTAGTTTCTCTGATGCAACAGAACTGCAAGTTTTATGGACTTCCATCAGAAGATCCTTTTCAGTTCTTAACTGAATTCTTGTAGATCTGTGATACTGTTAAGACCAATGGGGTTGATCCCGAGGTCTACAGGCTTATGCTTTTCCCATTTGCTGTAAGAGACAGAGCTAGCAGAATATGGTTGGACTCTCAACCTAAAGATATCATGAACTCTTGGGATAAGCTGGTCACGGTTTTCTTAGCCAAGTTCTTTCCTCCTCAAAAGCTTAGTAAGCTTAGAGTGGATGTTCAAACCTTCAGACAAAAGGAAGGTGAATCCCTCTATGAAGCTTGGGAGAGATACAAGGAACTGACCAAAAAGTGTCCTTTTGACATGCTTTTAGAATGGATCATCCTGGATATATTCTATGATGGTCTGTCTGAATTATCAAAGATGTCATTGGACCATTCTGCAGGTGGATCCATTCACCAAAAGAAAATGCCTGCAGAAGCTCAAGAACTCATTGACATGGTTGCAAATAACCAGTTCATGTACACTTCTGAAAGGAATCCTGTGAGTAATGGGACGCCTCAGAGGAAGGGAGTTCTTGAAATTGATACTCTGAATGCCATATTGGCTCAGAATAAAATATTGACTGAGCAAGTCAATATGATCTCTCAGAGTCTGAATGGATTGAAGGAATCATCCAACAGTACTAAAGAGGCATCTTCTGAAGAAGAAGCTTATGATCCTGAAAACGCTACAATAGCAGAGGTGAATTACATGGGTGAACCCTATGGAAACACCTATAATCCCTCATAGAAGGATCAACAAAATCCCCAACAAGGCTTTAATAATGGTGGAAGAAATAAGTTTAGCAATAGCAAGCCTTTTCCATCATCCACTCAGCAACAGACAGAGAATTCTGAGCAGAATCCATCTAGCTTAGCAAATATAGTCTCTGATCTATCTAAGGCCACTGTAAGTTTCATGAATGAAACAAGGTCCTCCATTAGAAATTTGGAGGCACAAGTGGGCCAGCTGAGTAAAAGGGTCACTGAAACTCCTCCTAGTACTCTCCCAAGCAATACAGAAGAAAATCTAAAGAGAGAATGCAAGGCCATTGATTTGACCATCATGGCCAAACCTACAAGGGAGGAGGAGGACGTGAATCCTAGTGAAGAAGACCTCATGGGACGTCCAGTGACCAATAAGGAGTATCCTTTTGAGGAACCAAAGGAATCTGAGACTCATCTAGAGACCATAGAGATTCTATTGAACCTCCTTCTGCCCTTTATGAGCTCTGATGAGTATTCATCCTCTGAAGAGGATGAAGACATTACTGAAGAGCAAGTTGCTAAATACCTTGGTGTAATCATGAAGTTGAATGCCAAATTATTTGGTAATGAGACTTGGGAAGATGAACCTCCCTTGCTCACCAATAAACTGAATGCATTGGATAGGCAGAAATTACCTCAAAAGAAACAGGATCCTGGCAAATTCTTAATACCCTGTACCATAGGCACTATGACCTTTGAGAAGGCTCTATGTGACCTGGGGTCAGGAATAAACTTAATGCCACTCTCTGTAATGGAGAAACTAGGGATCTTTGAGGTGCAAGCTGCTAGAATCTCATTAAAGATGGCAGACAACTCAAGTAGGGGATGTGTTAGTAAAGGTTGAAGGCCTTTACATCCCTGCTGATTTCATAATCCTAGACACTGGGAAGGAAGAAGATGAATCCATCATCCTTGGAAGACGCTTCCTAGCCACAGCAAGAGCTGTGATAGATGTGGATAGAGGAGAGTTGGTCCTTCAACTGAATGAGGACAACCTTGTGTTTAAAACTCAAGGATCTCCTTCTGTAACCATGGAGAGGAAGCATGAAAAGTTTCTCTCACTACAGAGTCAACCAAAGCCCCCACAGTCAAACTCTAAGTTTGGTGTTGGGAGGCCACAACCAAACACTAAGTTTGGTGTTGAACCCCCACATTCAAACTCTAAGTTTGGTGTTGGGAGGTTCCAACCTTGCTCTGATTATCTGTGAGGCTCCATGAGAGCTCACTATCAAGCTATTAACATTAAAGAAGCACTTGTTGAGAGGCAACCTAATGTTATTTAATCTTATCTATTTTATTTTCTTTTTGTTATTTCATGTTTTATTAGGTTGATGATCATGTGAAGTCACAAAAACTACTGAAAAATCAAAAATAGAATGAAAAACAGCATTGAAAATAGTACACCCTGGAGGAGAGTAGTCTGGCGTTTAAACGCCAGAACCAAGCATCTGTCTGGCGTTTAACGCCAGAAACAGGCACCAAGCTGACGTTTAACGCCAGAAACAAGTATCTGCCTGGCGTTAAATGCCAGAAACAAGCTACATTTGGGCGTTTAACGCCAGAAACAGGCAGCAGTCTGGCGTTAAACGCCAGGATTACATAGCAAGGGCGTTTTACACGCCTAATTGGAGCAGGGATGTTAAGTCCCTGACCCCACTTGATCTGTGGACCCCACAGGATCCCCTCAGGATCTGTGGACCCCACAGGATCCCCACTTTTTCTTCTCTCCTCTTCACACCTTTTCATAACTCTCTTCCTCAAATACCCTTCACCATCACCTCAATCACTCTTTCCCATCACCTCTTCACCACTCACATCCATCCTCTCTTCCTCATAAACCCCACCTACGTTCAAAATTCAAACTAATTTTCCTCCCAAACCCAACCCTATTGGCCGAACCCTACACCCCCCCTCACTCCTATATAAACCCCTCACTCCTTCTTCATTTTCACGCAACACAACCCTCTCTTCTTCTCCTTGGCCAAATACATCTTCTTCCCCCATCTCCTCCATTTTCTTCTTCTTCTACTTTTTTCTTTCTTCTTTTGCTCGGGGACGAGCAAACATTTTAAGTTTGGTGTGGTAAAAGCATAACTTTTTGTTTTTCCATAACCATATATGGCACCTAAGGCAAGAGAAACCTCTAGAAAGAGGAAAGGGAAGGCAATTGCTTCCACCTCTGAGTCATGGAAGATGGAGAGATTTATCTCAAAGGTCCATCAAGATCACTTCTATGAAGTTGTGGCCAAGAAAAAAGTGATCCCTGAGGTTCCTTTCATGCTAAAAAACAATGAGTATCCGGAGATCCGACATGAGATTCGAAGAAGAGGTTGGGAAGTTCTCACCAACCCCATTCAACAAGTCGGGATCCTAATGGTTCAAGAGTTCTATGCAAACACATGGATCACTAGGAACCATGATCAAAGTGTGAACCCAAATCCAAAGCATTGGCTTACCATGGTTTGGGGGAAATACTTAGATTTCAGTCCAGAAAATGTAAGGCTGGCGTTCAACCTGCCAATGATGGAAGAGAATGTACGCCGCTACACAAGAAGGGTCAACTTTGATCAAAGATTGGACCAAGTCCTCATTGACATATGTGAGGAAGGAGCTCAATGGAAAATTGACTCAAGAGGCAAGCCGGTTCAATTAAGAAGGCATGACCTCAAACCAGTGGCTAGGGGATGGCTAGAGTTCATTCAACACTCTATCATTTCTACTAGTAATCCGGTCTGAAGTTACTATAGACCGGGCCATCATGATCCATAGTATCATGATTGGAGAGGAGGTGGAAGTCCATGAGATTATACCTCAAGAACTTTACAAGGTTAGCCTTTCCTCACCTCATATGCAACCTCTTCAATTCGGCTGGAATTAACATAGAGGGAGACATCCTCATTGAAGAGGACAAGTCCATCACTAAGAAAAGGATGGAGCAAACAAGAGATCATGGACCTCAACAAGAGTACGAGGAAATTTCCCACCATGAAATCCCTGAGATGCCTCAGGGGATGCATCTTCCTCCACAAAACTATTGGGAGCAAATCAACACTTCCCTAGGAGAATTAAGCTCCAACATGGGACAACTAAGGGTGGAGCATCAAGAGCACTCCATCATCCTTTATGAAATAAGAGAAGATCAAAGAGCTATGAGGGAGGAGCAACAAAGGCAAGGAAGAGACATAGAGGAGCTCAAAAGTACCATTGGTTCTTCAAGAAGAGGAACACGCCACCCTCACTAAGGTGGACTCATTCCTTAATCTCCTTGTCTATTTATTTTACTGTTTTTTTATTTTTGAGCCTTATGTTTTATTGATGTTTGTGTCTTTATTATATGATCATTAGTGTTTAAGTGTCTATGTCTTAAAGCTATGAATGTCCTATAAATCCATCACCTCTCTTAAATGAAAAATGTTTTAATTACAAAAGAACAAGAAGTATATGGTTTCGAATTCATCCCTGAAACTAGTTTAATTATTTTGATGTGGTGACAATATTTTTTGTTTTCTGAATGAATGTCTGAACAGTGCATATGTCTTTTGATATTGTGGTTTATGAATGTTAAATATGTTGGCTCTTGAAGAATAAGGAAAAAGGAGAAATGTTATTTGATAATCTGAAAAATCATAAAAATGATTCTTGAAGCAGGAAAAAGTAGTGAATACAAAAGCTTGCAGAAAAAAAAAAGAAAAGAAAAAAATAGCGAAAAAAAAAGAAAGAAAAAGAAAAAGCAAGCAGAAAAAACCAAAATCTCTTTAAACCAAAAGGCAAGAGCAAAAAGCCAATAGCCCTTAAAACCAAAAGGCAAGCGAAAATAAAAAGGATCCAAGGCTTTGAGCATCAGTGGATAGGAGGGCCTAAAGGAATAAAATCCTGGCCTAAGCGGCTAAACCAAGCTATCCCTAACCATGTGCTTGTGGCGTGAAGGTGTCAAGTGAAACTTTGAGACTGAGCGGTTAAAGTCAAGGTCCAAAGCAAAAAAGAGTGTTCTTAAGAACCCTGGACACCTCTAATTGGGGACTTTAGCAAAGCTGAGTCACAATCTCAAAAGGTTCACCCAGTTATGTGACTGTGGCATTTATGTATCCGGTGGTAATACTGGAAAACAAAGTGCTTAGGGCCACGGCCAAGACTCATAAAGTAGCTGTGTTCAAGAATCAGCATACTAAACTAGGAGAATCAATAACACTATCTAAATTCTAAGTTCCTATAAGATGCCAATCATTCTGAACTTCAAAGGATAAAGTGAGATGCCAAAACTGTTCAGAAGCAAAAAGCTACTAGTCCCGCTCATCTGATTGGAGCTAAGTTTCATTGATATTTTGGAATTTATAGTATATTCTCTTCTTTTTATCCTATTTGATTTTCAGTTGCTTGGGGACAAGCAACAATTTAAGTTTGGAATTGTGATGAGCGGATAATTTATACGCTTTTTGGCATTATTTTTACATAGTTTTTAGTATGATTTAATTAGTTTTTAGTATATTTTTATTAGTTTTTAAATAAAAATCACATTTCTGGACTTTACTATGAGTTTGTGTGTTTTTCTGTGATTTTAGGTAATTTCTGGCGGAAATTGAGGGACTTGAGCAAAAATCAGATTCAGAGGCTGAAGAAGGACTGCAGATGCTGTTGGATTCTTACCTCCCTGCACTCAAAGTGGATTTACTGGAGCTACACGAGTCCAAATGGCGCCTCTCAACTGCGTTGGAAAGTAGACATCCAGGGCTTTCCAGCAATATATAATAGTTTATATTTTTCCCAAGTTTAGATGACACAAACTGGCGTTCAACGCCAGATTTCTGTCCTATTCTGGCGTTAAACGCCAGAAACAAGTTGCAAAGCAGAGTTAAACGCCAGAAACAAGTTACAAACTGGCGTTCAACTCGAAGGAAGACCTTTACACGAGAAAGCTTCAATGCTCAGCCCAAGCACACACCAAGTGGGCCCAGAAGTGGATTTTTGCATCATTTACTCATTTTTGTAAACCCTAGTTACTAGTTTAGTATAAAAACTACTTTTAGTAATTTATTTCACATCTCTGGAACACATTATGTAACTTTTACGTTCTGAGACCTCCTTGGGAGGCTGGCCACTCAGCCATGTCTACCCTATTTTCACTTATGTATTTTCAACGGTAGAGTTTCTACACACCATAGATTAAGGTGTGGAGCTCTGTTGTTCCTCATGAATTAATGCAAAGTAATATTGTTTTTCTATTCAACTCAAGCCTATTTCTTCTCTAAGATATTCATTCGCACACAAGAACATGATGAATGTGATGATTATGTGACGCTCATCACCATTCTCACTTATGAACGCGTGCCTAACAAACACTTCCGTTCTACATGAAAGCAAGCTTGAATGCATATCTCTTAGCCTCCTGATTTACGATCAGAGTCTTCGTGGTATAGGCTAGAATTATTGGCGGCCATTATTGAGATCCAAAAAGTCTAAACCTTGTCTGTGGTATTCTGAGTAGGATCTAGGAAGGGATGGCTGTGACGAGCTTCAAACTCGCGAGTGCTGGGCGTAGTGACAGACGCAAAAGGATTACTGAATCCTATTCCAGCATGATCGAGAATCGACAGATGATTAGCCGTGCGGTGACAGCGCATTTGGACCATTTTCACTGAGAGGACGGGATGTAGCCATTGACAATGGTGATGCCCAACATACAGCTTGCCATGGAAAGGAGTATGAAGGATTGGATGAAGACAGTAGGAAAGCAGAGGTTCAGAAGGAACAAAAGCATTTCCATATGCTTATCTGAAATTCTCACCAATGAATTACATAAGTATTTCTATCCCATTTTATATTTTAATTATATTTTAACTATCAATTCACCGTAACCATTTGAATCCGCCTGACTGAGATTTGCAAGATGACCATAGCTTGCTTCAAGCTGACAATCTCCATGGGGTCGACCCTTACTCATGTATGGTTTATTACTTGGACGACCCAGTGCACTTGCTGGTTAGTTGTGCCAAGTTGTGACAAAGAATTAAGATTATGAACGTGTGTACCAAGTTTTTGGCGCTGTTACCAAGGAATGAACAATCACGATTTCGTGCACAACACAGCACCAACATAAAAGGAGCCAGCTGATCTTTCCAATGATATATGATATTCTATGGTGCTATTCCATTTGGGCTATGAACAAAGAGCAACAAAGTGATGGTTATATCCTCAAGCGCCCATAGTGGCGCCCAAAACACCTAGGAAGCTCATTTTGTGCATTTTAAGCGCCCATGGTGCTCCAATTCTTGGGATTTGGGTTCACACTAATGTCATGATTTTTCGTAACCCATGCATGAGCATAGAACACTTGCCCCACTAAGATCCCAACCTCTTGGATGGGATTGGTTAGGACTACCCAACCTCTTCTCCGGATCTCTCTTCGGATTTTTGGATACTCATTCTTCTTGAGCTTGAAAGGGACCTCAGGGATCACCATCTTCTCTGCCAGTACTTCATAGAAGTGATCTTGATGGGTTTTGGTGATGAATCTCTCCATCTCCTAAGATACGGAGGTGGCGGCTACTGCCTTTCCTTTCCTCTTTCTAGAGGGTGCTCCAACCTTGAGTGCCATAAGTGGGAATGGAAAGCAAAAAAGTAACGCTTTTCCGACACTAAACTTAAAAGTTTTGCTCGTCCTCGAGCAAAAATAAATAAAAGAGAATAATGGAGTATAAGAAGAAGAAAATAGATGGAGATGGAGAGAGAAAGCAATTTGGCCAAGGGGGCTTTAGAGTGTATGAGGTGTGTATGTTTGAAGGGTTAGTTAGAGGGGTATTTATAGGGGTGGGCTAGAGTTGGGTTTGGTCATGGGTGGGTTAAATGGGAGGAAAATTTGATTTTGAAGTGGGTGGGGGTTGGTGGGTGGTGCGTGGCCTAGAGAAGGTTAGGAATTTTTTTCCTCAAAAATGGAATTAGCGTTGCAAGTATAGCCCCAACCCAACAATCGACCAACTCCAAAGTTTAGAATTACAAATTGTCACTATTCGGAACAAATATAAACCAGAAGTTTTAATTTCCGGGTCGTTTCCCAAGGACTAGTGCCAATGAGTGCGCAATTTCGGTTGTGAAGACAAAAGGGATTTTCAATAAAGAGATAAACAATTAAAGGAATAAAAGAACATTCAAAATTGCAATTAATGAACTGATAAAGGGATTAAAGAACTAGCTATGTAATATTAACAAGTAAGATATAAAAGTGATTGATGTATGTGTGTGTGTGATTCAAAGCATAAAAGGAATCTTGGCTTGGGATGAGCTAGGGGATCCTATCCTTTTTGCAACCACAACTATGACAATTGTAATGGATTAATCTCACTTAGTTAACCCTTACATCGAAGAGTAGGTCAAGTGAGCATAGTTGTTCTTAATCCACAAATCCTAACTCACTTGCTAATTGTCTTAGCAACAAGTTAGTGTTAGTGGAAACAAGAACAATTAATAATCCAAGAATTATCACTAAATCTTGGACATTCCAACTCTAGAAACCCATATATTCATTTTCCCCAAGCCAAGGGGTGAAAATTTAACCCATAATCAAAATTGACATTTCCATAAACACTTGGTAGGCATAAACACAAATCATGACAAAATTAAGAAGATGCTTGAACTATAAGCAACAATTAATCAAAAGCAATAATAGCAACTCAACCAAGCATGTAATAATAATCAATCATCAAAATCATCAACAAGAGATCAAAACTGCAAGAAGTATATATATTAACAATATGAATTTAACTACAAGAAAGAGTATAAAAATTGTAACTATAAAAAACAGTAATTAAGGAATATTTACAATGGTGTCAAGCAAAAATCCAAGATAAAAAATGAAAAATGGAACTTGAAATGTAAAACCCTAATAGAAATCCTAATGGTGTTGAGAGAAAACTTGAAGAAAAACTAAACCTACAGCCTCTAACTACTATCTAAAAAACTACTCCTAATGATATGCTATCCTGTTCATTGTTTGCCTTTTGCAATATGAGCTCTAGCCATCAGAATTGGGCTTCCAATCCCCCAAAAACGCGAGTCACGTGCGTTTTTAATGAAGGCATGCGCAAGTACTTGTGCGTACGCACACTTTGCAATACTTTGGATGATCGTGCGACGCGAACGATGCTGTGCGCTCACACACTTCGCTTTGCTTTGCTACCTGTACGTACGCACAAGAGGCTGTGAACACGTACACATCGCGATGCTCTTCTCCTTTGTTTCTTCATGCTTTCTCCTCCTTGCATGCTCCTCTTCCATTCTCAACATGCCATTCCTACCTTTTATATCTGAAATCACTCACCAACAGCATCAAGGTATCGAATGGAAGGCAATTGGAATAAAATAGGTTAAATTAAACATAAATGAGCATGTTTTCACAACCAAGCATAATTTAGGAGGAAATCTCAAAAGCATGCTATTTAAGGGAATAAGTGTAGGTTTATATGATGAAATCCTCTCAATTCTAACAAAAAATTATCGTAAAATATGGATTCGTCAATTCCCCCACACTTAAACACTAGCATATTGATAAACCATATTTCATGAGTTCATTTGTACTTAATTAGAGTGATTTATTCAACTCTTCACCTACTTATTCACATTAATTGCATGGTTTTACTTTCCCTTTCTTATTATGTCATGTTGTGAAAAACATGTTTCCTAAGCTTTAAAAATTAATTATTTTAATTACCTTTATTTCCATTCGATGTCGTGATTAGTGTGTTGAGTAGTTTCAGATTTTCTAAGGCAGAATGACTTAAAGGATGAAAAAGGAAACATACTAGAATGGAAGGAGGAAGCAAAACGGAGCTTTAAAGAAACTAGTATCCACGCGATCGCATGGATGACGCGATCGCGTGCCAAGCAAAAATCAGCAGCGACGCGGCCGCATGACTGACGCGACCGCGCGCCTTAAGTAGAATACACATGACGCGGTCGCATGACTGACGCGACTGCGTGGCAAGGAAAAGCTCCAAATGATGCGACCGCGTGACCCACGCGGACGCGTGACAGAGGCCACGCACCAGAAATTACAGAATACGCCCCCAGCGAATTCTGAAGCTCTTTTTGGCCCAGATCCAAGTACAGACAGCATAGACCAGAGGTTATAAAGTGTGAGAATGCTTCCATTCAAAGGGAGCTCGCATATTTTCATCTTTCAATGATTTAGATTTAGTTGAGAGGGAGATCTTCTCTCTCTCTCTTTTAGGATTTAGGATTTCTTCTTGTTTTAAGAGTAACTCTGGATCCAGGTTTCATGTTCTTTTAGTTTTACTTTTATTTATTCCAACATTTGAATTGATTATTATAATTTATGAATTATTTCATGTTACAGATTTCTAATTGAATTAATGATAATTGAGGTATTTTCAGTATATGATTGTTCTCTTTGATTTAAGGTACCATTGCTCCCCATCTAAGGATCTCTTTATCATTCCAGCAATTTTACTTTTTCCCCTTTTGGTTTTGGTTAAGAATTCAGTAACTCAACAGTTATTAAACTCAACATAATTGATAATCGTTATCTTGCTAATTAAGTTGAACTTAAATAATCCCAACCTTTTCTTAGGAAATAATTAGGATTCAAAGGTCAATTTAATTAGTCCCTTGACTTTCCTTTGCTCTAGTAAAGGTCGACCAAGTGGAATTAAGATACAACTTTTATTATTGTTGAGAAGGATAACAAAGTTGGACTTCTAATTTCCCTTATCTTGCCAAAAGTTGTTTTACAGTTATTATTTATTTTTACTTGCCATTTAATTCACTCGTCATTTAAATTACTTGCTTCTCACCTTCTAAACCCCGATTACAACCTTTATAGCCAATAATAAGAACATACTTCCTCGCAGTTCCTTGAGAAGACGACCCGAGGTTTGAATACTCGATTAACAATTTTTAAAGGGGTTTGTTACTTGTGACACCCAACACGTTTGCAAGAAAGGTTGATCGCTTGGTTTAGTAACTATACTCACAACGAGAGTTTCTATAACCTCTAAACCATCAATCATTCTGCTCTTTTTTCAAACAACCATTCAACAACTGGAGCAAGCACTAATTCAATGGGCCACTAGGCGCTCAAATATACAAGGATCAACCACAGCTCCATGTGGACAGCCCAATGAAGAGCGTAGCATGAAAGAAATGCTAGAGACTCCAGTGGACAAGACAGAGAATGAATTCGTACTATAACAAGTGGAAGAAGCTGTCATTGTTCAAGAAGAAGAGTTGGTTGAAGATCTAGGCGATGCCGAACTTCCTTGGGAATCCAGAAGTGAGGAAAACTCCGTCCAAGATGCCACAGTTGATGCTAAGGAGGATACTGTACAATCTCCAAGGCAAGTCGTTTACGAAGAATCAGACGGAATAATCCAAGAAGCAAATTTCCTTGATGATGATAGTCACAAGTCTAGTGCTCCTAGTAATTAATTTGCGTCCGCAAGTGAATTCTCTGAGATCGAAGAATCTTCCCCAAGTGAATATGAAGATGATGCGGAGGTAGATTTCTCTCAACCTCCAATCTATGACTCAAGTGATGAGGAAGACACAGAAGACTTTGACCAGAATACAGATACAATCGAAGATCTTTACAAGGAAGTGGAAGAATTCACAGAAGAGCACAAGGAAACGGAACTTGCAGAACCACCAAAAATACCTATCCCAAGGCCATTGCCACCCAATACAAGCTTCAAGTGGGTACAATCCTTAACTTATAATTTTACTTATTCACTTGAATATGGTTTGCTTGAAACAGATGGCCAGCATAGAGCTCTCTGCGGCTTTAAGAGTAAGAGGGAAATGGCTCGTATTCAGAGCTGGTGCACCAGGTTCAATAAGGTTCTACGCTTCACCTCGAAGTACACAGATTGGTATCGTGCTCAATTGCATGGATCACGGAGGACGTTTGGTCGCCACGGTGAGATTCTACTCTTTGACCCGCCCGAATGGAATCTTACAAATCAAAACGGAGGCGGATCTAAAAACACAGCTTGGGATCATGGATTATATTCTGACATTCGTCATCCCGGGAGGCTGGATATCTGTTTAAAGCTGCGCAGGAGCTTTACATGCCTAGTTTGGGACCCCGGAGGCTATTGGCATTCCAAGCACTGGTGGAGATCTTTGGACGAATTTAAACACAAGCCACCATAATAGGATACTCTTCCAATGTCCAACTTAAGGACTTTAACTAAAAGTGCTAGGTGGGAGACAACCCACCATGGTATGGTCGCTTCTTTTTCAATTTATTTCTTATTAATTGCTTTCATTTTTCCTTTTTCTTTTTAATTTATTAAACCTGGAATCATGCATAAGCATCCATGATAGTCATTGCATTCTGCACTTTTCATGCATATATAAAAAAAAAAGGGTTTGCATGACGCGACCGCATGCCCCATGCGATCGCGTCATATTGCGAAAAACACCACCCATGCGACCGCGTGACCTACGCGGCCGCGTGACCCACGCGGCCGCGTGACCCACGCGGCCGCGTGACATATATATCGGCGTAAGGATCCAATGAACAGAAAGTTGGGCTGGAATCGTGCGGCCCTTGTGCGTTTCGCACAAATTGGCCCACGCGATCGCATGCCCCATGCGATGACGTCACTTACCCAATACCAATCCCACGCGACCGCGTGAGCGACGCGATCGCGTCGCATGGATTGCACATCACCCCAAAAGGAGACAGAGAGTTGCGCTAAAATGGCGCTGGAGTCGTGCGTTTAGCACGACTTCCAGCGACGCAATCGCGCGACCCATGCGATCGCGTCACCCTTCTTTCCCCCCTCTCATGCGATCGCACACCCCACGCGATCGCGTCACTCCCATTCTCGTCCCAACCACGCGACCGCGTGCCCCACGCGGCCGCGTGGATTCGAAAATATAACCCCCCTCAGCCCGCGAACCCTATCAGTCGCGCAGCCCTTACCCCCAACCCTCTTCCCCTTCTCTGCCTCCTCTCCCTCCAACCACCACCCACCACCTTCCAGCCGCCACCGCACCATCCCCCAGATGCCGCCGCCGACCCGCCACCACCACCGTACCACCCCCACCCCTTCTCTCTCCTTCCTTCTTCCTCTCTCCTCCCCTTTCCACCGCTGCTCGCCGCCACCACCGCCCACCACCGACGGCCATCCACCGCGCCCCACCCCTTCAACCAACAACCCCAACCCCCACCTCCCACCCCTATCCTCTTCCTCCAACACTTAACCTAAACCCTCTCTCCGCCACCAACCCCCTCCGCCGCCACCACCGCGTTGCCGTGCACCACCACCGCGCCGAACGTCGCCGCAGCCACCTTCTTCCCTGTCCTACCCCTTCCGCTTACCAGGTTCCGCAATACGCAGCCCTTTCTATCTGTTCGTTATTTTTCTGTATTTTTTATTCCATTTATGTTCATAATTAGGATAGTTAGACTTGCATGTTGTAGTGGATTTTCAGGTTGTTAGGTAGCTTAGGCTGTGGTTAGTAGATCTAGGTCTGTTTACTTGCACTGTTCTTACTTCTGTTTTATCCTATGTGCAAATCTGTTGCTGCTATAATCATGATTCATATGCTGCTTTCTTGTATGTTGC
This sequence comes from Arachis hypogaea, assembly GCF_003086295.3. Classification (NCBI taxonomy): domain Eukaryota; kingdom Viridiplantae; phylum Streptophyta; class Magnoliopsida; order Fabales; family Fabaceae; genus Arachis; species Arachis hypogaea. The sequence continues at coordinate 55,224,148 of NC_092051.1, forward strand.
TGCTGTTTACATTGAGTTTTTATGTTTATTTTATATCTATGTACATGCAACTTGATTTTTTTAATTCATATGAACTGATTAAATTGCTGTTTATTTTCCGGGACAATCCAATTTTAGCCGGAATGCTGCCCAAATTTTTTTAAATTTGTTTTCATTCATGTTTTGGTTTGGCATTTCTGAAATCTGTTTTGCTCTGCTTTACCCAAACCACTACATGAATGCTATGGCAGACCTTCTCACCCTTTTTGATTTCCTGGTTCATAAACTGCTTGTTCAATTATGAGTACTTCTATTCTTACCTATGAATTCTTGTTATATGGAATTTTTTTCTATGCCACTTACCTTCCTAACTCACTAATTTTAATTTACTAATTTCTTTTTCAAATCCTAACCATACTAACCCTTTTGATCTCTTTTCTTATTATTTTCACTTTCCTCTAACTTTCTAACCATGGCATATTGCTTATTTTTTTTTCCATTTAACATAAATTCAATCACATTTCATATACTCATTTTCCTTATTCTATTCCTCCCTTACCGCTTTGAGTTCCCTTTGTTTAAATTGCCTATTTGCTTTCGTATTTTTTATCCATTCCTGATTTTCTGTTTTTCAGGATGTCTGCCTCACACAGGAAAGGTAAAGGCAAGGCCACTGGCAAGCGCAAGAGAGGAGATTCCTCCCAGTCCATCATTTCTCTAATGCACAATACCTCATGGCGGGAGAAGAACTTCACACCGCAGGAGAAAGCTAACCAGCTGCTTCCTGCAAATGATCCTATAAAATTTGCAAACCGGTACTGTGAACTGAAGTACCCGGCTTTTGCAAACTCCAGAAATCTATACCTGGAACGTACCTTGAAGATTCCAGAGGCCCTCCAGCAGTACACTACTGAGCAAATCAAGCAACGGGGCTGGTTCATTCTGGAGAGACCACTGACAGAGGTCAATGCATCTTGGGTTAGGGAATTCTATTGCAACTACTACCTTACTACCCTTGATGCAGTAAACCTGAGGGGAAAGCAAATTCTAGTCATAGAGGAAGCCATAGAAACCATTCTCCAGCTCCCAGCCAAGTCCGATCAGCCAGATGGTTTTGCACAGGCTGAGGAGGACATGGGCCAGATGAAGTTTGACTGGGATGCTGTAAAGGCACGGATAGCTCTCGACCCTGCTGTTCCTTGGGAGATGGGTCAGAACACCACTATGCCTAGAGGGATCAAGAGAGTGTACTTAAATGATGAGGCTCGGCTATGGCATTAGATCTTGAGTAATTTTGTGATGCCGAGTACTCACGAGACGGAGATCCCGGCTACCATGATCACCCTCCTTTGGTGTGTGCTGGAGGGTAAGGACATATACTTACCTCGTTTTATCCGGCATTATATGGCCAGGGCCCACGTACGAGGCACCCTCCCCTTTCCTTACCTGGTTACACGGCTAGGTTGTCAGGCTGATGTGCCTTGGGAGGATGCCTATGAGAGACCACCAGCAGCGGAGCTGCAGGAAGATCATCCCGCACAGCAGGAACTTCCTTGCTTTGGGCTATAGACCACCACCTGTCACTGCTACTGATGAGACAGCCCCTCCGTCTGCTGGACCCTCTTCATCCACAGCTGCCCCAGCTGCCCCTGCTGCCAACACTGCACCTCCACCCGCCTCTGAGCCGGTCTATCGCCTCGTGCACCGTCTATTCTGCCAGCTTGATCAGATAGAGCGCCGTAACAGGCGCCGGTATGAGAGATTAGAGCGCCGCAGCAGGTGACGCTATTCCCATCTGAAGCTGATGATCAGACAGGGCGCCGACATCCCCTCCGAGCCCGACACCCCTTCAGAGCCATCAGAGGATGAGCACGAGGAGAAGGATGCGCACGAGGAGGAGCCTCATTCCCAGGCGGAGCCTCATCAGCAGGCAGCCACAGAGCAGGCTACCCCGCATCAGGAGGTTATGCCCCAGATAGAGGCTGCAGATCCGGAGATCCCGCTCCAGTCCGTCCCACCTCCACAGCAGCCAGACCCTCAGCCCACCACCACCACGGAGACCCCAGCTACCATCCCTACCATTGATGACACTCCTTCACACCAGGCTTGATTGAGCATCGAGGACGATGCTTCATTTTAAGTGTGGGGAGGTCGCCATCTCTAGCGTTTATTTTGGTGAACCACTACATACTTTTTATTTTATTTTGGATATTTTTCTGTATTTTTCTCTTTTTCTTTTATTGTTATTTTCTGAGTACTTATACATTGCTACTTGTGTATTTTACTCTATGTGCTGCATTTTGCATCTTTAGTTCATACTTTAGCCATTTAGTTTATTTTAGTTATTTAGTTTAGTTTGCAATTCTGATTTATTAGTGGATTAATTAGTATAGTTTACCCTTTTTAGCATAAGATAGTATAGTTTAAATAGAAAAATATAAAAAGGAAGTAAACTAGAAACTTTAACAGAATCAAAACAACCCACACCTTGTATATATAGCATTACATGTTAGTTGACAATATTTCATAAGGAGGAACATTAAAACTTTAAAAGCTACCCTAAATAATTTTTTTCAAGAAAATAATGGGAATTTTTAACTAAACCTGCATACAATATATGAATGATATATGATGCTTGAGTTAGAGAACACACAGCCTGTGAGTCTTGAGCTTAAATTGTATGGTTGCATTCAAACCATAATTTTATTTCTGTGTGTCACATTTCTTTTTATTCTGATGTTCTTTACTTTGCTTTAATCTATATGTCCAATTATAGAATATAGAATAGATACATACCAAGAGAATGATTGAGGCCATCATTTGATTTTAGCTTACTCACCCCAAATTAACCTACCTTTTACATTACCCTTGTTAGTCCCCTTGAGCCTTTCAAAACCCCTTTATTCTATTTAGCCAAATTACTAGCCTTAAGCAGAAAAACAAAATAAAATCCCAAGTGAATCCTTGGTTAGCTTAAGATAGAAAATTATAAATAGAGTTAAATGTGGGAAACCTTTTGGGAACATGGATGATAGAAACAAAAGGTAGAGAAGTTAAAAGGAATAAAACAAAATTTGGAAAGCATGCTCATGAGAAAATCTAAATGATTCAATTATCATGTGCATTAAAAAAAATGATAAAAAGTGAAACATGAGCATGTAACAATAAGTGGGAAATTATGGGAAAATAGGTAAAGAAGTTTTATCTTGCTGAATATGTATGTTAGGTGAGATCTTAGTCTAATTAGGGATTCGCTTATTAGCTCACTTAACCCTATACATAAATCCTTACCCTTACCTTGGCCCCATTACAACCTTAATTAAGACCTCATGACTTTTTGGTATGACTATGTTTTATAATTGTTGATTGGTTAGATGAAAAACAAAGCTGTAGAAATTAAGAATAAAAAGAAAAATAGAGTGAATAAACCCAATAAACACTGAGTGACTAGAGAATAAACACAAAATCCAGTGAGGGTTCAATAACTCATCAACATATATCTGTGCTTAAAATTTACTAATTGTTTTGCAAGTTTGTACAATGTTTTCTTTCCCATCTCATTTGCTAAAGTGCTTTATTATTTAAGGGTTGGCTATATATATAAACACAACTCCTTGAGAATGTGAATTAACTTAGCTACATGTAAGCTTTATATATGAGTGGATGAATTAGAATTGCATGACTCATTAGGTAGATGCATTTAGCATAGGTTGCATTTCATAAACATTCCATCACTTTAACCTTAATTATTTACCTTGGATTTAGCATGAAGACATGCTAGTGTTTAAGTGTGGGGAGGTTGATAAACCCATATTTCATGAGTTCTTTTGTACTTAATTAGAGTGATTTATTCAACTCTTCACCTACTTATTCACATTAATTGCATGGTTTTACTTTCCCTTCCTTATTATGTCATGTTGTGAAAAACATGTTTCCTAAGCTTTAAAAATTAATTATTTTAATTACCTTTATTTCCATTCGATGCCGTGATTAGTGTGTTGAGTATTTTCAGATTTTCTAAGGCAGAATGACTTAAAGGATGAAAAAGGAAACATACTAGAATGGAAGGAGGAAGCAAAACGGAGCTTTAAAGAAACTGGTATCCACGCGATCGCATGGATGACGCGATCGCGTGCCAAGCACAAATCAGCAGCGACACGGCCGCATGACTGACGCGACCGCGCGCCTTAAGCAGAATACACATGACGCGGTCGCATGACTGACGCGACCGCGTGGCAAGGAAAAGCTCCGAATGACGCGACCGCGTGACCCACGCGGACGCGTGACAGAGGCAACGCACCAGAAATTATAGAATACGCCCCCAGCGAATTCTGAAGCCCTTTTTGGCCCAGATCCAAGTACAGACAGCATAGACCAGAGGTTATAAAGTGTGGGAATACTTCCATTCAAAGGGAGCTCGCATATTTTCACCTTTCAATGATTTAGATTTAGTTGAGAGGGAGATCTTCTCTCTCTCTCTTTTAGGATTTAGGATTTCTTCTTGTTTTAAGAGTAACTCTGAATCCAGGTTTCATGTTCTTTTAGTTTTACTTTTATTTATTCCAACATTTGAATTGATTATTATAATTTATGAATTATTCCATGTTACAGATTTCTAATTGAATTAATGATAATTGAGGTATTTTCAGTATATGATTGTTCTCTTTGATTTAAGTTACAATTGCTCCCCATCTAAGGATCTCTTTATCATTCCAGCAATTTTACTTTTTCCCCTTTTGGTTTTGGTTAATTTATTGGTAACGCTTGAGCTGTCAAATAAAGCAGTGGTTGAAATTGGGAGTTACTCCTATAACTCTAGTCTTTCCATAGGAATTGACTAGGACCTAAGGATTAAGCTAATTAATCCACTTGATTTACCTTCATAGTTAGAGGTTAACAAAGTGGGATTAAAACCCAATTCTCATCACAATTGACAAGAATAGGACTTCCAGTTCTTATATCTTGCCAAGAGTTTTATTATTTATTTAATTTAATACAATATTACTTTCTTGCCATTTACTATTCTTTCTTTTTATCTTATACATTCAAACCCCCAAATTTACAATCTCCATAACCAATAATAAGAACATACCTCCCTGCAATTCCTTGAGAAGACGACCCGAGGTTTAAATACTCGGTTAACAATTTTAAAAGGGGTTTGTTACTTGTGACAACCAAAACGTTTGTACGAAGGGATTTTTGTCGGTTTAGAGACTATATCTACAACGCGACTGTTTTTATGACATTATTTACTAGCAAAAATCCTAACGTCACATATCGTCATGCTAATCACAATCAAAGGAGATGAATGAAAGGGCAAACAATTGATTTAATGTACTACCTATATGCATGCAACTATCCTAGATATTACCTACTAATATCTATTCTACTGAAAGTTGGTAAAAACAAACCATGAAATTCCAATCAATCCCAAGAAAGCCTTAGGGCCAAGGCAAAGAGTCAATGCACTATGATCAATGTCCAAAGAATTGAATTGAGATTTTTAAAACTAACAAACATCTTGCGAGAAGATATAATATAATAGATAAGAACATAGAATCGAGCGATCGAACCCCTCACCGGATGTGTATTCACCCTATTCGCATAGTGTTTAGGGCTTAATCACTCAATTATCCTTTAATCATGTTTTTCAAAGATTTGCAAGTTATCTAACAATCAACTAATATTTGATGCATGAAAACAAATATCATGAGGTCGTTGGAGGGTTGTAATGGGGCTAGGATTAAGGTAAGATTAATATGGTTAAGTGGACTTAGTGAATTAGATCTTTGATTAGCTCAAGTGTTCCACCTAATCCTAGATAATCCTATATACACATAATAAAACAACCTAACCACCCATTTATCCCGTTTCTCACATCCACTTAGGCATTTTCTTTCCAAAATACAAACATAAGCATCCTTTATTTACCTTTTTATTTCATATGCTATTATGCACATGATTTGATTTGATTTTTTATTTAAAAAATCAAAATTTTCTTGTTTTTGTCAACAACAATAGATGCATATGTCTCAAACAATGAATGCATGAGTGTTTAACCATTTTCTAAATTTTCACAATCAATACCCCATGTAACTTCATCACCAATGTTTTCCAATAATTTTTCACCACACTTTGAGTAACACACATACTATTCCACCCAAGCTAATCAAAGAAACAACCCAAGGACATTAATGGTTTTTCGCTTTAAGGAGAATAATGTGCTTAGAATCAAAACAAAAGGGAATTTAAAGGCTCAAAAAGGGGTTACAAAGGTGAATGTAAGGGTTGCCCATATGGGTTAGCGAGTTCAATATCAAAAATGGCCACAATTATACTAAATGCATTCAAATACCAAATATAAGACATAAAGATTCAAGCAAATCTAAGATCACAATAAAAAATGAGTATAACACACAAGAACAAACTTTATGGTTGAAAATGTGCAACCTTCTATTAGAGCTCAAATCTCACAAGGTATGTTGCTCTAGCTCCTTTTGTATTTTCTATGACAAGAATACTTCAAGCAAGTTGAAAAACAAATTTTTTCAAATTCAATCAATGGCACGCCCTAAGAGAGATTTCATAAAAATTTCTTGTTGTTTTACTAAACTTATTTACTCTATCATGTAACATACAAATATTTACTACCATAAAACTATAAGCACTAAAGAAATATCTACAAACAAACCAAACAAAAAGTGCAAAAAGAACAAAATTACTAAAATGAAGAAAAAGACCAGAAGGTATTGCAAAGTGTCTAAGAAAAGAAATTTACTCCCCTTAAAGTTGCCGATCCTCCCCCACACTTAATTAATGCATGGTCCTCCGTGCATTCGCATAATCTGGGAGAACGATAACTTGGGAGCTCCACCTTCAGCTGGTGGTCACTGACATGGGTTGATGACTTCCATCATCCTCCTCCCCAACTAACTCAGATAAAGCTTTGGGAGTTGGGCCGGGGTCTCTTCCTTGTAGTTTTGCCACTACCCATTCAAAACGATTGTGCTCAAGTCATTCCATGTTGTGGATATCATGCAATATGTCTTGAAAGAAGTCCGAAAGAGACCGGAGAAATGGTAGAGGAGTTGATAAAGTTGGTCGATTTCATGATGGTGCTGTAGGTGCTTTCCTCTTGGAGGGTGTCTTCTTTGTCGATCCATCCAAATCTCCACATAGAATGAATTTGTTGTCTCTTGGTATCTTGAACATGACGTCTGAAGATCGCCTCTCTACTCCTAATCACCATCGATGGAAAAGGAATGTTGATCTTTTTCATTTCAATGAGTTTTGAAATCGATGTGCGTATGATGAGTCCATATTTGATGATATATTTTGGCTTGGTTTGAATGGATTTCATCACATAAACTCACACTTATTCACCAAAATAGCATAGTTTTGTGTTACCTCCCCAATTTGGACCTAAATGTGAAAACATGCATTTTTGTGCATAAATTAGTGCTTTTAACCCTACTTTTATGCCATTCGATGCCATGACATGTTTGTTGAGTAATTTTAGGTCCTAGAGGCAAGTTTAGCAAGGCAAAAGTGGAAGGAAGCATGTACAAAGGGAGAAAACATGAAGAAAAGAAAGGAGAAGCAGACAGCCATGTGTGCATATGATGATTGGATTTTTGACGGTTTAGAATTTCACTAATGAATTCTCATTGTAAGTATAGTTTCTAAACCAAACAATAATCCTTTCATACAAAAGATTGTTTGTCACTAGTACAAACCCTTAAAATCTATAAACCGAAGTATTTAAACCTCAGGTCGTCTCTCAAAGGAATCGCAGGGTAGTGTTCTTGTTATTGGTTATGAGTTGTTTGGGATTTTTGAGATTTTAGACAAGAAATATAAATGGCAAAGGAAATAAACTAACAACTAACAAAGCTCTTGGCAAGGTATGAGAACTAGAAGTCCTATCCTAGTTATCCTCCTCAATAGTGACAACAAATTGTCCATTGCTACCACTTTGTTAACCTCTAACCATGGAGGAAATTCAAGTGGATGAATTAATTTGATTCCACAAGTCCTAGCCAACTCCCAAGGGAGAGACTAGCTTTAGTGGTATCCAAATCAATTAGCAACTTCTAATTGTCAATCAACAAAGGAATTAGATAACTCAAGCATCACTAATTACTCTACCTAGGCCAAGAGGAAACAAAATCTATACTAAAATCCAACCAAGCATTTTCATCAAACACTTGGAAGGCAAAAGAATAAAGCATAGTAAATTGACAACTAGAATGAAATCTAACAACAATTATTACAAGGAATTAACAAGAACAATCAAAAGAAATACAATTATTATGTATTACCTCAAATTGAATTGAAAGAGAAGAGAATGGATCTACAACAAAGTATAGAAACAAAGTAAAAGAAATTACAACAAAAGAATAGAAGAGTGATGATTGCATCAACAAAGAATTGAGAAGGAGAAGTAGATGAAAGCATGAATTAAACCTAGATCTAAGATTATTGACCTAAACCTAATCCTAATCCTAATCCTAGAGAGAAGTGAGAGCTTCTCTCTCTAAAACTAACGAAAACTAATCCTAATGATTCCGAATGTGTGTAGTGATTCATTCCCCTTCAATCCTTGGTCCTTTTTTGCATTTTGGCGCCAAAGTTGGTTGCACTGGGCCCCACAGCTTCTCAAAAATCGCTGGGCATGTTTTCCATTTAAAAATCATGTGCAGCCACCGACGCGTATGCGTACAGTGCGCGTGCGCGTCCCTTGAGATTTCGATATCCATGCGTGCACGTATAGTGCGCGTGCGCGTGGATGAAGATTTCCAAATCCTTGGCTTTTTCATGTGTTCTCCACTTTGCATGCTTTCCTCTTTACTCCTTTGATCCATTCGTAGCCCTTTTCTTCCTGAAATCACTTAACAAACAAATCAGGGCATCTAGTGGAATCAATGGTGAATCTAAATTAACTAATTAAAGGTCTAAAAGCATGTTTTCACATTTTAAGCTCAATTTAAGGAAGAATCACAAAACCATGCTATTTCATTGAATAAATGTGAGGAAAGGTTAATAAAATACTCTAAATTCAACACAAGATAAACCCTACAAATGGGGTTTATCAACCTCCCCACACTTAAACCAAGCATGTCCTCATGCTTGAACGAAGAATGAAGTAAAGGGTATGGCATTTATTCAATGAAGCTAAACTATATGCAACTATATAAATGAATGCAATTGCTTGGTCAAAATAAGTCAATCCCCAAGGAGCATATATGCACTAGGGCTAAAGGTATTAACAACCAAGCCAAACCACAATTGAAGTGAGCGCTTAAATATTTTTACAAACTTGCATGAAGAGATGATTGTAGGTGAAAACATGTAATTGAGCAATCGAACCCTCACCGGATGTGTTTGCACTCTATTCGCTCAAGTGTTTAAACCAATGCAAGCAATTCCTTTTCTGTGGTTGTGTAATTTTTCTGCGCATCATTTAAAACACGGCTAGCATAGTAAATAACGTGCAGAAGCTTTTCATGCCTCTGTCCCAATACTGCACCAATAACATGGTCACTGGCATCACACATTAATTCGAATGGTAATGTCCAGTCTGGTGCAGAAATGACAGGTGCTGTGACCAACTTAGCCTTCAGAGTCTCAAAGGCCTGCAAACACCCTGTGTCAAAGACAAATGGTGTGTCAGCAGCTAGCAGATTACTCAGAGGTTTTGCAATTTTTGAAAAATCCTTTATTAACCTCCTGTAGAATCCTGCATGCCCCAGAAAGCTTCTGATTACTTTAACATTGGTGGGTAGTGGTAATTTTTCAATCACCTCCACCTTAGCTTGATCCACCTTTATTCCCTTATTTGAAATTTTGTGCCCAAGGACAATTCCTTCAGTCACCATAAAGTGACATTTTTTCCAATTTAAAACCAGGTTAGTCTCTTGGCATCTCTTCAGAACAAGTGCTAGATGGTTAAGACAGAAGCTAAATGAGTCTCCAAATACTGAGAAGTCATCCATGAAGACTTCCAGAAATTTTTCTACCATATCAGAGAAGATAGAGAGCATGCACCTCTGAAAGGTTGCAGGTGCATTGCATAGACCAAAAGGCATTCTTCTGTATGTAAATACTCCAAATGGATATGTGAATGCTGTTTTCTCTTGGTCCTGAGAATCTACTGCAATTTGGTTGTAACCTGAATAGCCATCCAAAAAGCAGTAGTATTCATGACCTGCTAGTCTCTCTAGCATCTGGTCTATGAATGGTAAAGGAAAATGATCCTTTCTGGTGGCTGTATTGAGCCTTCTGTAGTCAATACACATACGCCACCCTGTAACTGTTCTTGTGGGAACCAATTCGTTCTTCTCATTATGAATCACTGCCATGCCTCCTTTCTTTGAGACGACTTGGACAGGGCTCACCCAGGGGCTATCAGAAATAGGATAAATAATCCCAGCCTCTAGTAACTTAGTGACCTCCTTCTGCACCACCTCCTTAATGGCTGGATTCAGCCACCTCTGTGGTTGAACCACTGGCTTAGCATCATCCTCCAATAGGATCTTATGCATGCATCTAGCTGGGCTTATACCCTTAAGGTCACTTATGGACCACCCAAGAGCTGTCTTGTGTGTCCTCACCACCTGAATTAGTGCTTCCTCTTCCTGTGGCTCTAATGCAGAGCTTATGATTACCAGAAAAGTGTCATCTTCTCCCAGAAATGCATATTTCAGGGATAGTGGTAGAGGTTTGAGCTCGGGATTAGGAGGCTTTGATGAGACGCAGAAGCTGGTGAATTAAAAATTATTAAAATGGTTACGTTGCAAGTATAGTTCTTAACTCACCGAAAATCTGCCTATCAATTTAGAAGTATGTCACAGAGAGTTTGAATTAAAAATTACTGGGAGTTTTAAGTCCCAGGTCGTCTCCCAACGAGTTGCAGAAAAGTGTGCTATCTTATTAATCAGATGTTCGAAGAAGTTGAGTTGGGTAAATTGGAATTTAAATTGAGGAAATTTAATTAATATGAATAAAAGCCTTGACTGGGAGTTGATTGGTTGGAATTTCTACTATTGATGGAGTGATTGTAAGATTAATTTATAATTAATGGTTGTTCTGTTTGGTTATCCTTTACTAAGTAAGGGAAAGTCAAACAAGCTGGGATGCCAGATCTGTTCACAAGTTGCAACCCACTTAGTTCAAAGGGATTGGCGTTGGTGACAGGATAGCAATACAACATTTAACCCAATTACAAATTTTTCTTTCAATCCTTCCAACTCAAGAGTTCCTTTTAATCAACTCCCCATCAAGTAAGGAAACTACTCACGCATTGTAAATAAAGAATCCACAGCACATGAAAGGGAATTAAAAGAAGACATGATTATTGGAATTGAAATTAAATTAAAAAGAAATAATCCTTGCATTAAATAATCATAAAAGTATCTGAATGAAAAAATTGAACGAGGCAAAGAACATGGAAGAATGAAACCAAGTTAAGAAAACAAACTAGAATGATGAAGTCTTGATGAGGAAATAACTCTTCTCAATGTTCCAATGCTAAGACCAATTGAAAATTAAAATTGAAAAAACCTAGAGAGAAAAACCTAAGAGAGTAAAACTAGATCTAAAACTGTCTCTGAATGAATGAATTATTTGTTTCTGCATGTTCTCTGACTCTAGTCTGCTGTTCCGGGCCGAAAACTGGGTCGAAATAGGGTCCAAAATTGCTCCCAACGAATTCTGCAGATTATGCAGATCACACATGTCACGCGATCGCGTCATCCATGCGGACGCGTCATTCGCGCTTTTCCTCGCCACGCATTCGCGTCGTCCACGCTACCGCGTCGCCAGAACTTTTTCAATCCGCGCGGCCGCGTGAGCCATGCGGCCGCGTCACTGCGATTTGCTCTCCTTCGCGCGGTCGCATGAGCCATGCGACCGCGTCACTTCTCGCTGGTTATCTCCTCAAATTCTTGTGTTCCTTCCATTTTTGCTAGCTTCCTTTCCAATCTCCAACTCATTCATGCCCTATAAAGTCTGAAACACTTAACACACAGATTACGGCATCGAATGGAATAAAGGAGAATTAAAATTGAATAATTAAAGTCTCTAGGAAGCAGTTTTTAAACATGTAATAAATTCAGGGAAGGAAATCTAAATGCATGCTAATTTAATGAATAAGTGGGTAAGGATCATGATAAAACCACACAATTAAACACAATATAAACCATAAAATAGTGGTTTATCAACCTCCCCACACTTAAACATTAGCATGTCCTTATGCTTAATTGAAGGAGATAAGGAAATAAGTATGAACATGTAGAAACTCATGAAATGCAATGCAAACCTATATATATATATATATATTTATATATATATATATATATATATATATATATATATATATATATATAAATACAACTATATGATTCTTGTCCACTTGATCAAAAGTAAATAGGCTCTTCAAAACAATTACAAATCAAATTCCACTAATTTTATCATTACACAATAAAATGGATAAAAGTGCAAGAAGATAGCTGATGAAAGCAGGGAACTTGAAAATTCAAGTATTGAACCCTCACTTATAATGTATGTACGCTCTAATCTCTAGTGTATAGGGTGGTCACTCTATCCTTCTCTAATCATGCTTTCTAACTTTTGTTCTTCTCCTAACCAATCAACAATAGTTAATATACCAATGCAAACATCATGAGGTCTTTCCAAGGTTGTAATGGGGCTAAGGTATAGGTAGGGGTGTATATTTGGTCAAGTGAGCTAATAAATTGAATCTTAAATTAACCCAAGCTCTAACATAACTTGTATACACTTAATGTCATATTTAAAGTTCATACCTAGCTACCCAGAATTCCCTTTTTCAATCCATACTCATGTATCAACTTATATTTTGGTTCTATTATATGTGCACTGATCTTTGAATTCTGAATTTAACATTGGGTAATTTTGTCCCCTTATTTATTGATTTTTCATATTTTTTTTAATAAATAAAGCTTATCAATGCACATAGATTTTTCATTCTTATATTTTCACATGAGTAGATATCCAAATTCCCCTTAAATTTTTATGACACATTCCCTTAACAACTTCTGTTCCCACAATTTCCCATACTTAACTAGCACATACAATTCTATCTTAAGCTAACTAAAGATTCGAATTGGGGTATACAATTGTTTTTCGGCTTAAGGTTAGTAATGTGGTAAAATATCGAACAAATGGGAATTAAAGGCTCAAAGTGGTTAACAAAGGTAATTGAAAAGGGTAGGCTTAATTTGGATGAGTGAGTTTAAACAAATAATGGCCTCATTCATGTGCAAGCATGCAAATATAATAACTATTGGACATATAAGATAAAACAAAATATAGATTACAATCATAGAGAAGTAAACACACATAAATGAAATAATTATGGTTAAATAATGTAACCATTCATAAAGGCTCAAATTTTTCACAGGTCGTGTGTTCTTTAACTCAAATATCATGTTCCAAATACAACTCAAGCAAATTTATCATAAAAATTTTGAAAAATTAGTGAAATTTTGTTCCAAAGATAGATTTTTAAAAGAAACTTATTGTCTTTTCAATCAAGTAGAACATGCATGCAACTATCCTAACCTATTATTCTATTCTATAAAGGAAAGAAAATCTAACTAAATATCCTAATTATTGGTGCTAGAGAAGAAAAATTACCTCCGGAAGTCAGGTACTGACCGACCTCCCCACACTCAAGGCTTTGCACCATCCTCGGTGCCATCTGTCAGGAACAGGGGTGGGTTGGTAGCAGTATCTCCACAGTCGGGGCCGTCATGGCTCCGTGTGCTGGTAAAGGAAGTGGAGTCCGGGGTGTCTGAGTCTCTGAAGTGTCCTTTGAGTAGCTCCTTGAGGTGTTTGAATCGACGCTCATTACAGCGCTCTCTCATTAGTAAAGTCTATGTTTATAATTTCCTAAATTATCTAAACTATTAATTATGTAGAGTATTGAATTTGACATTTATTTATAAAGAGTACTAAAATTGACCTTTACTAATTTTTTAAATTATTGTAAAAAGATTAATTAATTTAATATTATTCATTGTCATATGATTGGCATATAAAAGATGTAAAAAAATTTATACTTATCAATGGTAGAATGAAAAATCTCTACGTATATTTTGTTAATTTTTTTCTTTATTTTTAATATATTTTATATTAAAAAATATTATTTTTTATTAATTATTAGATTGACATATAACACAATAAATATAATAAATATAGTAAGATACGAACTTTGTCAATTGATTTTTTAAATAATCTGGCAACTTAAGATAAGAACTTTGTTAATTGATTTTGTTAATCTCTTTCTTATTTTTAATCTATTTTATATTGGATAATATTATTTTTTATTAATTACATTTAAATGTCTTAAGATAAGAACTGTGTTATATATTTTTCGTTATTTCAACTTTCATGATTATTTGGTTCTCTTTATTTTTCTATGTCATAGGCCAAGTAAGTTTTAATTTATTATTTTTCTTATATATATATATATATATATTCTATTTTAAAAATTATTTTATTTTTTTAGGTTTTCTAATATGTTTTATTGTATTTTTCTTTTACTTTAAAAATTTTATGGTCTGAAGATCTTCTGTTAAACGATTCTAACCATATGATCAAGGAAGAAGTTCAAGATAATAAGTTTGAATTTTGGTAATTTACTGAGTCTAATTGAAATAAACACATTGAAATATAATAAACAGAATCGTTAATGCAACATTTATTAATGAATAATTACTAAAAAAATATTATCTATACCAATATATAATGGGATATGGAATTGTGGTATCCAATTTTTTCTTTTCTTCTTATTTTACCTCTGTTTTCTTTTTATTAAAAATTGGCTTTATCCTATGACAGGACTTAAAAACAGATTTCAATAAAAAAAAAACTGCTACTACGTACTCAATTCTTTTTATTTTATTTTATTTTTTTAAAAACTGGCTTTAACCCATTAAAACTGATTCACTTTCAACCCACGACAGAATTTAAAGTTTATTCACTTTCAATAAAAAAAAACTATTAATACGTACTCAATTTAAATACCGATTCACTTTCAATAACAAAAACTTCTGCGCCTTCAATCGTACTTTACTCAAGAGAGTTAAATATCTGTTTCGCTTTCAATCATGCTCTTGCAATCATTTTTCTTCTTTGTGTCTTGCAACCTTATGTTCTGACAAATGTAATTGAAAAATTCAACGAATCAGCAATCATATTATATCAACTAATATAATTCCTATTCCAAATTCATTGTCAAGTACAGAATTAACTACAATTAGACAAATGATAAGAGCCACCCATCATCATCATCATCATCATTTTGTTTCAAGTAACATAAAACTTAACATGTATTATGATAATTTAATTTTTTCGGCTATAAATTCAATTTTTGCTTAATATCTGTAATTCTACTCTTTGAAAAATCTAGAATTGAAAGCGCATGATAATGGAGTTGGTCCAAATAACAGACGTCATAGTAACATAATTGGTTGGTATTCTATAACAAAATTGATTAAATTAATATACACTATTTATATATTTCTGATGCTTATTATTTAACTTAAAAAAAGTTACATATATAATAGAGCACTCCTTAATAAAAAATACAAAAAGTTACTAAAATTTGGTGTCCAATTTTTTTTAGACTTCGTATATCTTTACATAATTTATTTCATAAAATAAATTTAGTGGACAAAATAATGATTTTTTAATATTTTATCTTTATCATATAGTATATAAATAATTAAAAAATTAAAATAAACAATGTATTCATAAAACTAATAATAACAAATAGAATAAAGAGAAAAAATATTAACATATCGCTTATTTTTTGTCATGTGTATTTTTTAATTTGAGTGATTAAATATATTTTACAAAGTAATAACTATAAAATGAAAATAAATTTATTGCTCTAAATTATTAAAAGAAGTATTGAGTACTCTTTAACTAAAACTTTTATTATAAATTTATTACAAAAAAAATATATTTATGTTTCAAATTAATATAGATGCTTGGGATAAAATATTAAAAATAAAAAAATATGCATTTGCATTCTCATATTAAAAAAATAAATGAAGTCATTTTAAACACAAAAATACTACGTTATAAGATAATTATAAAAAGTTGTCAAACATAATAATTTTATTATCAAAATAATATTTATATATTGTGTTAAATTAATGTAACATAATGATTTTTAATATACTTTAATTTAATTTTTTTAGTTTTTATTTTAATTTATATATTTTCATATTTTAAAATTTTGGTAATAATATTATATATTTTATAATTTTAAAATAAAACCAGGAGAATTCTGACTTAAATACAAACATAATGACAGAAGAAGAATACAAGAATATTGATATTTCATCTCATGTATTTAAATACATGGCATAAATAAAAATTAATCCTTTTTATTATAAAATTATTTTCCATTTAAAAATTTAACAAATGCCAAAATTTGATCACAGTAAAATGGATCATAACTTTATAAAAAATCTAAATACTATATTAAATATTACAAACAGTGATTGGATAAATAATTTTCAAATTCTAAAATTAAAAACATAGATAACGCTTTACATATTTATATGAGTTACTGAATCAATTTTTATTGAATAACTATCTTAAATATCAATTATCAAAAAATGCTACTATATTAGCCAATAGTAATAATAATCATGAGACACGTAACATTATTTATTATTAAAAAATATATTAATTTAATAATATTAAATATGTAATAAATTTCTAATGTGAAATGTTAAAATATAAACACAAAAAATAAAGATAAATTAGAATATAACAAATAAACTATTTTTTAAAAAATATTTCTGCAATCTTAACGGACAAAATACTCATCATATTGTTAATTTATCATAATAAATTAAAAAAATAAATTTAAAAATGTCACAAATTAATGGACGATATTCAATCTTTGAAAAAAATCACTGAAAAAAATATAATAGAAGAATATTATTTTTAAAATATTCTCTGTTTCAGAATAAAATTAAACAAATTTAAAATAATTAAAATCACCTTTATACGCGACATAAAAGTTAACTTTAATCATGATAACTAATTTTAATCTTATGAATTCAAATTATGCTTATTATCTGTATTGCTCTTTAAAAATATAGGTCTGGAATCACATTATAATGAAGTTGTTCAAGTAAAAGATGTGGTGATGTCCTAACTCGTTAGTACCCTATATATTCAAAACATGTAATAACGTCATTTTAAGTCATTTTGCCTATACATTAAATGTTAATATAGAAGATTAACAAAATTAATTAACTTAATTTACGCGATTTGATTTGGTTTCTGAGAACTAATTTTTAATTCTTTTAAGATAATCTAAAACATATTAAGTTTGTATTTTTTTTTTTTGTATTAGTGTAGGTCGAGACATACACCACTGCTACTAATTCAATGCCTCAATTAATATCTTATAATGAACCAATACTAAATGCCATGCAAATATGAAGTTAGTACTCACTTACTCTACTTATATTTTTAATATTTTATCTTCATCGCATAATATTCATTTAAAATATTTTTTGTATTGAATAAATTAAGAGGTTTGATATTGTGCACTACTATATAAAATGCCTAATGTTAAACAAAATTATGAATTCTATAATAAAAAAATAAAACAAATAATTAACAAATACTATAAATTTTAAATAGGCAATACATTCATAAGACTAATAATAATAATAACTTTGTAATAAAATTTTGTTAACAACATATATCTTTTAAAATTAAATAGTAAAATTAGAAAAGATCTACCTTAAACACAAAATAACAACTATTATAAAATAGTACAAAAATATGTCTTATTTTATCTCATGTATTTATTAATGTATTGTATAAATTATATGGATCCTTTTTATTATAGAATCTTTACCCAATTAAAAATTTAATAGATAGTAAAATTTGGTCATGGCAAAATGTGTTCTAATTTTTTAAAAAATATCAAAATACTATATTAAATATTATAAGTCAATAGGTAACTAAACTAAAAATCCTCAAATTAAAAATATAGATAACATTGTATATATTTTTATGAGTTATCGGACAAATTTTTATTGAATAACTAATTTAAGTACAAACTAAAAAAATGCTACTACAAATATTATTTAATATTATTTAATGGCAATAACCGTAATACACATAACATCATTTAGTGATGAAAAATAAATATTAATTAAATTACAGTAACTAAATAATAAGTCCTTGATGATAAAAAAATTATCAAATTAAAATTTAATAATGTATGGAATATAACATTAACACAAAAAAAAAAAACAAAATAAAGTACAATGAATAAACTAATTTTTAAAAATATTTTCGCAATTTTAGCGGACAAAAACTTCATCATATCGTTATTTTGTCATAATAAATTTAAAAAATTAAATTAAAAATATTATAAATTAATAGACCACATTCAAAATTTTTAAAGAAATACAATAGAAGCATTATCATTCTGAAAATACTTTTTGTATATTTTAGAATAGTTGAGAATAAAAATTTACTCTATCGAATATTTCACCTCATATATTAACTAAAACTTTAAACTATGACGATTTTATATTACCTCTTTATTGTGTGGTTTTATAATTTAACATTTTAAAGTGTTTTATAGTAATTATAATTTCAACAAAATATGATATAAATAAGATCACGTCAATATTAAAATAAAAAAATATTTATCTAATAAATTTGAGAAGTAAATAATATATTAACAGAAAAATAAAATTAATTTCTTAAAAACAATAGAAAAGCGGCTGAACAGGCACGTTAGTGCCTGTTGAGCCGCTAGTATAATATAATAAGAATGATGGAAAAGAGAAGAAGGAAGAAGAGAGTAAAACCTTGTTAATGGTGGTGAGAGGGATAGAGAGTGAAAGGTGAGATAGAAGGGGGAAGGGGGAAGGAAAAAATAAGGAGGGAAAAGAAAAATTAGGATTTGGGGGAGAGGAAGATAAGATATGTGGCAATTTTAGGTTGAGCTGTGCGGCGCATGCGACGCGGCCGCGTGGGACACGCGTTCGCGTGGGTGCGCATCAGGTAAGGGGACGCGATCGCGTCGGTCACGCTACATGTTACGCTGCTGCCGCGAGTGCAGCCTCACTCCAGCACAACTCTTTGTTCATTTTAATTTAATTGCCAAATTGGGGTGACGCGATCGCGTGGGGCACGCGATCCCATGAGGGTGCATCAGAAAATAGATGACGCGGCCACGTCGGCGACGCGGTCGCGTGAAAAGGATTGTACTTCCAGCACCAATCCAGCACTACTCTTGCACAATATTTCAGTGTGCACCCTTTTACGTCAAAAATTCAGGGCATGCGGCCGTGTGGAGCACGCGGTCGCGTGGGAGGCCATGATTCCCATGTGACGCGAACGCGTCAGCGACGCAGTCGCGTGGGTCGATTTGTGCCATTGGCACGCCTCCAGCCACGCTCCAGCCGAACTCTCTGTTCGTTTATTTGTTTTCTCCACCCCCTTTGCGATGCAGACGCGTCGCTAATGCGATCGCGTCGCGTGGCAAAAAATTTTTTTTTTTTTGTAATCTGAAAAATGCAGAATGCAGTGTTAATATGAATGTGATACAAAACTCCAGGTTCAATATAATAAAATAAAATAAAACTCGAAAACAAATAAAACTAAATAAAAATGAAAAATGAATGATCATACCAGGGTGGGTTGTCTCCCACCTAGCACTTTTAGTTAAAGTCCTTAAGTTGGACATTTGATGAGCTCCCTGTTATGGTGGCTTGTGCTTGAACTTATCCAGGAATCTCTACCAATGTTTGTAATTCCAATGGCCTCCGGGATCCCAAACTAGGCGCAGAAAGCCTTTAAGTAAGTTAAAGCAAGTGACAAGGCCCCAAGAGTACTGATTTCTAGATTGAATTTCGGGGTCCCAGACCTTACCTTTGCACCCATCTTCTTGTTGATCATCATTTTTCCACTTGGGTGGTGAACAGTCAGAATTCTCACTGAGACATCCAAACAGCTTCCTAGACCCATTCAGTTGAGCTTTATACCAACCTTTGCGTTTAAACTTAAAGCTTCCAACCATAATGAACCTTGCAGGACAATTCTTACCACTGGCCATCTTCCTCTTACTCTTAATGCCACAAAGAGCTCTAAGTTGACCATCCGTCTCCAGTAGCCCATATTCAAGTGGGATTAGAAAGCTGTGGGATATGAATTTTACCCACTTGAATGTTGTGAAGGATGATGGCAACTTAGGGGGAGGTATTTTTAATGAAATTGCAAGCTCCACTCCCTTGTGCTCTTCTTTGATAATTACCACCTCTTTGCAAACTTCTTCAATTTCAACCTCTTCCTCTTGGTAGCTTTCTTCCAATTCAATCTTCTCTTCATTGCTTTCCAAGGGCATGGGAGGTCGTGCTTCTTCTTCTTGAATCTCCATCTCTTGATCAACCTCTTCCAAGTCTTTAACTGTGATATGCTTTGGAGGTTGTACACCCTCCTTAGCATCAATTCCAAACGTCTTGGAAGGGGGTTCTATGACTGGACTTTCCCATGGAGGTTCTGCATCTCCTAAGTTTTCAACCAACTCTTCTTCTTGAACAATGACAGCTTCTTCTACTTGTTCTAGTATGAATTCATGCTCTGTCTTGTCCACTGGAGCCTCTAGTATCTCCTTCATGCTACGCTCTTCGTTAGACTGTTCACATGGGGCTGTGGCTGACCATTGTATATTTGAGCGTCTAGAAGCCCATTGAATTAATACTTGCTCCAGTTGTTGAATGGTTGCCTGAAATTTAATTACTGTTTCCCTTAGGCGATCCTCTGCTTCTCGGGTTGCCGGACTTGGACATGATACAAAAGAAAGTGGTGGTGGTTGGGAGTGATTGGATTAGAATTGGGGTGGTTCTATATATGGTTCATATGGCTCATAAGGTGGTTGGTATGGTGGTTGAGGGTTAGGGTCTTATGGAGGTGAATGGTGGTAGTTGGCTTGTGAGTGTGGTAGTTCAAAGTTGTGTTGAGGAAAGGGTTCATAGGCATATGGTGGTAGTTGTTGATAGTCCATTGGAGGTGGTTGTTGCCATGAGGGTTGATCAAATCCTTGTGGCTCATCCCATCTTTGATTGTTCCAACCTTGATGCCTGTTCTCAATGTAATTTCTTCTTCCTGCAACATAATTGTAACCAGACTCATAGCCAAAGGGGTGAGAGTTCATAGTAAATACAAATTAAAAACAAATTGAAATTAAAAGGTTATTTAAATTTTTAATTTGAAAATTAAATTTTGAAAATTTTTAAAATTGAATTTTGAAATTTGATTTTTTTGAAATAAGATAAGATAAAATAAAAATTTTAAAATAAAAATCAATAACCTCTTAATTTAATAAAAATAAAAATAAAAACAAATCAAAAAGCAAATATTTACAATAACCAATAATAAGGCACACGTTTGCAATTTCCTGGCAACGGCGCCAAAAATTGATGAGACGCAGAAGCTGGTGAATTAAAAATTATTAAAATGGTTACGTTGCAAGTATAGTTCTTAACTCACCGAAAATCTGCCTATCAATTTAGAAGTATGTCACAGAGAGTTTGAATTAAAAATTACTGGGAGTTTTAAGTCCCAGGTCGTCTCCCAACGAGTTGCAGAAAAGTGTGCTATCTTATTAATCAGATGTTCGAAGAAGTTGAGTTGGGTAAATTGGAATTTAAATTGAGGAAATTTAATTAATATGAATAAAAGCCTTGACTGGGAGTTGATTGGTTGGAATTTCTACTATTGATGGAGTGATTGTAAGATTAATTTATAATTAATGGTTGTTTTGTTTGGTTATCCTTTACTAAGTAAGGGAAAGTCAAACAAGCTGGGATGCCAGATCTGTTCACAAGTTGCAACCCACTTATTTCAAAGGGATTGGCGTTGGTGATAGGATAGCAATCCAACATTTAACCCAATTACAAATTTTTCTTTCAATCCTTCCAACTCAAGAGTTCCTTTTAATCAACTCCCCATCAAGTAAGGAAACTACTCACGCATTGTAAATAAAGAATCCACAGCACATGAAAGGGAATTAAAAGAAGACATGATTATTGGAATTGAAATTAAATTAAAAAGAAATAATCCTAGCATTAAATAATCATAAAAGTATCTGAATGACAAAATTGAATGAGGCAAAGAACATGGAAGAATGAAACCAAGTTAAGAAAACAAACTAGAATGATGAAGTCTTGATGAGGAAATAACTCTTCTCAATGTTCCAATGTTAAGACCAATTGAAAATTAAAATTCAAAAAACCTAGAGAGAAAAACCTAAGAGAGTAAAACTAGATCTAAAACTGTCTCTGAATGAATGAATTATTTGTTTCTGCATGTTCTCTGACTCTAGTCTACTGTTCCGGGCCGAAAACTGGGTCGAAATAAGGTCCAAAATCGCCCCCAACGAATTCTGCAGATTATGCAGATCGCACATGTCACGCGATCGCGTCATCCATGCGGACGCGTCATTCGCGCTTTTCCTCACCACGCGTTCGCGTCGTCCACGCTACCGCGTCGCCAGAACTTTTCCAATCCGCGCGGCCGCGTGAGCCATGCGGCCGCGTCACTGCGATTTGCTCTCCTTCGCGCGGTCGCATGAGCCATGCGACCGCGTCACTTCTCGCTGGTTATCTTCTCAAATTCTTGTGTTCCTTCCATTTTTGCTAGCTTCCTTTCCAATCTCCAACTCATTCATGCCCTATAAAGTCTGAAACACTTAACACACAGATTACGGCATCGAATGGAATAAAGGAGAATTAAAATTGAATAATTAAAGTCTCTAGGAAGCAGTTTTCAAACATGTAATAAATTCAGGGAAGGAAATCTAAATGCATGCTAATTTAATGGATAAGTGGGTAAGGATCATGATAAAACCACACAATTAAACATAATATAAACCATGAAATAGTGGTTTATCAGGCTTCTCCTCTTTCTGAGGAGTTTTCAGAGGTTCTTTTGTTTTCTCTGGTTCCTCCAGATCAGGCTGAACATCTGTAAAAATGTCCTCTAGCTCTGATTCGAGACTCTCAGTCATATTAACCTCTTCCACCAGAGAGTCAATAATATCAATGCTCATGCAGTCGTTTGGGGTGTCTGGATGCTGCATAACTTTGACAACATTCAACTTAAACTCATCCTCATTGACTCTCATGGTTAATTCCCCTTTTTGGACGTCAATGAGGGTTCGTCCAGTTTCTAGGAAAGGTCTTCCTAGAATGAGAGTTGCACACTTGTGCTCCTCCATTTCGAGCACTACAAAGTCAGTGGGAAAGGCAAATGGCCCAACCTTGACAATCATGTCCTTAATTATGCCTGATGAGTATTTAATGGAGCCATCAGCAAGATGAAGATAGATCTGGGTTGGTTTGACCTCTTCAGTCAAGCCAAGCTTTCTCATAGTGGATGCAGTGATTAGGTTGATACTTGCCCCAAGATCACATAGAGCTGTCTTGGTACAAGTACCCTCTAATGTGCATGGTATCATAAAGCTCCCAGGATCCTTAAGCTTTTCTGGTAAGCTCTTTCAAATGACTGCACTGCACTCTTCGGTGAGGAAGACTTTTTCAGTTTCCCTCCAATCCTTCTTATGATTTAAGATCTCTTTCATGAACTTAGCATAAGAGGGTATTTGCTCAAGTGCCTCTGCAAACAGAATCTTGATTTCAAGAGTCCTGAGATAGTCTGCAAAGCGGGCAAATTGTTTATCATGTTCCGCTTGGCGGAGTTTCTGAGGATAAGGCATCTTGGCTTTGTATTCTCCAACCTTAGTTGCTACAGATTTATTCCCTACAGAGGTGGTTGGAGAAGCCTTATTAGAGGGGTTACCATCAGCACTTTCAGGTGTCTGATCCCTCACTGGCGTTTGAACGCCAGGCTTGGAGCTGGATGGGCGTTTAACGCCTGATTCCCTCCCATTTCTAGCGTTTGAACGCTAGAACTGGACATGGACTGGGCGTTTAACGCCAGTTTTTCACCATTTTCTGGCGTTTGAATGCCAGAGATATTCTTCTCTGGGATCTTACTGTCCTCAGAGGGATTTTGGGTAGCAGGTTGCTCGTCCTCTGTCAGCTGTTCTTTTCTTGGCTTTCTGCTGCTTTGAGTTGAGGTATTCAATATTTTTCCACTTCTTAATTGAACTGCTTGGCACTCTTCTGTTATCTATTTTGATAACTACAGTTTTGTCTGATTCAATTGTGATTCCATATCCTTGTTAGCATTTTTGGTTTCTTGTAGCATCTCCTTAAATTCTGCTAACTGCCTTGTTATAGAAGATAGTTGCTGATTGAGTTCAGCAACTTGTTCCTAAGGACTAAAGTCAGTTGATACTGCCTTAGCTTCTTCTTTCATGGAGGACTCACTACTTATGTACAGATGCTGATTTCTAGCAACTGTATCGATAAGCTCTTGAGCCTCTTCAATAGTCTTTTTCATGTGTATAGATCCACCAGCTGAGAGGTCTAGAGATATCTGAGCTTTTTTTGTAAGCCCGTAGTTGAAGATGTCTAACTGCACCCACTCTGAAAATATTTCAGAGGGGCATTTCCTTAGCATCCCTCTGTACCTCTCCCAGAAATTATGTAGGGATTCATCATCTTCTTGTTTAAAGCCTTGGATGTCCAGCCTTAGCTGTGTCATCCTTTTTGGAGGGAAATATTGATTCAGGAATTTGTGTGATAACTGTTTCCATGTTCTTATGCTTGCTGTGGGTTAGTTATTTAGCCACCTCTTATCTTGATCTTTTACAGTAAATGGAAACAGTAATAATCTATAGACATCATGATCTACTTCCTTGTCATGTACTGTGTCAGCAATTTGCAAGAACTGTGCCAGAAACTCAGTAGGTTCTTCCTGTGGAAGACAAGAATACTGGCAATTTTACTACACCATGACAATAAGCTGAGGATTTAGCTCAAAACTGCTTGCTTTGATGGGAGGTATACAGATACTACTCCCGTATGCAGCGGTAATGGGGTTAGCATATGACCCCAGAGTCCTTCTGGACTGTTCAATTCCACTTATGTCCATGATGGAGAAAAGGGAATTGCTATGAATTGCAAATGAATTATATTTTTATTTATTTTATTTTATTTAATTAAAAACAACCGAATAAAATAGAATAAAATAAATGAAAAATAAAATAAAAATTTTGAAAACTAGAATAATTGATTAATTAAGAAAAGTTGAAAAACCTTGGATATGATTTTTGAAAAATATTTGAATTTTGAAATTCCAAAACTAAGATAAGATAAAATAAAAAGTTTTAAAATAAAAATCTGAATTTTTAAAGGTAGAATTCGAAAATCAATTAAAATAAAGAGAAAAGATATTTTTGAATTTAATGAAAAAAAAAAGAGAAACAGGAAAAATGACACTAAACTTAAAGTTTTTAGAACAAAGAAAAGAAAACAAACAAGGAAGCTTTGAATATCAAAAATGAACACTAAGAGCAACTTTTGAAAATTTTTAAGAAAACAGAAACATAAAGGACACCAAACTTAAAAATTTTTATATTCTGAGCACTGATAATTCAAAACAAAAAAATGAAAGAAAAATAAATTCATGCAATTGACACCAAACTTAGAATATGAAACTAAACTCAAACAAAACATTAAATTATGAAGTTATTGGTAAAAAGAAATTTTCGAAAATAATTTAGAAAAATAAAATAAGGATTTCAAAATTTTAACCAAAAACAATAATAAAAGACTCTAAACCAAAAAAGAAAAATTTTTCCTAATCTAAGCAACAAAATAAACCGTCAGTTGTCCAAACTCGAACAATCCCCGGCAACGGCGCCAAAAACTTGGTGCACGAAATTGTGATTACACTTTTCACAACTCCGCACAACTAACCAGCAAGTCCACTGGGTCGTCCAAGTAATACCTTACGTGAGTAAGGGTCGATCCCACAGAGATTGTTGGCTTGAAGCAAGCTATGGTTATTTTGTAAATCTCAGTCAGGAGATTAATGATAATAGTGGTTATATTTTTTAAAATAAAAAACATGAAATAAACAGTACTTGTGATTCAGTAATGAGAAGTAGGTTGAGGTTTTGGAGATGCTCTGTCATCTGAATCTCTGCTTTCCTACTGTCTGCTTCTCCAAACACGCATGGCTTCCTTCCATGGCAGGCTGTATGATCCTCTCGGATGAAAACAAATCCATTTGCGCTGTCACCGCACGGCTAATCATCTGTCGGTTCCCACTAGTGTTGGAATAGGACCTTTGTCCTTTTGCACACTGTCACTACGCCTAACATTCGCAGGTTTGAAGCTCGTCACAGTCATCCCTTCCCGGAGCCTACTTGGAATACCACAGATAAGGTTTATACTTTTCGGATCCCAGGAATGCTGCCAATTTGTTCTAGCCTACACCACAAAGGTTATGATCTCATGGATCAGGGACCCAAGAGATACACACTCAAGCTGTCGCCAATGACTACGTTGAGCTCAGATAGAACGGGAGTGGTTGTCAGGCACGCATTCATAGCATTGAGAATAATGATGAGTGTCACGAATCATCATCTTCTCCAGATTGAAGTACGAATGAGTATCTTAGAATAGAATCAAGCGTGATTGGATAGAAAACAGTAGTAATTACATTAATCCATTGAAACATAGCAGAGCTCCTCACCCCCAACCATGGGGTTTAGAGACTCATACCGTCAGAAATACAATATGAAGTGTAAAAATGTCATGAGGTACAAAATAAATCTCTAAAAGTAGTTTTTATACTAAACTAATAACCTAGGTTTACAGAAAATGGGTAAACTAAGATAGATAGTGCAGAAATCCACTTCTGGGGTCCACTTAGTGTGTGCTTAGGCTGAGCATTGAAGCTTCCATGTGTAGACACTTTTCTTGGAGTTAAACGCCAGGTTGCTGCTTGTTTCTGCCGTTTAACTCCAGTTTTTATGCCAGTTCTGGCGTTTAACGCCAGAATATGGTAGAAAGTTGGCGTTAAATGCCAATTTGCGTGATCTCAACTCGGGTAAAGTATGGACTATTATATATTTCTGGAAAGCCCAGGATGTCTACTTTCCAACGCAATTAAGAGCGTGCCAATTGAGCTTCTGTAGCTCCAAAAAATCTATTTTGAGTGCAGGGAGGTCAGAATCCAACAGCATCTGCAGTCCTTTTTCAGCCTCTGAATCAGATTTTTGCTCAGGTCCCTCAATTTCAGCCAGAAAATACCTAAAATCACAGAAAAAACACACAAACTCATAGTAAAGTCCAGAAATGTGAATTTTGAATAAAAACTAATTAAAATATAATAAAAAGTGAATAAAATATACTAAAAACTACCTAAAAGCAATGCCAAAAAGCGTATAAATTATCCGCTCATCAGCCCCACAGCTTCTCAGAAATTGCTGGGCACGTTTTCCATTTAAAAATCACGTGCGGCCACCGACGCGTACGCGTACAGTGCGTGTGCGCGTCCCTTGAGATTTCGCAATCCACACTTGCGCGTATAGTGCGCGTGCGCGTGGATGAAGATTTCCAAATCCTTGGCTTTTTCATGTGTTCTCCACTTTGCATGCTTTCCTCTTTACTCCTTTGATCCATTCCTAGCCCTTTTCTTCCTGAAATCACTTAACAAATAAATCAAGGCATCTAGTGGAATCAAAGGTGAATCTAAATTAACTAATTAAAGGTCTAAAAGCATGTTTTCACATTTTAAGCTCAATTTAAGGAAGAATCACAAAAACATGCTATTTCATTAAATAAATGTGAGGAAAGGTTAATAAAATGTTCTAAATTCAACACAAGATAAATCCTACAAACGGGGTTTATCAGCGTATGCACAACTCCCTGTTACGCACAAGAGAAAATTTCAGCATGTGTGCATACGCACAGGTACCAGCGCGTGACTTCATTAAAAAGTCACGTGGCTCGCGATTTTGAAGGTTTCTTGGCCCATTTCTGAAGGCCTTGAGGCTGATTTTAGATGCTATATGAAGGGGGCAACATTACATATGAAGGCATTAGCTTAAATTAGCTTAGGAAGCTCAATCTTAGATTAGAAACACATAGTAGGAGTAGGAGTAGTGTAGTATACAAAATTCTCTCTTAGAGTTTTAATTAGGTTTTGATGTAGCTTTTTATAGTTCAATTTTGCTTTCATTTTATCACATTACTTATTCTACACTTGCTCCTATTTCAATTTCTCTTGTTAATATATACATAGTTTTGCAATTTTGAGTTTTGGTTAATGAATTTGATGTTTGATGATTTTTATATGTTTATTGAGTTGCTTTTGTTGATTTTGATCATTTATGATTCATAGCTTTTATCATTTTCCCAATTTTTCCATATTTTATGATTATGCCCTTTATGTGTTTGATGAAATGCCAATTTTAGTTATGGGGTAAATTTCCGCCCCTTGGCTTGGGAGAAAGTGAGTGTATGGATTACTAGAGTCATAATGTCCAATATTTAGTGATAATTCTTGGGTTGTTAGCTGTTATTGTTTCTACTAACGCTAGCTTCTTACTAAGGTAATTAGTAAGTTAGTTTGGATTTGTGGATTAATAACAATTATGCTCTCTTGACTTACTCTTCGATGTTAAGGGT
Source organism: Arachis hypogaea (assembly GCF_003086295.3). Taxonomy (NCBI): domain Eukaryota; kingdom Viridiplantae; phylum Streptophyta; class Magnoliopsida; order Fabales; family Fabaceae; genus Arachis; species Arachis hypogaea. The sequence goes on from NC_092051.1 coordinate 55,252,770, forward strand.
TGACTTAGTGAGATTAATTCATCATAATTATGATAGTTGTGGTAATGGCAAGGAAGGAGTTCTATAACTCATCCCAAATCAAGGTTCCATTTATGCTTTGAACCACTTTTCCATCAATTTTGAGTCTTACTTGTCCATATTACATACATAGTTCTTTTATTCCTTCATTACTTTATTAATTTCAATTTTGTTTCATTCTTTTATATCTTTATTTGTTTACTTCATTATTGAAAAACAACCTTTGTTCTTGCAACCAAAATTGTGTGCACTCGTCGGCATTAGTTCCTAGGGAGAACGACCCGAGGTTTGATTACTCTCGATTATTTTAATTGGAAAAATTAAACTTTGATTGGGAGGATTATTTGTTAGTTTAGATTATGCTATCAACGAAGAAATTATTTTGCTAAATTTTCAAACCATCGTAATTCTCTCTCTATCAAGTTTTTGGCGCCTTTGCCGGGGAGTTAGCGCCATGAATGCTATAGTTTTGGTTGTTGTTAATATGTGAATAGTGTGAATAGATACTTTTTAGTTGTTTGGTTTATTTTTGCTATTAATTAGGATTTTGTTTATTTTGTTAATTGATGTCTTTTATTTTTATTTTCAATTTTCTCTATGAGTTATCACCCTCTTGGTTTGGAGTTTGGTTGTGATCATTTTGTAGGGATTGATAACTTCAAATTTGGATTGCATCATGGGATTGGAACATCAATTTTGGAAGGAGCAACCTCCTCTATACTACAATAAACCAAACCCTCCCCAATATGCATACCCAAATCAAGGATATGGTAGGTTTCACAATAATTATGCACCTCCACTACTATATACCTATGACCCATATCCCCAACATAATCTTCAATCACCACATTTTTCAACACCACACCAATACAACCATCTACCTCCTTATGTACCACCTCAAGATTCCCATCAACATGAACTACCTCCCACATATACAACTTTCCTCCCAAATAATGAAACCCCTTTTTTACCATAATGTGAATCTTTCCCACCTTTGCCCGAAGACCATCAAGACCTTCAAGTTTTTCTCCAAGAGAAAGAAGGATTCCGAAGAACACAAGGACAATTTATGGCTACCATAGCCGAGGCGGTGAACCGTATAGTCCTCTCATGCTCATCCGATCAAGGCATTCCTCTTGAGAAATGTGGAGGATCAACTATAGATTATGGTGAAGAGGAGAGCATGGAGCCACAAGTGGAAGAAGAAGGGTTAGAGCATGACATGCAACAAGAGGGAGAAAGTGGAGTATTGGAATTAGAGGAGAGAAAAGGAGAATTGAGGAAGATTGATCAAAATGAGGATTCTATCATTAATGATTTATAGTCCTTCTTGGTCAATCCCCTTAATGATCCTAATGAGCCTCTTCCCATTGAGTTTGAGAGAGACATGTAGGTAGTCTTCTCGCAACCTCCTTGTTATGACTTGAGTGATGGGGAAGAGGAAGTTGGTGAGGAAGCAACCCCGGTCCAAGAGCACATTGAGTGGGTGGCAATTTCATCTATGAGCTTCATTGGCCCCACCAATATGCCATCTTGGAGACAGATTACCAACTCAAGATCTTTCTTGGGTTTGGTACATGGTGGAAATCCTAGCTAACTTACTATTTACCTTAGTAAGAAGCTAGCGTTAGTGGAAATAATAACAACTAACATTATCACTAAATGTTGGACATTATGACTCTAGTAATCCATATACTCACATCCCCCAAGCCAAAGGGTGGAAATTTACCCCATAACTAAAATTGGCATTTCATCAAACACATAGAGGGCATAATCATAAAACATGGCAAAATTGGAAAAATGATAAAAGCTATGAACCACAAATGATAAAAATCAACAAAAGCAACTCAATAAACATATAAAAACCATCAAACATCAAATTCATTAACCAAAACTCAAAATTGCAAAACTATGTATATATTGACAAGAGAAATTGAAATAAGAGCAAGTGTAGAACAAGTAATGTGATAAAATGGAAAATGAAGGAAATACTTACAATGAGAAAGCAAAATCCAACACCAAAATTGAACTATAAAATGCTACATCAAAACCTAATTAAAACCCTAAGAGAGAATTTTGTATACTACACTACTCCTACTCTTACTATGTGTTTCTAATCTAAGATTGAGCTTCCTAAGCTAATTTAAGCTAATGCCTTCATATATTTAATGTTGCCCCCTTCATATAGCATCCAAAATCAGCCTCAAGGCCTTCAGAAATGGGCTAGGAAACCTTCAAAATCGTGAGCCACGGGACTTTTTAATGAAGTCACGCGCTAGTACCTGTGCGTACGCACACATGGCTGTGTGCTTCTCCTTTATTTTCTTCATGTTTTCTCCCTTTGTATATGTTTTCTTCCACTTTTGCCTGGCCAAACTTGCCTCTAGGACCTAAAATCACTTAACAAACATGTCATGGCATCGAATGGCATAAAAGTGGGGTTAAAATTACTAATTTAAGCACAAAAATACATATTTTCATATTTAGGCAAAATCTATATAGAAAACACAAAAGCATGCTATTTAGCTGAATAAATGTGGATTTATATGATGAAATTCACTCAAATCAAACCAAAATATATTGTCAAATATGGATTCATCAATTCCACCACACTTAAACAATTGCATATCCTCATGCTAAGCACAATCAAAGGGGAAGAGTAAAAGGGCAAGCAACTTATTCAATGCATCTACCTATGTGCATGCAACTATGCAAAATGCTATCTATCTATATCTATACTATAGTTCCTATTGAGTTTGGCAAAAACGAACAATAGAATTCCAATCAATCCAAAATATATCCATAGGGCTAAGGTATGAAAATATAGCAATATGGCCAATGTCCAAAGAATTGAATTGAGATTTTCAAACTAACAACCAAACAACTTGCAAGAAGATGTAATATAGGAGATAAGAACATAGAATTGAGCGATCGAACCCCTCACCGGATTTGTATTCACTCTATTCACTCAGTATTTAAGGCTTAATCGCTCAATTCTCCTTTACTCATATTTTTTAAAGATTTGCAAGTCATCTAATAATGAACTAATATTTGATACATGAAAAACAAATATTATGAGGTATTTGGAGGGTCGTAATGGGGCTAGGGTTAAGGTAGGATTAATATGGTTAGGTGGATTTAATGAATTAGATCTTTGATTAGCTCAAGTGTCCACCTAATCCTATATCATCTTATGTACACATAACAAAACAACCTAACTACCCATTTATCTCCTATCCCACATTTGTGATGACATGTCACCATGTCATATTTTTCTATGCTTTTTCATACAAGAAATTTATGATTTTTGCTTAAATATTAAATGCTTTTGTACTTAATTGGTATATTTTATAAATCTTGTATGAAATAAAGAGAAAAAGAAGCAAAGAAGCAAAAAATAAGCTGAAAAGGAGAAAAAAAGAGTTTTGGGGGCACACTTTGAAGTTGGAGCACACTTTGGAGATTGGCAATCAGCACTCAAAGCTCAGCTCTTGCCAAGAGCTTTGCCAAGAGCCTACCTTTGCCGTACAAGAAAAATACTTGGAGGCAAGAAATTTCGCTAAGTTAAAATCTGGGCGTTCACAGAGCTTGGATCTCAAGGGACAAGCAAAGCTCTTACCAAGAGCTTAGAGCTCTTGCAAAGAGCTTTGTTTCCTTGTCACAATGAGGAAACGCGCAACACATTGGCAAGGCCAAGAGCACCAAAGCTCTTGCCAAGGGCTCTTGCCAAGAGCTGAGCTTTGCCCTGGGAGCAATCCCCATGGGCCAAAATTCAACCAAAACTCCAATTTAATTCAATTCTTCACCATTTTGAAAAGCCCATTGACACACCAAAGCAAGCAAGACTCATGGACATAACACAAGACACAGAGAAACTAGATTAGGAATTTTATTTTGTAATTTATTTTTAATTTCATTTTCATTTTCATTTTGTAAAAAGCCTATATAAAGGCATCATTCTCAATTCATTAGGGAGGTTAGCTCCACTAGAGAGCAGTGGTAGTAGGAGCTCTCTTTTAATTTTCTTCTTTGAATTTGGGATTGGGGAATTGGGAAGTAGAATTGATCTCTCTTCTTCCTTTTTCTTACTTCTGCACTCTTTACTTCTTTTCTTGGATCTTGGGTGGAGAAGTGAAGAAATTCTGTTTCATTCTCACCTTGAGATCTCTTTGTTTTTTTTTTCTGCATAATTCTAGAAACTGAGATATTTGAATCCAAATTCTGTTTACTGTCATCTTCTACTTCTTCTACAATTTACTCTTCTACTTCTTTTGCAATTGTTCTTGGTTGGATCAAGGAAGGAATTGAGATCTAGACTTATTTTCTAGTCTCTTTGATCCCTTGAGATCTTCAACTTTAGTTAGCAATTAAGCTGAGTTTCATTTCTGTTTTGCTTCTTCAAGTAATTTTACTTTTCTGTTTGAGATTTGCTACAATTTCCTCTTGCTGCAAGTTAAAATTCAATTCACATTGAGTTTGCTTTTGACCATTGGTTCCCATTGCTTTCTGTTCTCATTGCTTTCAATTTACTTTCATGCAATTTAAATCTCCTTGTTTCCTCTGCACTTTACATTTGATGCTTGCTGCAAATCTCATTTACATTTCCTGTCAATTTTAAATTCCTCTGCAATTGCTCTAAATTCTGATTCACTGCAATTTTGCTTCTCTGTTTACATTGCTCTCAATTTACTTTCTAGCAATTTAAGCTTTCTGCAAGAGTTCTAAGCTTTGATCTATTGCTTTTTTTAATTTCCAGCACCCAACCCCCTTTACATTTGATGCAATTTACATTTCTTGTCATTTAAGTTTCTGCAATTTATATTTCTTGCTCTTTAAGATTCTGCTCATTTACTTTCTGCAACTTTAATTTCCTTCCAATTTATGTTTTGTTGCTCCAATTTTCACTCAATTTCACTTCAATGTTAGCTTGACTAAACTAATCATCCACTAAAGTTGCTTGATCCATCAATCCCTGTGGGATCGACCTCACTCTAAGTGAGTTTTACTACTTGATGCGACCCGGTATACTTGCCGGTGAGTTTTTGGTGTTGGAATTCCGGTTCCAACACATCAATTTACTCATGCATTTTCTTTCCACAACACAAACATATACATCCTTTATTTAGCTTTTTGTTTCATATGCTATTATATACAAGATTTTCTTCTTCTTCTTCTTCTTCTTCTTCTTCTTCTTTTTTGCAAGATCAAAATTTTCTTTTTTTTTTGTCAACAATAAGAGATGCTTATGACTTGAACAATGAATTCATGAGTATTACCCTATTTTCCAAATTTTCTCAATCAGTACCACATGTAACTTCATCACCAATGTTTCCCATCAATTTTCCCCACACTTGAGTAACACACACTACTCCACCCAAGCTAATCAAAGAGTAATCCAAGGACATCAATAATTTTTTGCTTTAGGGAGAATAATGTGCTTAGAATCAGAACAAAAGGGGATTTAAAGGCTCAAAAAGGGTTTATAAAGGTGAATGCAAGGGTTGGCCATATAGGTTGGTGAGTTCAATATCAAAAATGGCGTCAATCATACTAAATGCATCTTAACAACAAATATGGGACATATAAATTCATGCAAATCTAAGATCACAATAAAAAGGAGTATAATCACACAGGAACAAATTTTATGGTTGGAAATGTACAACCATCTATTAGAGCTCAAATCTCACAAGGTATATTGTTCTAGCTCTTTTTCTATGTCTATGAAAAGAATACTCCAAGCAAGTTGAAAAAAATAACAATTTTCAATTCAATCAATGGCACACCCTAAGAGAGATTTCATGAAAATTTATTGTTGTTTCACCAAACTTATTCACTCTAACATGCAACATGCAAATATTTACTATCATAAAACCATAAGCACTTAAAGAAATATATACAAACAAACTAAGCGAAGTTGCAAAAATTGAAGAAAAAGAAGCTAAATAGAAAACTAAAAAGGTATTGCAAAGTGTCCAAGAAAAGAATTTTACCCCCCTCTAAGTTGTCGAACCTCCCCCACACTTAATTGATGCATGGTCCTCTGTGCACTAACTCAATCTGGGGTGTGAAGAACTCTGGGGCTCCACTTCAGCTGGTGGGCACCGGGGGCTCTGGGTTGCTATATAAACACATAAATAACAATCGAGGAAGAAGTAAGATGTGTGTGGCATGATAAATGGCAATGTGTGTATTCTAAGTGTGCACGGTTTAGAACACACACATTGGCCGGGTGAAAACGGCAACCACATAATCAAAAGAAATAGCACGGTCCTCAATTAAGTAGCCTAGGTTGCAAGTAAAGCATAAGTAAAACTTAAGGCACAAGTAACCCTAGGTAACCACAGAAGTGAATTGAATATAGGAGGTTTTGGATATTGAAATTGTGTGAGTGAAAGCGCAAATTGATATAGAAGAAACACAATAACCAATAACCAATCCAATAATGAACGGAAAACTCCTTATTCATCATGAAACATAAAGAAATAGTCATATGGTAAAGATACTTGTTACAAAAAGTGACAAGCTTGATAAGAATCAAGTTGAGTCACTCAAACAAATATAAAGCATTAACAAGGAACAAGTACCAGTCATGTGATGAAGTTAATATAAAAATCATGATGAACAAGTAATTTCAACTCAATTCACTCAATTCAATGCACTTACATAATTTGTCCTAGTGGTACAATCAAAACATGAGTATTCAAACCCACTAGGTACTAGTAAATTAAGGCAAGGTATAAGTGCATTGATATAAATTTCAAACAAGAAGTAACCCAATCAACATCAAACACACTTGCAATTTATTCAATTAACAAATAACTAAACCAAACCACATATAATTACTAAAATGAAAAATAAGATGCAATGAAAACTAAGTAAAACAAGTAGAAAATAAGGTAAAAGGGAGAGAAGAGAGGGATGGAGCGGGCGGAAAGTGCGTTAGGGCTTAATGAAAACTGCAAACAAAAATTGCCCAAAACAGCACTTGTGCGTATACACAGGCATGTGTGCGTACGCACACAAGGTGAAACAGGGGGAGGTGTGCGCTCGCATAAGGTGTGCGAGTGCTCCGAACAGAGAGGAAATTTAGAAGTGTGTGCACACACAAGCCTGTGTGTACGCACAGAACACTCTTTTCTTTTCTTTTAGAAGGGATCACGTGTGCGTGCGCACACAGGTCTGTGCGTACGCACAAGTACAAAAATGGATGGGGTTCATATGCACAAGGTGTGCTAGTGCTCCCAACAGAGGGAGTATAAGGGAGTGTGCGTACGCACAGCTGGGTGCAGTCGCACAGGACGCGATTTTTAGTTGTTGTGTGTGTACGCACAAATGTGTGCGCATGCACATGCCCTGTTTTTCCGAAAAATATATCTTCTAAATCTAAGGTACCAAGTCTTATCTCAACCAAAATTCAACCCCAAAACATTCAAAACATCAAAAAATCATGATCCATACACAAATTAACTTAACAAATCTCAAAATTAAACTAATTCTAGGCTAGCTAGGACAAGTAAAAATGCAATAAACTAAGACTATAAACAAAGAGAAAGGGTAAGAAAGATGTCACCATGGTGGGGTGTCTTCCACCTAGTACTTTGGTTTATAGTCCTTAAGTTGGACTCCTTGAGGAGACTCTTGCTAGGGTGGTTTATGTTTCCACTCCTCCTTAAATCTCCATCCAAGCTTGGTTTTTAAAGGTCCTCCGGGATCCCATGTCCTAGTTTCCCATTCACGCTCTTGTTGATCTCTATGCTCCAAGCTGGATGGACAAGCTCTCAATTTACCCTTGTAGCACCCCGACATTCTCCGAAAATCACCTAATTGTACTTCACACCATGCTTGAACTCCAAGTCTTGAATGGATTTTCTTGGAGAACCTTGGATTCACTTGGCAACCAACACCCTTTCCTCCACCATGTACCAATCTAAGAAAGATCTTGAGTTGGTAATCCGTCTCCAGGATGCCATATTGGTGGGGGCCAATAAAGCTCATAGGTGAAATTGCCACCCACTCAATGTGCTCTTGGACCGGAGTTCCTTCCTCACTAACTTCCTCTTCCCAATCACTCATGTTATAATAAGGAGGTTGCAAGAAGTCTACCTCCATGTCTCTCTCAAAGTCAATTGGAAGAGGCTCATTAGGATCATTAAGGGGTTTGATCAAGGAGGACAAAAAATCATCAATGATGGAATCCTCATCTTGATCAATCTCCCTCAATTCTCCCTTTCTCTCCTCTAATTCCAATACTCTACTTTCTCCTTCTTGTTGCATGTCATGCTCTAACCCTTCTTCTTCCCCTTGTGGCTCCATGCTCTCCTCTTCACCATAATCTTTAGTTGAGCCTCCACATTCCTCAAGAGGAATGCCTTGATCAGATGAGCATGAGAGGATAATACGGTTCACTGCCTCGGCTATGGTACCCATAAGTTGCCCTTGTGTTCTTCGGAATCCTTCTTGCTCTTGGAGAAAAACTTGAAGGTCTAGATGGTCTTAGACCAAGGGTGGGAAACCTTCACATTGTGGTGAAAAAGGGGTTTCATTGTTTGGGAAGAAGGTTGTATATGTGGGAGGTAGTTCATGTTGATGGGTAACTTGAGGTGGTACGTAAGGAGGTAGATGGTTGTATTGGTGTGGTGTTGGAAAATGTAGTGATTGAGGATTATGTTGGGGATATGGGTCATAGGTATATGGTGGTGGAGGTGTATAATCACTGTGAAACCCACCATATCATTGATTTAGGTATGCATATTGGGGAGGGTTTGGTTTATTGTAGTATAGAGGAGGTTGCTCCTTCCAAAATTGGTGTTCCAATCCCATGATGCAATCCAAATTTGAAGTTATCAATTCCTATAAAATGATCACAACCAAACTCCAAACTAAGAGGGTGATAACTCATAGAAAAAATTAAAAATAAAAACAAAAGACATCAATTAAAAAAAGCAACAAAATCCTAATTAATAGCAAAACAACCCAAACAACCAAAAAGTATCTATTCACACTATTGACATATTAACAACCAAAACTATAGCATTCATGGCGCTGGCTCCTCGGTAACGGCGCCAAAAACTTGATAGAGAGAACTACGATGGTTCAGAAATTTAGCAAAATAATTTCTTAGTTGATAGAATAGTCCAAACCAACAAATAATCCTCCCAATCAAAGTTTAATTTTTCCAATTAAAATAACCGAGAGTAATAAAACCTCGGGTCGTTCTCCCTAGGAACTAATGCCGACGAGTGCACACAATTTTGGTTGCAAGAACAAAGGTTGTTTTTCAATAATGAAGTAAACAAATAAAGATATAAAAGAACGAAACAAAATTGCAATTAACAAAGTAATGAAGGGATAAAAGAACTATGTATGTAATATTGACAAGTAAGACTCAAAATTGATGGAAAAGTGGTTCAAAGCATAAATGGAACCTTGACTTTGGACGAGTTATGGAATTCCTTCATTGTCATAACCACAACTATGATAATTATGATGGATTAATCTCACTAAGTCAACCCTTAACATCGAAGAGTAAGTCAAGAGAGCATAATTGTTATTAATCCACAAATCCTAGCTAACTTACTAATTACCTTAGTAAGAAGCTAGCGTTAGTGGAAACAATAACAGCTAACAACCCAAGAATTATCACTAAATGTTGGACATTATGACTCTAGTAATCCATATGCTCACTTCCCCCAAGCCAAGGGGTGGAAATTTACCCCATAACTAAAATTGGCATTTCATCAAACACATAGAGGGCATAACCATAAAACATGGTAAAATTGGAAAAATGATAAAAGCCATGAACCACAAATGATCAAAATCAACAAAAGCAACTCAATAAGCATATAAAAACCATCAAAAATCAAATTCATTAACCAAAACTCAAAATTGAAAAAAATATGTATATATTGACAAGAGAAATTAAAATAGGAGCAGTGTAGAACAAGTAATGTGATAAAATGGGAAATGAAGGAAATACTTATAATGAGAAAGCAAAATCCAAGACCAAAATTGAACTATAAAATGCTACATCAAAACCTAATTAAAACCCTAAGAGAATTTTGTATACTACACTACTCCTACTCCTACTATGTGTTTCTAATCTAAGATTGAGCTTCCTAAGCTAATTTAAGCTAATGCCTTCATATGTAATGTTGCCCCCTTCATATAGCATCCAAAATCAGCCTTAAGGGCTTTAGAAATGGGCCAGGAAACCTTCAAAATCGTGAGCCACGTGACTTAGTCACGCGCTGGTACCTGTGCGTACGCGCAGATATGTGCGTACGCACACATGCTGAAATTTTCTCTTGTGCATACGCACAGGGTGTTGTGCATACGCGCACATGACTATGTGCTTCTCCTTTGTTTTCTTCATGTTTTCTCCCTTTGTTCATGCTTCCTTCCACTTTTGCCTTGCCAAGCTTGCCTATAGGACCTAAAGTCACTCAACAAACATGTCATGGAATCGAATGGCATAAAAGTGGGGTTAAAATTACTAATTTAAGAACAAAAATGCATGTTTTCACATTTAGGTCCAAATTGGGGAGATAGCACAAAAGTATGCTATTTTGGTGAATAAGTGTGAGTTTATGTAATGAAATCTATTCAGACCAAGCCAAAATATATCATCAAATATGGACTCACCAATTCTCCCACAGTTAAACAATAGCATGTCCTCATGCTAAACCAAAGAAAGAGAATGATCAAAGGGGTAACAACTTATTAAATGCAACTATCTATATGCATGCATGTAAAACCCGGTTAATTAACGGCTAATTAACCCATAAATGAGAATTTATTCTAGAAAGCAAAAAATGTGATTTTTATGGCTAAATATGATAGAGGAGATTGAGACGAGAATTTCGGTACCAATTTTGTAGAAATCGGACAAAAATTGGACCAAACGGGCCTAACCGGACCAACCGGACACATAGTGGGCCCTTGGCCCAACTAAACTAATCCCTTAAATACTAATTTCAGCACTCTCTCTCCTCACTTATCACTCAAACACGCTGAAATGGGGAAAAATGGGGGAAGAACACTCTCTCTAAGTTCTAACCCTTGGTTGATCTTCAAACCACCATAACTTTTGATCTAGAGCACCGATTGCCGTACTGTTTGCGGCCATGCATTCACCGCGGAGAGTTCTACAAAACCCATACAATCAATCATGAGGTAATTGGTGTGCAGAAATTGTGATGGTTCCATTCCTTGGTAACGGCGCTAAAAACTTAATACGCACGTTCATAATCTTAGTTCTTTGTCACAACTTCGCACAACTAACCAGCAAGTGCACTGGGTCATCCAAGTAATAAACCTTACGTGAGTAAGGGTCGATCCCACGGAGATTGTCAACTTGAAGCAAGCTATGGTCACCTTGTAAATCTCAGTCAGGCGGATTAAATTGATTATGGAGATTTAGTAATTAAAAGATAAATAAAATATAAAATAAAGATAGTGATACTTATGTAATTCATTGGTGAAAATTTCAGATAAGCGTATAGAGATGTGTTTGTTCCTCCTGAACCTCTGCTTTCCTATTGTCTTCATCCAATCATTCATACTCCTTTCTATGTTAAGCTGTATGTTAGGCATCACCGTTGTCAATGGCTACATCCTGTCCTCTCAGTGAAAATGGTCCAATTCACTGTCACTGCATGGCTAATCATCTGTCGGTTCTCGATCATACCAGAATAGGATCTATTGATCCTTTTGCGTCTGTCACTATGCCCAGCACTCGCGAGTTTGAAGCTCTTCGCAGCCATCCCTTCCCAGATCCTACTCGGAATACCACAGACAAGGTTTAGACTTTCCGGATCTCAAGAATGGCCGTCCATGGATTCTAACTTATACCACGAAGATTCTGATTAAGGAATCCCAGAGATACTCATTCAATCTAAGGTAGAACGGAAGTGGTTGTCAGGCACGCGTTCATAGGTTGGGAATGATGATGACTGTCACGGTCATCACATTCATATTGAAGTGTGAATGGATATCTTAGAATCAGAATAAGCTTGAATTGAATAGAAAAATAATAGTACTTTGTATTAATTCATGAGGAACAGCAGAGCTCCACACCTTAATCTATGGTGTGTAAAAAATCTACCGTTGAAAATACATAAGTGATAATGGAGTTCATTGGTCTCGGCCACAGAGGGGAACCAGAGTCACCAAAACCTTTGAATACAATAATAAAAAGTCCTATTTATACTAAACTAGTTACTAGGGTTTACAGAAATGAGTAAATGATGCAAAAATCCACTTCTGGGGCCCACTTGGTGTGTTCTTGGGCTGAGCATTGAGCTTTACACGTGTAGAGGCTTCTCTTGGAGTTGAACGCCAGTTTGTAACCTGTTTCTGGCGTTTAACTCCACTTTGCAACCTATTTCTGGCGTTTAACTCCAGAATGCAGCATGGAGCTGGCGTTGAACGCCAGTTTACGTCATCTAAACTTGGGCAAAGTATGGACTATTATAAATTTCTGGAAAGCCCTGTATCTCTACTTTGCAAAGCAATTGAGAGTGCGCCATTTGGAGGTCTTTAGCTCCAGAAAATCCATTTTGAGTGTAGGGAAGTCAGAATCCAACAGCATCTGCAGTACTTCTTCAGCCTCTGAATCTGATTTTTGCTCAAGTCCCTCAATTTCAGCCAGAAGATACATGAAATCATAGAAAAACACACGAAATCATAGTAAAGTCTAGAAATGTGATTTTTTATTAAAAACTAATAAAAATATACTAAAAATTAACTAAATCATACTAAAAACTATGTAAAAACAATGCCAAAAAGCGTATAAATTATCCACTCATCACAACACCAAACTTAAATTGTTGCTTGTCCCCAAGCAACTGAAAATCAAATAGGATAAAAAGAAGAGAATATACTATAAAATTCCAAAATATCAATGAAACTTAGTTCCAATCAGATGAGCGGGACTTGTAGCTTTTTGCCTCTTGAATAGTTGGCATCTCACTTTATCCATTGAAGTTCAGAATGATTGGCATCTATAGGAACTCAAAGTTCAGATAGTGTTATTGATTCTCCTAGTTCAGTATATTGATTCTTGAACACAGCTACTTTATGAGTCTTGGCCGTGGCCCTAAGCACTTTGTTTTCCAGTATTACCACCGAATACATAAATGCCACAGACACATAACTGGGTGAACCTTTTCAGATTGTGACTCAGCTTTGCTAAAGTCCCCAATTAGAGGTGTCCAGGGTTCTTAAGAACACTATTTTTTTGCTTTGGACCTTGACTTTAACTGCTCAGTCTCAAGTTTTCACTTGACACCTTCACGCCACAAGCACATGGTTAGGGACAGCTTGGTTTAGCCGCTTAGGCCAGGATTTTATTCCTTTAGACCCTCCTATCCACTGATGCTCAGAGCCTTGGATCCTTTTTATTTACCCTTGCCTTTTGATTTTAAGGGCTATTGGCTTTTTGCTCTTGCCTTTTGGTTTAAAGAGCTTTTGGCTTTTTCTGCTTGCTTTTTCTTTTTCTTTCTTTTTTTTTTCGCTATTTTTTTTTCTTTTCTTTTTTTTTCCGCAAGCTTTTGTATTCACTGCTTTTTCTTGCTTCAAGAATTATTTTTATGATTTTTCAGATTATCAAATAACATTTCTCCTTTTCCCTTATTCTTCAAGAGCCAACATATTTAACAATCATAAACAACAATATCAAAAGACATATGCACTGTTCAAGCATTTATTCAGAAAACAAAAAATATTGTCACCACATCAAAATAATTAAACTAGTTTCAAGGATGAATTCAAAACCATGTACTTCTTGTTCTTTTCTAATTAAAACATTTTTCATTTAATAGAGGTGATGGATTTATAGGACATTCATAGCTTTAAGACATAGACACTTAAACACTAATGATCATATAATAAAGGCACAAACATCAATAAAACATAAGGCTCAAAAATTGAAAAACAGTAAAATAAATAGACAAGGAGATTAAGGAATGAGTCCACCTTAGTGAGGGTGGCGTCTTCCTCTTTTTGAAGAACCAATGGTGCTTTTGAGCTCCTCTATGTCTCTTCCTTGCCTTTGTTGCTCCTCCCTCATAGCTCTTTGATCTTCTCTTATTTCATGAAGGATGATGGAGTGCTCTTGATGCTCCACCCTTAGTTGTCCCATATTGGAACTTAATTCTCCTAGAGAGGTGTTGATTTGCTCCCAATAGTTTTGTGGAGGAAAGTGCATCCCTTGAGGCATCTCAGGGATTTCATGGTGGGAAATTTCCTCATGCTCTTGCTGAGGTTCATGATCTCTTATTTGCTCCATCCTTTTCTTAGTGATGGGCTTATCCTCTTCAATGAGGATGTCTCCCTCTATGTCAATTCCAGCCGAATTGCAGAGGTGGCATATGAGGTGAGGAAAGGCTAATCTTGCCCAAGTAGAGGACTTGTCAGCCACCTTGTAGAGTTCTTAAGGTATAATCTCATGAACTTCCACCTCCTTTGCAATCATGATACTATGGATCATGATGGCTCGGTCTATAGTAACTTCAGACCGGTTACTAGTAGGAATGATTGAGCGTTGAATAAACTCTAACCATCCCCTAGCCACTGGTTTGAGGTCATGCCTTCTTTGGTGAACCGGCTTGCCTCATGAGTCAATTTTCCATTGAGCTCCATCCTCACATATGTCTATGAGGACTTGGTCCAACCTTTGATCAAAGTTGACCCTTCTTGTGTAGGGGCGTGCGTTCTCTTCCATCATTGGCAAATTGAACGCTAGCCTTACATTTTCCGGACTGAAATCTAAGTATTTCCCCCGAACCATGGTGAGCCAATGCTTTGGATTCGGGTTCACACTTTGATCATGGTTTCTAGTGATCCATGCGTTTGCATAGAACTCTTAAACCATTAGGATCCTAACTTGTTGAATGGGGTTGGTGAGAGCTTCCCAACCTCTTCTTTTGATCTCAAGTCGGATCTCCGGATACTCATTATTTTTGAGCTTGAAAGGAACCTCAGGGATCACTTTCATCTTGGCCACAACTTCATAGAAGTGGTTTTGATGGACCTTTGAGATGAATCTCTCCATCTTCCATGACTCAGAGGTGGAAGGAATTGCCTTCCCTTTCCTCTTTCTAGAGGTTTCTCTGGCCTTAGGTGCCATATATGGTTATGGAAAAACAAAAAGCTATGCTTTTACCACACCAAACTTAAAATGTTTGCTCGTCCCCGAGCAAAAGAAGAAAGAAAGTAGTAGTAGAAGAAGAAAATGGATGAGATGGGGGAAGAAGATGTATTTGGCCAAGGAGAAGAAGAGAGGGTTGTGTTGTGTGAAAATGAAGAAGGAGTGAGGGGTTTCTGTAGGAGTGAGGGGGTGTAGGGTTCGGCCATTAGGGTTGGGTTTGGGAGGGAAATTAGTTTGAATTTTGAAGGTAGATGGGGTTTATGGGGAAGAGAG
This sequence comes from Arachis hypogaea, assembly GCF_003086295.3. Lineage (NCBI taxonomy): Eukaryota > Viridiplantae > Streptophyta > Magnoliopsida > Fabales > Fabaceae > Arachis > Arachis hypogaea. The sequence continues at coordinate 55,268,209 of NC_092051.1, forward strand.
TATGGATGTGAGTGGTGAAGAGGTGATGGGAAAGAGTGATTGAGGTGATTGGTGAAGGGTATTTGGGGAAGAGAGTAATGAAAAGGTGTGAAGAGGAGAGAAGAAAAAGTCGGGATCTTGTGGGGTCCACAGATCCTGAGGGGATCCTGTGGGGTCCACAGATCAAGTGGGGTCAAGGACTTAACATCCCTGCTCCAATTAGGCGTGTAAAATGCCCTTGCTGTGCAATCCTAGCGTTTAACGCTAGACTGCTGCCTATTTCTGGCGTTAAACGCCCAAATATAGCTTGTTTCTGGCGTTTAACGCCAGGTAGATGCTTGTTTCTGGCGTTAAACGCCAGCTTGGTGCCTGTTTCTGGCGTTAAACATCAGACAGATGCTTGTTTCTGGCGTTTAAACGCCAGACTGCTCTCCTCTAGGTTGTGCCGTTTTCAATGCTATTTTTCATTCTATTTTTTATTTTTTAGTAGTTTCTGTGACTTTACATGATCATCAACCTAATAAAACACGAAATAACAAAAAGAAAATGAAATAGATATGATTAAATAACATTGGGTTGCCTCCCAACAAGCGCTTCTTTAATGTCAATAGCTTGACAGTGAGCTTTCATGGAGCCTCACAGATAATCAGAGCAAGGTTGGAATCTCCCAACACCAAACTTAGAGTTTGACTATGGGGGCTTTGGTTGACTCTGCAGTGAGAGAAGCTTTTCATGCTTCCTCTCCATGGTTACAGAAGGAGATCCTTGAGTTTTAAACACAAGGTTGTCCTCATTCATTTGAAGGACCAACTCTCCTCTGTCCACATCAATCACAGCTCTTGCTGTGGCTAGGAAGGGTCTTCCAAGGATGATGGATTCATCCTCTTCCTTCCCAGTGTCTAGGATTATGAAATCAGTAGGGATGTAAAGGCCTTCAACCTTTACTAACACATCCCCTACTTGTCCATAAGCCTATTTTCTTGAGTTGTCTGCCATCTCTAATGAGATTCTAGCAGCTTGCACCTCAAAGATCCCTAGTTTCTCCATTACAGAAAGTGGCATTAAGTTTATTCCTGACCCCAGGTCACACAGAGCCTTCTCAAAGGTCATAGTGCCTATGGTATAGGGTATTAAGAATTTGCCAGGATCCTTTTTCTTTTGAGGTAATTTCTACCTATCCAATGCATTCAATTTATTGATGAGCAAGGGAGGTACATCTTCCCAAGTCTCATTACCAAATAATTTGGCATTCAACTTCATGATTACACCAAGGTATTTAGCATCTTGCTCTTTAGTAATGTCTTCATCCTCTTCAGAGGATGATTACTCATCAGAGCTCATAAAGGGCAGAAGGAGGTTCAATAGAATCTCTATGGTCTCTAGATGAGCCTCAGATTCCTTTGGTTCCTCAAAGGGATACTCCTTATTGGTCAAACTCTAAGTTTGGTGTTGGGAGGTTCCAACCTTGCTCTGATTATCTGTGAGGCTCCATGAGAGCTCACTGTCAAGCTATTAACATTAAAGAAGTGCTTGTTGGGAGGCAACCCAATGTTATTTAATCATATCTATTTTATTTTCTTTTTGTTATTTCATGTTTTATTAGGTTGATGATCATGTGAAGTCACAAAAACTACTGAAAAATCAAAAATAGATTGAAAAATAGCATTGAAAACAGCACACCCTGGAGGAGAGTAGTCTGGCGTTTAAACGCCAGAACCAAGCATCTGTCTGGCGTTTAACGCCAGAAACAGGCACCAAGCTGGCGTTTAATGCCAGAAACAAGCATCTGCCTGGCGTTAAACGCCAGGATTACACAGCAAGGGCGTTTTACACGCCTAATTAGAGCAGGAATGTTAAGTCCTTGACCCCACTTGATCTGTGGACCCACAGGATCCCCACTTTTTCTTCTCTCCTCTTCACACATTTTCATAACTCTCTTCTCCAAATACCCTTCACCAATCACCTCAATCACTCTTTCCCATCACCTCTTCACCACTCAAATCCATCCTCTCTTCCCTCCCAAACCCAACATTAATGGCCGAACCCTACACCCCCCTCACACCTATATAAACCCCTCACTCCTTCTTCATTTTCACGCAACACAACCCTCTCTTCTTCTTCTTGGCCAAATACATCTTCTTCCCCCATCTCCTCCATTTTCTCCTTCTTCTACTTCTTTCTTTCTTTTTTTGCTCGGGGACGAGCAAACATTTTAAGTTTGGTGTGGTAAAAGCATAGCTTTTTGTTTTTCCATAACCATATATGGCACCTAAGGCCAGAGAAACCTCTAGAAAGAAGAAAGGGAAGGCAATTGCTTCCACCTCTGAGTCATGGGAGATGGAGAGATTCATCTCAAAGGTCCATCAAGACCACTTCTATGAAGTTATGGCCAAGAAGAAAGTGATCCCTGAGGTTCCTTTCAAGCTCAAAAAGAATGAGTATCCGGAGATCCGACATGAGATTCGAAGAAAAGGTTGGGAAGTTCTTACCAACCCCATTCAACAAGTCAGGATCCTAATGGTTCAAGAGTTCTATGCAAACGCATGGATCACTAGGAACCATGATCAAAGTGTGAACCCGAATCCAAAGCATTGGCTTACCATGGTTCGGGGGAAATACTTAGATTTCAGTCCAAAAAATGTAAGGCTGGCGTTCAACCTGCCAATGATGGAAGAGAACGTATGCCCCTACACAAGAAGGGTCAACTTTGATCAAAGATTGGACCAAGTCCTCATAGACATATGTGAGGAAGAAGCTCAATGGAAAATTAACTCAAGAGGCAAGCCGGTTCAATTAAGAAGGCATGACCTCAAACCAGTGGCTAGGGGATGGCTAGAGTTCATTCAACGCTCTATCATTTCTACTAGTAACCGGTCTGAAGTTACTATAGACCGGGCCATCATGATCCATAGTATCATGATTGGAGAGGAGGTGGAAGTTCATGAGATTATACCTCAAGAACTTTACAAGGTGGCTGACAAGTCCTCCACTTGGGCAAGGTTAGCCTTTCCTCACCTCATATGCCACCTCTTCAATTCGGCTGGAATTGACATAGAGGGAGACATCCTCATTGAAGAGGACAAGGCCATCACTAAGAAAAGGATGGAGCAAACAAGAGATCATGGACCTCAACAAGAGTATGAGGAAATTCCCCACCATGAAATTCCTGAGATGCCTCAGGGGATGCATTTTCCTCCACAAAACTATTGGGAGCAAATCAACACTTCCCTAGGAGAATTAAGCTCCAACATGGGACAACTAAGGGTGGAGCATCAAGAGCACTCCATCATCCTTTATGAAATAAGAGAAGATCAAAGAGCTATGAGGGAGGAGCAACAAAGGCAAGGAAGAGACATAGAGGAGCTCAAAAGCAACATTGGTTCTTCAAGAAGAGGAGCACACCACCCTCACTAAGGTGGACTCATTCCTTAATCTCCTTGTCTATTTATTTTACTGTTTTTCGATTTTTGAGCCTTATGTTTTATTGATGTTTGTGTCTTTATTATATGATCATTAGTGTTTAAGTGTCTATGTCTTAAAGCTATGAATGTCCTATAAATCCATCACCTCTCTTAAATGAAAAATGTTTTAATTATAAAAGAACAAGAAGTATATGGTTTCGAATTCATCCTTGAAACTAGTTTAATTATTTTGATGTGGTGACAATATTTTTTGTTTTCTGAATGAATGCCTGAACAGTGTATATGTCTTTTGATATTGTGGTTTATGAATGTTAAATATGTTGGCTCTTGAAGAATAAGGAAAAAGGAGAAATGTTATTTGATAATATGAAAAATCATAAAAATGATTCTTGAAGCAAGAAAAAGTAGTGAATACAAAAGCTTGCAGAAAAAAACAAGAAAAGAAAAAAATAACGAAAAAAAAGAAAGAAAAAGAAAAAGCAAGTAGAAAAAGCCAAAAGCTCTTTAAACCAAAAGGCAAGAGCAAAATGCCAATAGCACTTAAAACAAAAAGGCAAGGGTAAATAAAAAGGATCCAAGGCTTTGAGCATCAGTGGATAGGAGGGCCTAAAGGAATAAAATCCTGGCCTAAGCGGCTAAACCAAGCTGTCCCTAACCATGTGCTTGTGGCGTGAAGTTGTCAAGTGAAAACTTGAGACTGAGCGGTTAAAGTCAAGGTCCAAAGCAAAAAAAGAGTGTTCTTAAGAACCCTGGACACCTCTAATTGGAGACTTTAGCAAAGCTGAGTCACAATCTGAAAATGTTCACCCAGTTATGTGTCTGTGGCATTTATGTATCTAGTGGTAATACTGGAAAACAAAGTGCTTAGGGCCACGACCAAGACTCATAAAGTAGCTGTGTTCAAGAATCAACATATTGAACTAGGAGAATCAATAACACTATCTGAACTCTGAGTTCCTATAGATGCCAATCATTCTGAACTTCAATGGGTAAAGTGAGATGCCAAAACTATTCAAGTGGCAAAAAGCTACAAGTCCCGCTCATCTGATCGAAACTAAGTTTCATTGATATTTTGGAATTTATAGTATATTCTCTTCTTTTTATCCTATTTGATTTTCAGTTGCTTGGGGACAAGCAACAATTTAAGTTTGGTGTTATGATGAGCGGATAATTTATACGCTTTTTGGCATTGTTTTTACATAGTTTTTAGTATGATTTAGTTAGTTTTTATTATATTTTTATTAGTTTTTAATAAAAATTCACATTTTCGGACTTTACTATGAGTTTTTGTGTTTTTCTATAATTTCAGGTATTTTCTGGCTGAAATTGAGGGACTTGAGCAAAAATCAGATTCAGAGGTTGAAGAAGGACTGCAGATGCTGTTGGATTCTGATCTCCCTACACTCAAAGTGGCTTTTCTGGAGCTACAAAACTTCAATTGCATTGGAAAGTAGACATCTAGGGCTTTCCAGCAATATATAATAGTCCATACTTTGAACGAGTTTAGACGACGCAAATTGGCGTTCAATGCTAGCTCCATGCTGTATTTTGGAGTTAAACGCCAAAAACAGGTTGCAAAGTAGAGTTAAACGCCAGAAACAGGTTACAAACTGGCGTTCAACTCCAAGAGAAGCCTCTACACGTGTAAAGCTCAATGCTCAGCCTAAGGACAGACCAAGTGGGCCCCGGAAGTGGATTTCTGCATCATTTACTCATTTCTGTAAACCCTATTAACTAGTTTAGTATAAATAGGACTTTTTATTATTGTATTCAAAGGTTTTGGTGACTCCGGTTCCCCTCTGGGGGTGAGACCAATGAATTCTATTATCACTTATGTATTTTCAACGGTAGAGTTTCTACCCACCATAGATTAAGGTGTGGAGCTCTCCTGTTCCTCATGAATTAATACAAAGTACTATTGTTTTTCTATTCAATTCAAGCTTATTCTGATTCTAAGATATCCATTCGCACTTCAATATGAATGTGATGATCGTGACAGTCATCATCATTCCCAACCTATGAACGCGTGCCTGACAATCACTTCCGTTCTACCTTAGATTGAATGAGTATCTCTGGGATTCCTTAATCAGAATCTTCGTGGTATAAGTTAGAATCCATGGACGGCTATTCTTTAGATCCGGAAAGTCTAAACCTTGTCTGTGGTATTCCGAGTAGGATCTGGGAAGGGATGGCTGCGACGAGCTTCAAACTCGCGAGTGCTAGGCGTAGTGACAGACGCAAAAGGATCAATGGATCCTATTCCAGTATGATCGAGAAAACGACAGATGATTAGCCATGCAGTGACAACGCATTGGACCATTTTCACTGAGAGGACAGGATGTAGCCATTGACAACGGTGACGCCTAACATACAGCTTGCCATAGAAAGGAGTATGAATGATTGGATGAAGACAATAGGAAAGCAGAGGTTCAGGAGGAACGAACGCATCTCTATACGCTTATCTGAAATTCTCACCAATGAATTACATAAGTATCACTATCTTTATTTTATATTTTATTTATCTTTTAATTACTAAATCTCCATAATCAATTGAATCTGCTTGACTGAGATTTACAAGGTGACCATAGCCTGCTTCAAGCCGACAATCTCCGTGGGATCGACCCTTACTTACGTAAGATGTAACAACCCTGATTTTCGAGTACATGAGATCTTTTCTAAAAGTACGAATTTTTCCAGAAGATCAGTAAAGGGAACACCTCTGCTATATCATCAAGTATCTCAATCCTCATTATCATTATGTCATCCTTAAGCTAGAACCTCCTTTGAGGCAAGCTCGATAATGCAATTGCGAAGAACCAAGTTTTTGAACCGTATCGGTTGGCAGTTTTGATTCTGATTTTCGTAAATAGTCTCTGTTTGATGAACCGGACTCGATTCATGAGAGGAGAGAGATAATAGTATAATATTATCATTATATTAGTATTAGAAAATTCTTGAATGATATTATAAGGTTACCTGGTCTGTTTTTGTTAAAAACTGAAAATCGGTTTCACCGGGTTTACGGTTTACTGGTGCAATTTAACACCAGCACTCTCTGATGACTTTAACAATGCTAAGGCCTCATTATTCATGTTTTATTCTCATAATAAATATGTTACTAGTGTCATTTATGCTAGTAGCTCAGAAAATAATTTTTAGAGATGTTTTTACAAGTGTTCTGATACATCTAGTTTTAGTAGTTGTACACCTGAGATATTTTAATATTATTTTAACCCACCTCCAAGCCAACCAATCACAACTCACCTTACACCCCCAAGACCTCCAAGGCTGTCTCATTTCATCATTTTGGCCGAAATTGAAAGGAGAGAAAAGAGAGAAAACTTCATGAACACTTAATCTTCAAATCTTGATTTCTTCTAAACTAAAACTCAAATCAAAACTCCGATTTCACCAAAATGATCCTCTCTTCTTCCTCTACATAACCATGTAACTTATCAAGGCTGGAAATAAGGTTTGATGGCTGTACCTTTCCCATTTAAATTCGGTTTTCAAGGAAAACCATGCCAAACATGTGTTTTCTTGATGTTCTTCCTTAGGAATCATGCTTAACTTGACTTGAGGGCCAAGAAACATTAATTTTCAGCAAGTCTAAGGTGAGATATCTCTTCCTAACGTGCTGAGGGATATTTGGTCAGTTGAGAGTTTGTGGATTTAAAGTTGTTCTTGATGTGTTTTAGGAGGAAAAAGTGCTTAAGGACCACCTGAAAGTCTAACCGAATTCGGAGCAGCAAATCAAGGTAGGGATTGACGAATTTAATCTTGGTTGATTGTGTTTGAGTTGTGTGATTATGATATGGTTTGGCTGTGCTTGAAATTGATTGTTTGTATGAGTAATTCTTGTTGAAATTTTGGTGAAAATTTGATGAAATTTGATGATATTCAACTTTGAATTTGTGTTCTTCATGGCTGCTGGAAAAACGAACCCTAGACCTTAAATTGGGGTTCAATTTGTGTTAAAATCATGTAGAAAAGATGGGGTTTTAGTGGCTGCAATTTTATTTTGAATTATGGTAAAAATCGGTTGCTGAAAAGACTGAAAAACGGGTAAAAACAGAGTAAGAATCTGAAGAATTTATGAAGAACATGAAGAACACTTTGAGTGTGGTGAAGAACAATGAAGAACACCTTTTTGATTCATAAAAGGGCAAGGAAGTAATTATTTTGGTGTTTGAGGGGTTATTTAGTAATTTCTGAAAGTTAGGGTGGTAAAAGTAGAAATATTAAAAGTTACGGGTGGTAAAAAGTGAACTTTAAAGGTTAAAGGTTAAAGGTAAAGTTAATTTTCGAAAATATATTAATAAAATAATAAATAATAATAAAATATTAAATAATAATATTTAATTAAAAATAATATTTTAATAAAAATAATAAAATAATGCGAAAAAGGCAGTTTTCTGTAAAAGCTTTAGAAAGACAACTTTAAGTGCAGAATCTCATAATTACCTTCATAAAACACTAAGGGAGTGGTAAAAACATATTAGTGAGGCAAAGATAAATAAAAGATAAAAAGTTGAAGAAAAGATAAAAATCAAAGAAAAAGTCTGTAAAGTTTTAATGACAGAAAAATAGACAGAGAATAGTAAACGAACTAGGGCAACTTAGTTAGTACTTGAGTCGTGACTAGGGTTAGGTATTATATGAAAAGTTAAACTGTTTCAGTATAGACTTAATGAACCTATACTTGGGACGGACTAACTATTCATACCGAAATTTACATAAGCTTTAAATACATACGTTAAACAGAGAAATCAGAGCAGAGTAAAGAAACACAGAGAACAGAGTAACCAGAGTAAAGTAAAGAGATAAAGAGAAAAAGAGTAATATAGATACAGATGAAAAGAGTAATCAGAGAAGAGAAAAGAGATGCAGAGAACAGAGTAATTAAAACAGAGTAAAGAGATACAGAGAAAGAAAGAAGTACTGCATAAGAATGTGAAAGTAATGATGAACAATGAGAATGATATTGAATGATGATAATGAGAAAAGAGTAATATAACAAAGAGAATAGAGGAGAAGAGTATAAAGATAAAGAGTTAAGCCTTGTGGCATGATATTCTATTATATGTTCATCTGATGCTTTTCTATTGGCCCTAGAGGTCCTGTAGGCCCAAGTTCACCTACAGTAAGTTGTTATTCCTGTAGGCCGAAGTTCACCTGCAGTAAATATCAATTGTGTATCTCAGGGTGTTGCTCCTGTAGGCCGAAGTTCACCTACAGAGAGTTGTGATACCTGTAAGCCGAAGTTCACTTACAGGGGCGCTATTTCTGTAAGCCGAAGTTCACTTACAGAGGTGCTATTTCTGTAGGCCGAAGTTCACCTACAGAAAGTTGTTGTGATTAAACCATTTCTGTAAGCCGAAGTTCACTTACAGAGGTGTCATTTCTATAGGCCGAAGTTCACCTATAGAAAGTTGTTGTGTTGTGCTTAAACTATTCCTGTAAGCCGAAGTTCACTTACGGGAGTGCTATTTCTGTAGGCCGAAGTTCACCTACAGAAAATAAAGCCATATCTAGGACTAGTTCCTGGGTAATGTTGGGTTGCAGGGTGTAAACCGACACGTGAGCTCATGGCCTGCATAGGACAGACATGCATCATACTTGGTTGCGCATTTCCTCTGTTATGATTGTTGTTTGAATGTATGCTTTCTTTGTTTTCATTCTATTCTCTGTGTCTGTGTTTTGTTTTATTGTATTCTTTTGTTTGTGTTTTTCTTTCTATTTTCTCTATTTATCTGTTTCTTCTGTTCACCACTTCTTGGTATTCTGCTATATATATCTGCTAAGCGACACAAATTAATGAACTTAACTAATAACCCCGACCCTACTAAGAACTCCCCAGTTCTTACCCCTTCTCTCTCCCTTCCCCCTTCAGATGGAAGTAAGAGTACCTTACCATAGTTCGCTGATGACTGTTCGCAAGAAGAGGATTCTGCTCTAGATAGTATTCGGAGTCTAGGGTAAATATCGTTCTCTGTTTACATGTATATACTGTGAGACCAGCCAACGTCTGCACCCCGTTCGTATGCGCACTTTAACCTAAATCCTGTGTATGAGATTCCTATTGTGTGGCTACTTCATGAGGTACCAGAGAGACGTCTTGTGGAAAAGTCTGATCGTGCAGAGGAGTAGCAGATGATGTTCTATTTTTTTGATGACGTTCCACTTGACTTGAGTTTTGAAGACCTAGAACGTAGTTTCCCTCGCTTTAGTAGTTTAGAGGGACTAGGTGAGTATAGAGTCTAGGCTAGCCTGGGCGCCAACTTAGGGACTTCTTGAACAGGTCAGGGCCTGGGATGTTGTATATATATATATATATATATATATATGTATATAGATATTATTTAGCTATATCTAGGGGTGTTCTAACTAAAGATCTTTACTCTAATAAAGGCTGGATCACGGAATGTTAACAAATGCTTGAGATGTATTTATGTGTAGTTGTTTATAACTGTTTTATCTATTATTATCTGTGAATTGGTTATGAATGATTCTATTTTTTAATCCAAATGTTTTTAAAAAAAAAGTACCTCACAAAATAACTACGCTTTTAACAACGAATCAGGCTCATATAATAAATAATAGATAATAGATAGGTAGACAAGTTGGTAGCGCTCAGTTTCTAGTACGATCTTGACGTACCAGAAATTGGGTCGTTACAATTTGGTATCAGAGCAGTTCGTTCCCAATAGGGCCTGGGGAGTGGACTGACTATGCTTCATTGCATACTCTGCTTGTGTGTCCCATGCTGTTAGGGTATCTTCAAGATACATTTGGCATGAATGTCTATGAGTGCTCATTTTGGGAATGTTCGTGCTTAACTTGAGATATTAAGACTGATCACCTTAATATTGATTGTTTGGTGCGGATAAGACCTCAATGACTATGAATAGGCATGGTTTAATCAAGTTCCGAACGACAAATTCGTGAGAGGCACAACTATTCTTATAGCTGTTATGATCTCCAAGGCCATGGCTATGTGATATTTAGATGCTGTAAGGAACGGACCGATCTCTTCATCAGGATGGCTTGAAGGAAATAGACCGCTTGAAGAAGGATTCTTGCACGTGAGTGAAATTTTGAGGGCAAAATTTTCTTTTAGGAGGGTAGAATGTAACAACCCTGATTTTCGAGTACATGAGATCTTTTCTAAAAGTACGGATTTCTCCAGAAGATCAGTAAAGGGAACACCTCTGCTATATCATCAAGTATCTCAATCCTCATTATCATTATGTCATCCTTAAGCTAGAACCTCCTTTGAGGCAAGCTCGATAATGCAATCGCGAAGAACCAAGTTTTTGAACCGTATCGGTTGGCAGTTTTGATTCTGATTTTCGTAAATAGTCTCTGTTTGATGAACCGGACTCGATTCATGAGAGGAGAGAGATAATAGTATAATATTATCATTATATTAGTATTAGAAAATGCTTGAATGATATTATAAGGTTACCTGGTCTGTTTTTGTTAAAAACTAAAAATCGGTTTAACCGGGTTTACGGTTTACTGGTGCAATTTAACACCAGCACTCTCTGCTGACTTTAACAATGCTAAGGCCTCATTATTCATGTTTTATTCTCATAATAAATATGTTACTAGTGTCATTTATGCTAGTAGCTCAGAAAATAATTTTTAGAGATGTTTTTACAAGTGTTCTGATACATCTAGTTTTAGTAGTTGTACACCTGAGATATTTTAATATTATTTTAACCCACCTCCAAGCCAACCAATCACAACTCACCTTACACCCCCAAGACCTCCAAGGCTGTCTCATTTCATCATTTTGGCCAAAATTGAAAGGAGAGAAAAGAGAGAAAACTTCATGAACACTTAATCTTCAAATCTTGATTTCTTCTAAACTAAAACTCAAATCAAAACTCCGATTTCACCAAAATGATCCTCTCTTCTTCCTCTACATAACCATGTAACTTATCGAGGCTGGAAATAAGGTTAGATGGCTGTACCTTTCCCATTTAAATTCGGTTTTCAAGGAAAACCATGCCAAACATGTGTTTTCTTGATGTTCTTCCTTAGGAATCATGCTTAACTTGACTTGAGGGCCAAGAAACATTAATTTTCAGCAAGTCTAAGGTGAGATATCTCTTCCTAACATGCTGAGGGATATTTGGTCAGTTGAGAGTTTGTGGATTTAAAGTTGTTCTTGATGTGTTTTAGGAGGAAAAAGTGCTTAAGGACCACCTGAAAGTCTAACCGAATTCGGAGCAGCAAATCAAGCTAGGGATTGACGAATTTAATCTTGGTTGATTGTGTTTGAGTTGTGTGATTATGATATGGTTTGGCTGTGCTTGAAATTGATTGTTTGTATGAGTAATTCTTGTTGAAATTTTGGTGAAAATTTGATGAAATTTGATCATATTCAACTTTGAATTTGTGTTCTTCATGGCTGCTGGAAAAACGAACCCTAGACCTTAAATTGGGGTTCAATTTGTGTTAAAATCATGTAGAAAAGATGGGGTTTTAGTGGCTGCAATTTTATTTTGAATTATGGTAAAAATCGGTTGCTGAAAAGACTGAAAAACGGGTAAAAACAGAGAAAGAATCTGAAGAATTTATGAAGAACATGAAGAACACTTTGAGTGTGGTGAAGAACAATGAAGAACACCTTTTTGATTCATAAAAGGGCAAGGAAGTAATTATTTTGGTGTTTGAGGGGTTATTTAGTAATTTCTGAAAGTTAGGGTGGTAAAAGTAGAAATATTAAAAGTTACGGGTGGTAAAAAGTGAACTTTAAAGGTTAAAGGTTAAAGGTAAAGTTAATTTTCGAAAATATATTAATAAAATAATAAATAATAATAAAATATTAAATAATAATATTTAATTAAAAATAATATTTTAATAAAAATAATAAAATAATGCGAAAAAGGCAGTTTTCTGTAAAAGCTTTAGAAAGACAACTTTAAGTGCAGAATCTCATAATTACCTTCATAAAACACTTAGGGAGTGGTAAAAACATATTAGTGAGGCAAAGATAAATAAAAGATAAAAAGTTGAAGAAAAGATAAAAATCGAAGAAAAAGTCTGTAAAGTTTTAATGACAGAAAAATAGACAGAGAATAGTAAACGAACTAGGGCAACTTAGTTAGTACTTGAGTCGTGACTAGGGTTAGGTATTATATGAAAAGTTAAACTGTTTCAGTATAGACTTAATGAACCTATACCTGGGACGGACTAACTATTCATACCGAAATTTACATAAGCTTTAAATACATACGTTAAACAGAGAAATCAGAGCAGAGTAAAGAAACACAGAGAACAGAGTAACCAGAGTAAAGTAAAGAGATAAAGAGAAAAAGAGTAATATAGATACAGATGAAAAGAGTAATCAGAGAAGAGAAAAGAGATGCAGAGAACAAAGTAATTAAAACAGAGTAAAGAGATACAGAGAAAGAAAGAAGTACTGCATAAGAATGTGAAAGTAATGATGAACAATGAGAATGATATTGAATGATGATAATGAGAAAAGAGTAATATAACAAAGAGAATAGAGGAGAAGAGTATAAAGATAAAGAGTTAAGCCTTGTGGCATGATATTCTATTATATGTTCATCTGATGCTTTTCTATTGGCCCTAGAGGTCCTGTAGGCCCAAGTTCACCTACAGTAAGTTGTTATTCCTGTAGGCCGAAGTTCACCTGCAGTAAATATCAATTGTGTATCTCAGGGTGTTGCTCCTGTAGGCCGAAGTTCACCTACAGAGAGTTGTGATACCTGTAAGCCGAAGTTCACTTACAGGGGCGCTATTTCTGTAAGCCGAAGTTCACTTACAGAGGTGCTATTTCTGTAGGCCGAAGTTCACCTACAGAAAGTTGTTGTGATTAAACCATTTCTGTAAGCCGAAGTTCACTTACAGAGGTGTCATTTCTATAGGCCGAAGTTCACCTATAGAAAGTTGTTGTGTTGTGCTTAAACTATTCCTGTAAGCCGAAGTTCACTTACGGGAGTGCTATTTCTGTAGGCCGAAGTTCACCTACAGAAAATAAAGCCATATCTAGGACTAGTTCCTGGGTAATGTTGGGTTGCAGGGTGTAAACCGACACGTGAGCTCATGGCCTGCATAGGACAGACATGCATCATACTTGGTTGCGCATTTCCTCTGTTATGATTGTTGTTTGAATGTATGCTTTCTTTGTTTTCATTCTATTCTCTGTGTCTGTGTTTTGTTTTATTGTATTCTTTTGTTTGTGTTTTTCTTTCTATTTTCTCTATTTATCTGTTTCTTCTGTTCACCACTTCTTGGTATTCTGCTATATATATCTGCTAAGCGACACAAATTAATGAACTTAACTAATAACCCCGACCCTACTAAGAACTCCCCAGTTCTTACCCCTTCTCTCTCCCTTCCCCCTTCAGATGGAAGTAAGAGTACCTTACCATAGTTCGCTGATGACTGTTCGCAAGAAGAGGATTCTGCTCTAGATAGTCTTCGGAGTCTAGGGTAAATATGGTTCTCTGTTTACATGTATATACTGTGAGACCAGCCAACGTCTGCACCCCGTTCGTATGCGCACTTTAACCTAAATCCTGTGTACGAGATTCCTATTATGTGGCTACTTCATGAGGTACCAGAGAGACGTCTTGTGGAAAAGTCTGATCGTGCAGAGGAGTAGCAGATGATGTTCTATTTTTTTGATGACGTTCCACTTGACTTGAGTTTTGAAGACCTAGAACGTAGTTTCCCTCGCTTTAGTAGTTTAGAGGGACTAGGTGAGTATAGAGTCTAGGCTAGCCTGGGCGCCAGCTTAGGGACTTCTTGAACAGGTCAGGGCCTGGGATGTTGTATATATATATATATATATATATATATATATATATATATATATATATATATATATATATATATAGATATATATGTATATAGATATTATTTAGCTATATCTAGGGGTATTCTAACTAAAGATCTTTACTCTAATAAAGGCTGGATCACGGAATGTTAACAAATGCTTGAGATGTATTTATGTGTAGTTGTTTATAACTATTTTATCTATTATTATCTGTGAATTGATTATGAATGATTCTGTTTATTAATCCAAATGTTTTAAAAAAAAAGTACCTCACAAAATAACTACGCTTTTAACAACGAATCAGGCTCATATAATAAATAATAGATAATAGATAGGTAGACAAGTTGGTAGCGCTCAGTTTCTAGTATGATCATGACGTACCAGAAATTGGGTCGTTACATAAGATTAATTACTTAGACGACCTAGTGCACTTGCTGGTTAGTTGTGCGAAGTTGTGACAAAGAACTAAGATTATGAACGTGCATATTAAGTTTTTAGCGTCATTACCAAGGAATGGAACCATCATGATTTCTGCGCACCAAGTTTTTGCCCTCAGGATCTGTGGACCCCACAGGATCCCCACTTTTTCTTCTCTCCTCTTCACACCTTTTCATAACTCTCTTCCCTAAATATCCTTCACCAATCACCTCAATCACTCTTTCCCATCACCTCTTCACCACTCACATCCATCCTCTCTTCCCCGTAAACCCCACCTACCTTCAAAATTCAAACTAATTTCCCTTCCAAACCCAACCCTAATGGCCGAACCCTACACCCCCGTCACTCTTATATAAACCCCTCACTCCTTCTTCATTTTCACATAACACAACCCTCTCTTCTTCTCCTTGGCCGAATACATCTTCTTCCCCCATCTCCTCCATTTTCTTCTTCTTCTACTACTTTCTTTCTTCTTTTGCTCGGGGACGAGCAAACATTTTAAGTTTGGTGTGGTAAAAGCATAGCTTTTTGTTTTTCCATAACCATATATGGCACCTAAGGCCAGAGAAACCTCTAGAAAGAGGAAAGGGAAGGCAATTGCTTCCACCTTTGAGTCATGGGAGATGGAGAGATTCATCTCAAAGGTCCATCAAGACCACTTCTATGAAGCTGTGGCCAAGAAGAAAGTGACCCCTGAGGTTCCTTTCAAGCTCAAAAAGAATGAGTATCCGGAGATCCAACATGAGATTCGAAGAAGAGGTTGGGAAGTTCTCACCAACCCCATTCAACAAGTCGGGATCCTAATGGTTCAAGAGTTCTATGCAAACGCATGGATCACTAGGAACCATGATCAAAGTGTGAACCCAAATCCAAAGCATTGGCTTACCATGGTTCGGGGGAAATACTTAGATTTTAGTATGGAAAATGTAAGGCTGGCGTTCAACTTGCCAATGATGGAAGAGAACGCACGCACCTACACAAGAAGGGTCAACTTTGATCAAAGATTGGACCAAGTTCTCATAGACATATGTGAGGAAGGAGCTCAATGGAAAATTGACTCAAGAGGCAAGCCGGTTCAATTAAGAAGGCATGACCTCAAACTAGTGGCTAGGGGGTGGCTAGAGTTCATTCAACGCTCTTTCATTCCTACTAGTAATCGGTCTGAAGTTACTATAGACCGGGCCATCATGATCCATAGTATCATGATTGGAGAGGTGGTGGAAGTTCATGAGATTATACCTCAAGAACTTTACAAGGTGGCTGACAAGTCCTCCACTTGGGCAAGGTTAGCCTTTCCTCACCTCATATGCCACTTCTTCAATTCGGCTGGATTTGACATAGAGGGAGACATCCTCATTGAAGAGGACAAGCCCATCACTAAGAAAAGGATGGAGCAAACAAGAGATCATGGACCTCAACAAGAGTATGAGGAAATTCCCCACCATGAAATCCCTGAGATGCCTCAGGGGATGCATTTTCCTCTACAAAACTATTGGGAGCAAATCAACACTTCCCTAGGAGAATTAAGCTCCAACACGGGACAACTAAGGATGGAGCACCAAGAGCATTCCTTCATCCTCCATGAAATTAGAGAAGATCAAAGAGCTATGAGGGAGGAGCAACAAAGACAAGGAAGAGACATAGAGGAGCTCAAAAGCACCATTGGTTCTTCAAGAAGAGGAAGACGCCACCCTCACTAAGGTGGACTCATTCCTTAATCTCCTTGTCTATTTATTTTACTGTTTTTCGATTTTTGAGCTTTATGTTTTATTTATGTTTGTGTCTTTACTATATGATCACTAGTGTCTATGCCTTAAAGTTATGAATGTCCTATGAATCCATCACCTCTCTTAAATGAAAAAATGTTCTAAAAACAAAAGAACAAGAAGTACATGGTTTTGAATTCATCCTTAAAACTAGTTTAGTTATTTTGATGTGGTGACAATACTTTTTGTTTTCTGAATGAATGCCTGAACAGTGCATATATCTTTTGATATTGTGGTTTATGAATGTTAAATATGTTGGCTCTTGAAAGAATGATGAAAAGGAGAAATGTTATTTTATAATCTGAAAAGTCATAAAAATGATTCTTGAAGCAAGAAAAAGCAGTGAATACAAAAGCTTGCAGCAAAAAAAAAGAGAGAAAGAAATAGCAAAAAAAAGAAAAAGAAAGAAAAAGAAAAAAAAAGCAAGCAGAAAAAGCCAAAAGCTCTTTAAACCAAAAGGCAAGAGCAGAAAGCCAATAGCCCTTAAAAACAAAAGGCAAGGGTAAATAAAAAGGATCCAAGGCTTTGAGCATCAGTGGATAGGAGGGCCTAAAGGAATAAAATCCTGGCCTAAGTGGCTAAACTAAGCTGTCTCTAACCATGTGCTTGTGGCATGAAGGTGTCAAGTGAAAACTTGAGACTGAGCGGTTAAAGTCAAGGTCCAAAGCAAAAAAAAGAGTGTGCTTAAGAACCCTGGACACCTCTAATTGGGGACTTTAGCAAAGCTGAGTCACAATCTGAAAAGGTTCACCCAGTTATGTGTCTGTGGCATTTATGTATCCGGTGGTAGTACTGGAAAACAAAGTGCTTAGGGCCACGGCCAAGTCTCATAAAGTAGTTGTGTTCAAGAATCAACATACTGAACTAGGAGAATCAATAACACTATCTGAACTCTTAGTTCCTATAGATGCCAATCATTCTGACCTTCAATGGGTAAAGTGAGATTCCAAAACTATTTAAGAGGCAAAAAGCTACAAGTCCCGCTCTTCTGATTGGAACTAAGTTTCATTGATATTTTAGAATTTATAGTATATTCTCTTCTTTTTATCATATTTGATTTTCAGTTGCTTGGGGACAAGCAACAATTTAAGTTTGGTATTGTGATGAGCGGATAATTTATACGCTTTTTGGCATTGTTTTTACATAGTTTTTAGTATGATTTAGTTAGTTTTTAGTATATTTTTATTAGTTTTTAATAAAAAATCACATTTCTGGACTTTAATATGAGTTTGTGTGTTTTTCTGTGATTTCAGGTATTTTCTGGCTAAAATTGAGGGACTTGAGCAAAAATCAGATTCAGAGGTTGAAGAAGAACTGCAGATGCTGTTGGATTCTGACCTCCCTACACTCAAAGTAAATTTTCTGGAGCTACAGAACTCCAAATGGCGCACTCTCAATTGCGTTGAAAAGTAGACATCCAGGGCTTTCCAGCAATATATATCTATCCATACTTTGTCCGAGTTTAGATGACACAAACTAGCATTCAACGCCAGCTCCATGCTGCATTCTGGAGTTAAACGCCAGAAACAGGTTGCAAAGTGGAGTTAATCGCCAGAAACAGGTTACAAACTGGCGTTCAACTCCAAGAGAAGCCTCTACACGTCTAAAGCTCAATCCTCAGCCCAAGCACACACCAAGTGGGCCCCAAAAGTGGATTTCTGCATCATTTTCTCATTTCTGTAAACCCTAGTAACTAGTTTAGTATAAATAGGACTTTTTATTATTGTATTCAAAGTTTTTGGTGACTCCGGTTCCCCTCTGGGGCTGAGACCAATGAACTCCATTATCACTTATGTATTTTCAATGGTAGAGTTTCTACACACCATAGATTAAGGTGTGGAGCTCTGCTGTTTCTCATGAATTAATACAAAGTACTATTGTTTTTCTATTCAATTCAAGCTTATTATGATTCTAAGATATTCATTCGCACTTCAATATGAATGTGATGATCATGACAGTCATCATCATTCCCAACCTATCAACGCGTGCCTGACAACTACTTCCGTTCTACCTTAGATTGAATGAGTATCTCTGGGATTCCTTAATCAGAATCTTCGTGGTATAAGTTAGAATCCATGGACGACCATTCTTTAGATCCGGAAAGTCTAAACCTTGTCTGTGGTATTCCAAGTAGGATCTGAGAAGGGATGGCTGCGACGAGCTTCAAACTCGCGAGTGTTGGGCGTAGTGACAGACGCAAAAGGATCAATGAATCCTATTCCAGTATGATCGAGAACCGACAGATGATTAGCCATGCAGTGACAACGCATTGGACCATTTTCACTGAGAGGACAGGATGTAGCCATTGACAACGGTGACGCCTAACATACAGCTTGCCATAGAAAGGAGTATGAATGATTGGATGAAGACAATAGGAAAGCAGAGGTTCAGGAGGAACGAACGCATCTCTATACGCTTATCTGAAATTCTCACCAATGAATTACATAAGTATCACTATCTTTATTTTATATTTTATTTATCTTTTAATTACTAAATCTCCATAATCAATTGAATCCGCCTGACTGAGATTTACAAGGTGACCACTGCTTGCTTCAAGCCGACAATCTCCGTGGGATCGACCCTTACTCACGTAAGGTTTATTACTTGGATGACCCGGTGCACTTGCTGGTTAGTTGTGCGAAGTTGTGACAAAGAACTAAGATTATGAACGTGTGTATTAAGTTTTTAGCGCCGTTACCAAGGAATTGAACCGTCACAATTTCTGCGCACCAAGTTTTAAGTTTAGACTTTTCGGATCTCAAGAATGGCCGTCCATGGATTCTAACTTATACCACGAAGATTCTAATTAAGGAATCCCAGAGATACTCATTCAATCTAAGGTAGAACGGAAGTGGTTGTCAGGCACGTATTCATAGGTTGGGAATGATGATGACTGTCACGATCATCATATTCATATTGAAGTGCGAATGGATATCTTAGAATCAGAATAAGCTTGAATTGAATAGAAAAACAATAGTACTTTGTATTAATTCATGAGGAACAGCAGAGCTCCACACCTTAATCTATGGTGTGTAGAAACTCTAACATTGAAAATAAATAAGTGATAATGGAGTTCATTGGTCTCGGCTCCAGAGGGGAACCGGAGACACCAAAACCTTTGAATACAATAATAAAATGTCCTATTTTTACTAAACTAGTTACTAGGGTTTACAGAAATGAGTAAATGATGCAGAAATCCACTTCTGGGGCCTACTTGGTGTGTGCTTGGGCTGAGCATTGAGCTTTACACGTGTAGAGGCTTCTCTTGGAGTTGAACGCCAGTTTGTAACCTGATTCTGGCGTTTAACTCCACTTTGCAACCTGTTTCTGGCGTTTAACTCCAGAATGCAGCATGGAGCTGGCGTTGAATGCCAGTTTGCATCATCTAAACTCGAGCAAAGTATGGACTATTATATATTTCTGGAAAGCCCTGGATGTCTACATTTCAACGAAATTAAGAGCGTGCCATTTGGAGTTCTGTAGCTCCAGAAAATCCACTTTGAGTGTAGGGAGGTCAGAATCCAACAGCATTTGCAGTCCTTCTTCAACCTCTGAATCTGATTCTTGCTCAAGTCCCTCAATTTCAGCCAGAAAATACCTGAAATCACAGAAAAATACACAAACTCATAGTAAATTCGAGAAATGTGATTTTTTATTAAAAACTAATAAAAATATACTAAAAACTAACTAAATCATACTAAAAACTATGTAAAAACAATGCCAAAAAGCGTATAAATTATCCGCTCATCTGTAATCCACTGTTTACTCTTCGAATTTCCAGCTTTGATTTCGAGTTTCATGAGCAAAAATTTTGAGATTTTGGGCTCTTTGATGTTATAGGACCCAACTCTCTTGAAGGAGAAGATTAATCTTGTCTCCTTGGACCTTGGGTGTGGTAAGATTCTCAATTCTAGTATAAATTGTTGTTCTATGATATTTGGGTATTGAGATGTTGTGTATGGGTATGATGATTGTGGCTTAGGATTGTGTATAATTGGGTGTTGGAGCTTGATTGAGGCTTTGAGAAGCTTGAAGAGGGATTTTTGGTGATAAAAATATGTTTTTTGAGGTGTTGAGACCTTGAGATCTTGTGGACAAGTGATTTGGAAGTGCTCCGGTTGAGCTTAGGAAATCGGCTAAGGTATGGTCTCAGTTTTTCGTATCTAAAATGTAACGTGGTAGGAAATACTTAGGCTAGAGGCCCTAAGATAGGCATTGAATTATTGATGTTGTTGAATGGTTGAAATATATGATGTGGTCATATATGTGATTATGAATATTGATGCCTTGATGGTGTGATATATGAGAAAAATGCATGTTATGATATATGCTTGATGAATGATTAGGGTTAAATTATGGATGGAACCATGTGTGAGTGAGCATGGTAGTGATTATGTGTAATGTTGGTTAATTGGTAATGATGAGATTGGAAATTGTGATGAGGAAGGGTATATGCCATGTTGATGTATTTAATATTGGGCTATTTGATTGAGATGGGATGAAATGGTGAGTTGTTGACTTGTAATGTGTTAAATATGCTAATGTATGAGTTGAAGAGGCTTGAGTTAATTTTTGGTATACCTTCCTTGATTTCAAAGAGGGTTGAAATTGGTATGATTTAGTTGATTTCAAAAAGGAATGAAATTAGGATGTTTTGAAAATGGCACATTGTGGTTTTGAATGAAAATATAGTTTTTGGGTATACTTTGATAGGACGTAACTTGAACTCGAGATCTCCGTTTTGTGCTAAATATGTTTAAAACTGAAATTGGATCCGGGGTGGTTATACCGTTAGAAGAACGGATGAAAAATGATTTAAAATGGAGGAGTTATGTCCCTTGGAAGATTGGGGGTTTAATCTATGAATTTTGCAGCTTTTAACTTAGAAAAATTTTTGGCAGCATGACCCCCCACGCGTAGGCCTGCTTGACGTGTATGTGTCGTTTTTCAGAAAAATGCCATCCACACGTGCGCGTGGCTCACGCGTACGCGTCGATGTGCTAAAATGGTTGCCTAGCCAAAATTCCCGAAAGTTGCACGAACACTGTGCCAGTTTTGTGCATGCGGGACAAACGCACACACGCGTACGCGTGGCTGACGCGTAGGCGTCCCTTGACTATTTTTCCATCCACGCGTGCACGTGGGTGATGCATACGCGTCGATGAACATTTGGCCATCCACGCGTGCACGTGGAGGACGCGTATGCGTGGCCCTGTTTTTATCTCTAAGTTGATTTTTGAGTTTTAAAAGCCAAATCTCATACTTTTAAGCCTCAGATATAACCCCTTATGTCTTAAATCATTATGATATGCCTAGCAATGAGAAAGGAGCTAGGGGATGTGGTAACTTGCGAATGAAGCAAAGGGAAAAGTTATGATCAATGATTATCAAAGATGAATATATGAGATGCGGAGGATGGCGGTGGAAGTGCTGTATGTGCCATGAGCCTAAGGGCTGTAATTGTTATAAGTTGGCTGGTTATGGATTTAACCATGAGCCGGATGACTGAGTTATTGCCGTGTTATGGCGGTGCCATTATTGATTATGGTTGAGTATGAAATGCATATATGCTATTGAATGAAATGTGAATGTTGCACTTCCACTATCTGAGACACGAGTTTCCCTGGAAGAAAGCAGTGGCTAGCCACCACGTGCTCCAAGTGGAGACTCGAGACTCTGTTGACCCTACGTCGTAAGTGTGGCCGGACACTGTGAAAGTTCCGGATGAGCTCGCCCCCGTTAATATACACCAGTGAGGGTGTTGGATATGGATCATGATTACGATCACGATTATGTTAAGTATAACTCGAGTTGTGGATGCGCGACAGAGGGACAGTCCAACGGTTAGCTACCAGGACTTGTTGTAACGACCCAACACTCAGTATGCCATGGTCATACAAGAAGCTAAGTGTTACTAACTTATCCCTCCTAATTATTAACTCTTTTTTAATATATGAGCCTGTTCTTTGTTAGAGCGATGCCAGTTTTACGAGTAACTTTTTTTTTATATCGTTGCGGATAACAAGGTAAAATAAACAGGCATATATTGAGAGAAATAAAAAGGAAGCATAAAGAAACATAGAAACATAGCTGATAATATACATCATGTACACTATAACAAAATATGTAGCGTTTACACAAGATCAAGTCAGTTTACATCCTCGTCATCCTACGCAGCTAATATTTACACGACACTCCTGGGGCCTGGCCCATACAAAAAGCCGCTAAACTGGCGCCCAGGCTAGCCTAACTACTATATAGCTCCTAGCTCTCGGGTGTACTAAAACAAGTGAGAGACTAACTATCAGATAATGTCAGACTAGAGTGTCATCGAAAGAATGCCCCTTCTGCTGTCAAAATATCTCTACACGTGGCCGTTCGAAGAATCGCCGTGAGGCTCGTTGATGAGCGGATAATTTATACGCTTTTTGGCATTGTTTTTAGTATGTTTTTAGTATATTTTAGTTAGTTTTTATTAGTTTTTAAATAAAAATCACTCTTCTAGACTTTACTATGAGTTTCTGTGTTTTTCTGTGATTTCAGGTATTTTCTGCCTGAAATTGAGGGACCTGAGCAAAAATCTGATTCAGAGGCTGAAAAAGGACTGCAGATGTTGTTGGATTCTGACCTCCCTGCACTCGAAGTGGATTTCTGGAGCTACAGAAGCCCAATTGGCGCGCTCTCAATTGCGTTGGAAAGTAGCCATCCTGGGCATTCCAGTAATATATAATAGTCCATACTTTGCCCGAGATTTGATGGCCCAAACAGGCGTTCTAAGTCAGCTCAAGAATTCTGGCGTTTAATGCCAGAACTGGCACAAAAGCTAGAGTTAAACGCCCAAACTAGCATAAAAGCTGGTGTTTAACTCCAAGAAAAGTCTCTACACATGGGAGCTTCAATGATCAGCCCAAGCACAAACCAAGTGGGCCCGAAAGAAGATTTATGCATTAATTACTGATTTCTGTAATCCTAGGCTACTAGTTTTCTATAAATAGGACCTTTTGCTATTGTATTTTCATCTGGGGATTATCTTTTGATCCTTTGATGACGTTTTAGAGGCTGGCCTCTCGGCCATGGCTAGACCTTGTTCTTATGTATTTTCAACGGTGGAGTTTCTACACACCATAGATTAAGGTGTAGAGCTCTGCTGTACTTCATAAATTAATACAAGTACTATTATTTTTCTATTCAACTCAAGTCTATTTCTTCTCCAAGATATTCATTTGCACCCAAGAACATGATGAATGTGATGATTATGTGACTGACGTTGGGATTTTTGCCAGTAAAGAATTTCATAAAAATAGTCGCGTTGTAGATATAGTCTCTAAACCGACAGAAATCCCTTCGTACAAACGTTTTGGTTGTCACAAGTAACAAACCCCTAAATAAATTGATAACCGAGTATTTAAACCTCGGGTTGTCTTCTCAAGGAATTGCAGGGAAGTATGTTCTTATTATTGATTATGAAAAAGTGTGTTTTTGGGGAATGTTGAGTTTGGGCAATGGGCACAGGTATATTTAAATGACAAATAAAATAAATAAATAACTGTAAACTAAACTCTTAGTAAGGTAAGAGAAATTGGAAGTCCAGACCAAGTTATCCTTATCAATGATAATGAAAATTAAATCTTAATTCCACTTAGTCAACCTTTACTAAAGTAAAGGAAAGTCAAGGGAGTAATTAGTTTGATCTTCGAATCCTATTTATTTCCTAAGAAAAGATTGAGATTATTGAAGTTCAATTCAATTGGCGAGATAACAATTAACAATTATGCTGTTGAGTTGGATAACTCCTGAGTTACTGATTTCTTAACCAAAACCAAAAGGGAAAAAGTAAATCAACTGGAATAAAAATGCCTTCAGATGTAAAGCAACAATAACATCAATCATAAATTGAAATACCTCAAATAACATTAATTAAGAAAATTATATGTAACATGGAAGAGTTCATAAATTAAATAAAAATAAAGAACCTGGGATTCAGAGTCACTCCTAAAACTAAGAGAAGTCCAAAATCCTAATCCTAAGAGAGAGGAGAGAACCTGTCTCTCTAAAAACTACATCTACTCCTAAAATTGTGAATTATGAAGGCCTCTCTATGAATGGATGCATTCCTCCACTTTATAGCCTCTAATATGTGTTTTCTGGGCGGCAAACTGGGTCAAAAACTGTCCAGAATTTGCTGGTTTCGAATTTTGCCATGCTGGTTTTCCGTCACTGCGACGCGGCCGCATGGATCACGCGATTGCGTCACCTAGGGTCAGAGAAACTATATCATATTATATATCAAATCGAAGCCCCGGACCTTATCTTTCCAACGCAACTGAAACCGCGTCATTTAGACCTCTGTAGCTAAAGTTATAGCCGTTTGAGTGCGAAGAGGTCAGGCTGGACAGCTTAGCAATTTCTCCAACTTCTTGTATTCCTTCCACTTTTGCATGCTTCCTTTCCATCCTCTGAGCCATTCCTGCCCTATAATCTCTGAAAACACTTAACACACATATCAAGGCATCTAATGTTGATAAGAGAGGATTAATAATAAGCAAATATAAGATCAAAGAAGCATGTTTTCAATTAAAGCACATAATTAGGAAGGCAAATGTAAAACCATGCAAATAGTATGAATAAGTGGATAAAGAGTAGATAAAAACCACTCAATTGAGCACAAGATAAACCATGAAATAGTTCTTGGGACAAGCTGGTCACGGCTTTCTCAGCCAAGTTCTTTCCTCCTCAAAAGCTGAGCAAGCTTAGAGTGGATGTTCAAACCTTCAGACAGAAAGAAGGTGAATCCCTCTATGAAGCTTGGGAAAGATATAAGCAGCTGACCAAAAAGTGTCCTTCTGACATGCTTTCAGAATGGACCATCCTGGATATATTCTATGATGGTTTATCTGAGCTATCAAAGATGTCATTGGATACTTCTGCAGGTGGATCCATTCACCTAAAGAAAACGCCTGCAGAAGCTCAAGAACTCATTGACATGGTTGCTAATAACCAGTTCATGTACACTTCTGAGAGGAATCCTGTGAATAATGGGACGCCTATGAAGAAGGGAGTTCTTGAAATTGATACTCTGAATGCCATATTGGCTCAGAATAAAATATTGACTCAACAAGTCAATATGATTTCTCAGAGTCTGAATGGAATGCAAGTTGCATCCAACAGTACTCAAGAGGCATCTTCTGAAGAAGAAGCTTATGATCCTGAGAACCCTGCAATAGCAGAGGTGAATTACTTAGGTGAACCTTATGGAAACACCTATAATCCATCATGGAGAAATCATCCAAATCTCTCATGGAAGGATCAACAAAAGCCTCAACAAGGCTTTAATAATGGTGGAAGAAATAGGTTTACAATAGTAAACCTTTTCCATCATCCACTCAGCAACAGACAGAGAACTCTGAACAAAATACCTCTAATCTAGCAAACTTAGTCTCTGATCTATCTAAGGCCACTGTGAGTTTCATGAAAGAAACAAGATCCTCCATTAGAAATTTGGAAGCACAGTGGGCCAGCTGAGTAAAAGGATCACTGAAATTCCTCCTAGTACTCTCCCAAGCAATACAGAAGAAAATCCAAAAGGAGAGTGCAAGGCCATTGACATAAGCACCATGGCCAAACCTGTAAGGGAAGGAGAGGACGTAAATCCCAGTGAGGAAGACCTCCTGGGACGTCCAGTGATCAATAAGGAGTTTCCCTCTGAGGAACCAAAGGAATCTGAGGCTCATCTAGAGACCATAGAGATTCCATTAAACCTCCTTATGCCATTCATGAGCTCTGATGAGTATTCCTCTTCTGAAGAGAATAAGGATGTTAATGAAGAGCAAGTTACCAAGTTTCTTGGTACAATCATGAAGCTGAATGCCAAATTATTTGGTATTGAGACTTGGGAAGATGAACCTCCCTTGTTCACTAATGAACTGAGTGATCTGGATCAACTGACATTGCCTCAGAAGAAACAGGATCCTGGAAAGTTCTTAATACCTTGTACCATAGGCACCATGATCTTTAAGGCTCTGTGTGACCTTGGTTCAGGAATAAACCTCATGCCCCTCTCTGTAATAGAGAAACTGGGAATCTTTGGGATGCAAGCCTGGTGCACGAAATTGTGA
Organism: Arachis hypogaea; assembly: GCF_003086295.3. NCBI lineage: Eukaryota > Viridiplantae > Streptophyta > Magnoliopsida > Fabales > Fabaceae > Arachis > Arachis hypogaea. The sequence continues at coordinate 55,294,745 of NC_092051.1, forward strand.
TCTCTGGTAATGGCTCCAAAAACTTGGTGCTCTAATCTCAATTCATAATTTATCACAACTTCGATACAACTAACCAGCAAGTGCACTGGTTCGTCCAAGTAATAAACCTTACGCGAGTAAGGGTCGATCCCACGAAGATTGTTGGTATGAAGCAAGCTATGGTCACCATGTAAATCTCAGTCAGGCGGATAATAATTGATTATGGAGTTTTCGAAAATAATACTAATTAAACAGAAAATAGGAATAGAAACACTTATGTAATTCATTGGTGAGAATTTCAAATAAGCGTGTAGAGATGCTTTCGTTCCTCTAAATCTCTGCTTTCCCACTGTCTTCATCCAATCAGTCTTACTCCTTTCCATGGCTGGCTTTATGCAAGGGCATCAACGTTGTCAATGGTTACATCCCCTCCTCTTGTGAAAATGGTCCAAATGCTCTGTCACAGCACTGCTAATCATCTGAGGATCTCGATCATGCTGGAATAGGATTCACCCTCCTTTTGCGTCTGTCACTATGCCCAGCACTCGCGAGTTTGAAGCTCGTCACAACCATTCAATCCTAGAATCCTACTCGGAATACCACAGACAAGGTTTAGACTTTCCTGATTCTCATGAATGCCGCCATCAATCTAGCTTACACCACGAAGATTCTGATTAAGAGATCTAAGAGATAATCATTCAATCAAAGGTAGAACGGAAGTGGTTGTCAGGCACGCGTTCATGGGGAATGATGATGATTGTCACGTTCATCACATTCAGGTTGAGGTACAAATGAATATCTTAGAAGCGGAATAAGTTGAATTGAATAGAAAACAGTAGTACTTTGCATTAATCTTTGAGGAACAGCAGAGCTCCACACTTTAATCTATGGAGTGTAGAAACTCTACCGTTGAAAATACATAAGTGAAAATGGAGTTCATTGGTCTCAGCCCCAGAGGGGAACCGGAGTAACCAAGACTCTATGATCCGAAGATAAAACTCAGGATGTCTAATACAATAATAAAAAGTTCTATTTATAATAAACTAGCTACTCGGAATACGGGGCCCACTTGGTGTGTGCTTGGGCTGAGCTTGAATGTTACACGTGTAGAGGCTCTTTCTGGAGTTGAACGCCAGGTTGTAATGTATTTCTGGCATTCAACTCTGGTTTGTGACTTGTTTCTGGCGTTTAACTCCAGACAGCAGCGTAGAACTGGCGTTCAACGCCCTTTTACGTCATTTATACCCGTTCAAAGTATGGATTATTATACATTGCTGGAAAGCCCTGGAAGTCTATTTTCCAACGCAATTGGAAGCGCGCCATTTTGAGTTCTGTAGCTCCAGAAAATCCACTTTGAGTGCAGGGAGGTCAGAATCCAACAGCATCAGCAGTCCTTCTTCAACCTCTGAATCTGATTTTTGCTCAAGTCCCTCAATTTCAGCCAGAAAATACCTGAAATCACAGAAAAACACACAAACTCATAGTAAAGTCCAGAAATGTGAATTTAACATAAAAACTAATGAAAACATCCCTAAAAGTAACTAGATTATACTAAAAACATACTAAAAACAATGCCAAAAAGCGTATAAATTATCCGCTCATCACAACACCAAACTTAAATTGTTGCTTGTCCCCAAGCAACTGAAAATCAAATAGGATAAAAAGAAGGTAATATACTATAAATTCCAAACTATCAATGAAACATAGCTCCAATCAGATGAGCGGAACTTGTAGCTTTTTGTCTCTTGAATAGTTTTGGCATCTCATTTTATCCATTGAAGTTCAGAATGATTGGCATCTATAGGAACTCAGAGTTCAGATAGAGTTATTGATTCTCCTAGTTCAGTATGCTGATTCTTGAACACAGCTACTTTATGAGTCTTGGCCGTGGCCCTAAGCACTTTATTTTCTAGTATTACCACCGGATACATAAATGCCACAGACACATAATTGGGTGAACCTTTTCAGATTGTGACTTAGCTTTGCTAAAGTCCCCAATTAGAGGTGTCCAGGGTTCTTAAGCACACTCTTTTTTTTTGCTTTGGACCTTGACTTTAACTGCTTAGTCTCAAGTTTTCACTTGACACCTTCACGCCACAAGCACATGGTTAGGGACAGCTTGGTTTAGCCGCTTAGACTAGGATTTTATTTCTTTGGGCCCTCCTATCCACTGATGCTCAAAGCCTTGGGATCTTTTTTATTGCCCTTGCCTTTTGGTTTTAAGGGTTACTGGCTTTTTCCTCTTGCCTCTTGGTTTTAAGAGCTTTTGGCTTTTTCTGCTTGCTTTTTCTTTTTTTCTTTCTATTTTTTTTTGCTATTTTTTTTTCTGCAAGCTTTGTTCTTTGCTGCTTTTTCTTGCTTCAAGAATCATTTTTATGATTTTTCAGATTATCAAATAACATGTCTCCTTATCATCATTCTTTCAAGAGCCAACATATTTAACATTCTTAAACAACAACTTCAAAAGACATATGCACTGTTCAAGCATTCATTCAGAAAACAAGAAGCATTGTCACCACATCAATATAATTAAACTAAGTTCAAGGATAAAGTCGAAACTCATGTACTTCTTTTTCTTTTGAATTAAAACAGTTTTCATTTAAGAGAGGTGATGGATTCATAGGATATTCATAACTTTAAGACATAGTTACTAACTACTAATGATCATGTAATGAAGACACAAACATAGATAAGCACTTAACATAGAAAATGAAAAACAGAAAGTGAGAACAAGGAATGAGTCCACCTTAGTGATGGTGGCGTTTTCTTCTTGAGGAACCAATGATGTCCTTGAGCTCTTCTATGTCTCTTCCTTGTCTTTGTTGCTCCTCCCTCATTGCTTTTTGATCTTCTCTTATTTCATGAAGGATGATGGAGTGCTCTTGATGTTCCACCCTTAATTGTCCCATGTTGGAACTTAATTCTCCTAGGGAGGTGTTGATTTGCTCCCAATAGTTTTGTAGAGGGAAATGCATTGGAGGCATCTCCGGGATCTCATGGTGATGAGCTTCATGCGCCTCTTGAGCTCCATGGGAATATCTCCTTCTATGAAAGCTCCAACTGAGTAACATAGATGGCAAATAAGATGAGGAAAAGCTAGCCTTGCCATGGGGGAGGACTTTTCGGCTATTTTGTAGATATCAAGGGAGATGACTTCATGAACTTCTACTTCCTCTCCAATCATGATGCTATGGATCATGATGGCCCGATCCACAGTAACTTCAGATCGGTTGCTAGTGGGGATGATGGAGCGTTGGATGAATTCCAGCCATCCTCTAGCTACAGGCTTGAGGTCCAGTCTTCTTAGTTGAACCAGCTTGCCTTTGGAGTCAATCTTCCATTGAGCTCCTTCCACACATATGTCCATAAGGACTTGGTCCAACCTTTGATTAAAGTTGACCCTTCTAGTGTAGGGGCGTGCATCTTCTTGCATCATAGGCAAGTTAAATGCCAACCTCACATTCTCCGGACTAAAATCTAAGTATTTCCCCTGAACCATTGTAACATAATTCTTTGGATTCGGGTTCTTACTTTGATCATGGTTCCTAGTGATCCATGCATTGGCATAGAACTCTTGAACCATTAGGATCCGACTTGTTGGATGGGGTTTGTTAGAACTTCCCAGCCTCTTCTTTGGATTTCATGTCGGATCTCTGGATACTCATTTTTCTTGAGTTTGAAAGGGACCTCGGGGATCACCTTCTTCTTGGCTACAACATCATAGAAGTGGTCTTGATGAGCTTTGGAGATGAATCTTTCCATCTTCCATGACTCGGAGGTGGAAGCTTTTGTCTTACCTTTCCCTTTTCTAGAGGATTCTCCGGTCTTGGGTGCCATCAATGGTAATTGAAAAACAAAAAGCTTATGCTTTTACCACACCAAACTTAGAATTTTGCTCGCCCTCGAGCAAGAAAAGAAAGAATAGATGAAGAAGAAGAAGAAATAGAGGAGAGGGAGAAAGGGTTGTGTTTCGGCCAAGAAAGGGAAGAGAGGTGTGTGTTGTGTGAAAATGAGGAGTAATGGAGGGCTATATATAGGGAAGGAGGGGGGGTTAAGGTTTCGGCCATATAGGGTGGGTTTGGGTGGGAAATTGATTTTGAATTTTGAAGGTAGGTGGTGTTTATGAGGTAGGTTTATGGGGAAGAGTGGATGGATGTGAGTGATGAAGAGGTGATGGGGAAGAGAGATTAAGGTGATTGGTGAAGGGTTTTGGGGAAGAGTGTATATGGGATTGTGTGAAAGAGGGATGTGAAGAAGTGAGTGGAGGTAGGTGGGGATCCTGTGGGGTCCACAAATCCTGAGCTGATCCTGTGGGGTCCACAGATCCTGAGGTATTCAAGGATTTACAACCTTGCACCAAATTAGGCATGCAAAATGCACTTGCACACAACTCTGGGCATTCAGCGCCAGATTGGTGCTTGTTCTGGGCGTTGAACGCCTATTTGTTGCCCATTTCTGGCGTTGAACGCCAGAACCATGCTTGTTCTGGGCGTTCAGCGCCAACTCTTCTCCAGGGTGCATTTCTGGCATTCAAACGCCCAGATGCTGCCCATTTCTGGCGTTCAGCACCAGAACCATGCTTCTTAATGGCGTTTAAACGCCAGTAAGGTCTTCCTCCAGGGTGTGATTTTTCTTCTGCTGTTTTTGATTCCGTTCTCAAATTTTTTATTTATTTTGTGACTCCACATGATCATGTACCTATAAAGACATATAACTAATAAAAATATAATTAAATAAAAATTGAGTTGCCTCCCAACAAGCGCTTCTTTAATGTCAATAGCTTGACAGTGGGCTCTCATGGAGCCTCACAGATGTGCAGAGCTTTGTTGAGACCTCCCAACACCAAACTTAAAGTTTGGATATGGGGGTTTGACACCAAACTTAGAGTTTGGTTGTGGCCTCCCAACACTAAACTTAGAGTTTGACTGTGGGGGCTTTGTTTGACTCTGCTTTGAGAGAAGCTTTTTATGCTTCCTCTCCATGGATGCAGAGAGAGATCCTTGAGTTATAAACATAAGGTTCTCCTCATTTATTTGAAGGATCAATTCTCCTCTGTCCACATCAATCACAACTCTTACTGTGGCTAGGAAGGGTCTTCCAAGGATGATGAATTCATCCTCATACTTCCCAGTATCTAGGACTATGAAATCAGCAGGGATGTAAAGGCCTTCAACCTTTACTAACACGTCCTCTACTTGTCCATAAGCCTGTTTTCTTGAATTGTCTGCCATCTCTAGAGAGATTTTAGTGGCTTGCACCCCAAAGATTCCCAGTTTCTCTATTACAGAGAGGGGCATGAGGTTTATTCCTGAACCAAGGTCACACAGAGCCTTAAAGATCATGGTGCCTATGGTAGAAGGTATTAAGAACTTTTCAGGATCCTGTTTCTTCTGAGGCAATGACAGTTGATCCAGATCACTCAGTTCATTAGTGAATAAGGGAGGTTCATCTTCCCAAGTCTCAATACCAAATAATTTGGCATTCAGCTTCATGATTGCACCAAGAAACTTAGTAACTTACTCTTCATTAACATCCTCATTCTCTTCAGAAGAGGAATACTCATCAGAGCTCATGAATGGCATAAAAAGGTTTAATGGAATCTCTATGGTCTCTAGATGAGCCTTAGATTCCTTTGGTTCCTCAGAGGGAAACTCCTTATTGATCACTGGACATCCCAGGAGGTCTTCCTCACTGGGATTTACGTCCTCTCCTTCCCTTACAGGTTCGGCCATGGTGCTTATGTCAATGGCCTTGCACTCTCCTTTTGGATTTTCTTCTATTTTGCTTGGGAGAGTACTAGGAGGGATTTCAGTGATCCTTTTACTTAGCTGGCCCACTTGTGCTTCCAAATTTCTAATGGAGGATCTTGTTTCATTCATGAAACTCACAGTGGCCTTAGATAGATCAGAGACTAAGTTTGCTAGATTAGAGGTATTTTGTTCATAGTTCTCTGTCTGTTGCTGAGTGGATGATGGAAAAGGTTTACTATTGTTAAACCTATTTCTTCCACTATTATTAAAGCCTTTTTGAGGCTTTTGTTGATCCTTCCATGCGAGATTTGGATGATTTCTCCATGATGGATTATAGGTGTTTCCATAAGGTTCACCTAAGTAATTCACCTCTGCTATTGTAGGGTTCTCAGGATCATAAGCTTCTTCTTCAGAAGATGCCTCTTGAGTACTGTTGGATGCAGCTTGCATTCCATTCAGACTCTGAGAAATCATATTGACTTGCTGAGTCAATATTTTGTTCTGAGCCAATATGGCATTCAGAGTATCAATTTCAAGAACTCCCTTCTTCATAGGCGTCCCATTATTCACAGGATTCCTCTCAGAAGTGTACATGAACTGGTTATTAGCAACCATGTCAATGAGTTCTTGAGCTTCTGTAGGCGTTTTCTTTAGGTGAATGGATCCACCTGTAGAAGTATCTAATGACATCTTTGATAGCTCAGATAAACCATCATAGAATATATCCAGGATGGTCCATTCTGAAAGCATGTCAGAAGGACACTTTTTGGTCAGCTGCTTGTATCTTTCCCAAGCTTTATAAACGGATTCACCTTCTTTCTGTCTGAAGGTTTGAACATCCACTCTAAGCTTGCTCAGCTTTTGAGGAGGAAAGAACTTGGCTAAGAAAGTCGTGACCAGCTTGTCCCAAGAGTTCAGGCTATCTCTGGGTTGAGAATCCAACCACACTCTAGCTCTGTCTCTTACAGCAAACGGGAAAAGCATAAGCCTGTAGACCTCGGGATCAACCCCATTGGTCTTAACAGTATCACATATCTGCAAGATTTCAGTTAAGAACTGAAAAGGATCTTCAGATGGAAGTCCATGAAACCTGCAGTTCTGCTGCATCAGGGAAACTAGCTGAGGTTTCAGCTCAAAGTTGTTTGCTCCAATGGCAGGAATGGAGATGCTTCTTCCATGTAAATTGGAATTAGGTGCAGTAAAGTCACCAAGCATTCTCCTTGCATTATTATTATTTTCGGCTGCCATCTCCTCTTCCTGTTCGAAAATTTCTGAAAGGTTCTCTCTGGATTGTTGTAATTTAGCTTCTCTTAGTTTCCTCTTCAGAGTCCTTTCAGGTTCTGGATCTGCTTCAACAAGAATAGTTTTGTCCTTGCTCCTGCTCATATGACAAAGAAGAGGGCACAAAAAAAAAAAATAATAATAGTAATAGGGATCCTTTATACCACAGTATAGAAGTCCCTGTGTGAGTGGAAGAAAGGAAGGGGACAAAGAATGTAATGTAAGGAAAGAAACACAAGGGTGAGGAGAGCAGAGATGTGAGGTGAGGAGATGTTAGTAGATGAATAAATAAATAGAATAAGATGAGAGAGGGAAAATTTCGAAAATAATTTTTGAAAAAGAGTTAGTGATTTTCGAAAATAGTTTTTGAAAAAGGTTAGTAATTTTCGAAAATAAAAAGTCAAAAATTAAAATAATTAGTTAATTAAAAAGAATTTTTGAAAAAGAGGGAAGATATTTTGGAAAATTAGAGAGAGAGAGAGAGTTCGTTAGGTAGTTTTGAAAAAAGATAAGAAACAAACAAAAAGTTAGTTAGTTAGTTGAAACAAATTTGAAAATCAATTTTGAAAAAAAATAAGAAGATAAGGAGTTAGAAAAGATATTTTAAAATCAAATTTTGAAAAGGATAAGATAAGAGGATATTTTTGAAAAGATATGATTGAAATTAGTTTTGAAAAAGATTTGATTTTAAAAATCACAATTAATGACTTGATTCACAAGAAATCACAAGATATGATTCTAGAACTCAAAGTTTGAATCTTTCTTAACAAGCAAGTAACAAACTTGAAATTTTTGAATCAAAACATTAATTGTTGAAGATATTTTCGAAAATATGATGTAAAATTAAGAAAAATATTTTTGGAATTTTCGAAAATAGATAAGAAAAATGAAAAAGATTTGATTTTTGAAAAAGATTTTGAAAAAGATAAAATTTGAAAATTTGATTTGACTCACAGAAAACAACTAGATTTTAAAAATTTTTGAAAAAGTCAACTCAAATTTTCGAATTTTATGAGAGAAAAAGGGAAAGATATTTTTTTGATTTTTGAGTTTTTTTTATGATGAGAGAGAAAAACATGAAAAAGATGCAATGCATGAAATTTTTAGATCAAAACAATGAATGCATGCAAGAATGCTATGGATGTCAAGATGAACACCAAGAACACTTTGAATGTCAAGATGAACATCAAGAACTTATTTTTGAAAATTTTTATATGCAGAGAAAACATGCAAGACACCAAACTTAGAAATCTTTCATGTTTAGACTCTATGGATGCAAGAATGCACATGAAAAATAAGAAAAGATGCAAAACAAGAAAACATCAAGATCAAACAAGAAGACTTACCAAGAACAACTTGAAGATCATGAAGAACACCATGAATGCATGAATTTTTCGAAAAATGCAAGATGAATATGCAATTGACACCAAACTTATAACATGACACATGACTCAAACAAGAAACATGAAATATTTATTTATTTTTTTTGAATTTTTTGATTTTTTTGGATTTTTGTATATATATATATTTTTTTTCGAAAATCATTTTGAAAAAGAAAAATGAGGATTCCAAAATTTTTAATATGAATTCCAGGAATCTTATGCTCTTTAGTCTAAAGCTCCAATCAAAGGGTCAGGCATGGCTTAATAGCCAGCCAAGCTTTAGTAAAAATATGAGTGTAATTCATTCAATTTTAAGGCAAAACTTCTGTCCAAAAGAATTTAGACATGGTTTTATAGCCAGCATGCTTCAACATGCTTCATGAAACAATAGAATTCATTCTTAAAAATTCTGAAGAAAAATATATTTTTGAAAACATTTTTATTTTTATTTTTTTTTCAAAAACAAAAGAAAAATTTTTGAAAGATTTTTGAAAACTTTTTGAAAAGAAAAAGAAAAGAAAGTTACCTAATCTGAGCAACAAGATGAACCGTCAGTTGTCCAAACTCGAACAATCCCCGGCAACGGCGCCAAAAACTTTGTGCACGAAATTGTGATCTCTGGTAATGGCTCCAAAAACTTGGTGCTCTAATCTCAATTCATAATTTGTCACAACTTCGATACAACTAACCAGCAAGTGCACTGGGTCGTCCAAGTAATAAACCTTACGTGAGTAAGGGTCGATCCCACGGAGATTGTTGGTATGAAGCAAGCTATGGTCACCTTGTAAATCTCAGTCAGGCGGATAATAATTGATTATGGAGTTTTCGAAAATAATACTAATTAAACAGAAAATAGGGATAGAAACACTTATGTAATTCATTGGTGAGAATTTCAGATAAACGTGTAGAGATGCTTTCGTTCCTCCGAATCTCTGCTTTCCCGCTGTCTTCATCCAATCAGTCTTACTCCTTTCCATGGCTGGCTTTATGCAAGGGCATCACCGTTGTCAATGGTTACATCCCCTCCTCTTGTGAAAATGGTCCAAAAGCTCTGTCACAGCACGGCTAATCATCTGAGGTTCTCGATCATGCTGGAATAGGATTCACCCTCCTTTTGCGTCTGTCACTACGCCCAGCACTCGCGAGTTTGAAGCTCGTCACAACAATTCAATCCCAGAATCCTACTCGGAATACCACAGACAAGGTTTAGACTTTTCGGATTCTCATGAATGCCGCCATCAATCTAGCTTACACCACGAAGATTCTGATTAAGAGATCTAAGAGATAATCATTCAATCGAAGGTAGAACGGAAGTGGTTGTCAGGCACGCGTTCATGGGGAATGATGATGATCGTCACGTTCATCACATTCAGGTTGAGGTGCGAATGAATATCTTAGAAGCGGAATAAGTTGAATTGAATAGAAAATAATAGTACTTTGCATTAATCTTTGAGGAACAGCAGAGCTCCACACCTTAATCTATGGAGTGTAGAAACTCTACCGTTGAAAATACATAAGTGAAAATGGAGTTCATTGGTCTCGGCCCCAGAGGGGAACCGGAGTAACCAAGACTCTATGATCCGAAGATAAAACTCAGGATGTCTAATACAATAATAAAAAGTTCTATTTATAATAAACTAGCTACTAGGATTTACAGAAGTAAGTAATTGATGCATAAATCCACTTCCGGGGCCCACTTGGTGTGTGCTTGGGCTGAGCTTGAATGTTACACGTGCAGAGGCTCCTTTTGGAGTTGAACGCCAGGTTGTAATGTATTTCTGGCATTCAACTCTGGTTTGTGACTTGTTTCTGGCGTTTAACTCCAGACAGCAGCGTAGAACTGGCGTTCAAAGCCCTTTTATGTCATCTAAACTCGTTCAAAGTATGGACTATTAAACATTGCTGGAAAGCCCTGGATGTCTACTTTCCAACGCAATTGGAAGAGCGCCATTTTGAGTTCTGTAGCTCCAGAAAATCCACTTTGAGTGCAGGGAGGTCAGAATCCAACAGCATCAGCAGTCCTTCTTCAACCTCTGAATCTGATTTTTGCTCAAGTCCCTCAATTTCAGCCAGAAAATACCTGAAATCACAGAAAAACACACAAACTCATAGTAAAGTCCAGAAATGTGAATTTAACATAAAAACTAATGAAAACATCCCTAAAAGTAACTAGATTCTACTAAATACATACTAAAAACAATGCCAAAAAGCGTATAAATTATCCGCTCATCAAAGCCACTAAAATCTTACTAGAGATGGCAGACAATTCAAGAAAACAGGCTTATGGACAAGTAGAGGACGTGTTAGTAAAGGTTGAAGGCCTTTACATCCCTGCTGATTTCATAGTCCTAGATACTGGGAAGTGTGAGGATGAATTCATCATCTTTGGAAGACCCTTCCAAGCCACAGCAAGAGCTATGATTGATGTGGACAGAGGAGAATTGATCCTTCAAATAAATGAGGACAACCTTGTGTTTACAACTCAAGGATCTCTCTCTGCATCCATGGAGAGGAAGCGTAAAAAGCTTCTCTCAATGCAGAGTCAAACAAAGCCCCCACAGTCAAACTCTAAGTTTGGTGTTGGGAGGCCACAACCAAACTCTAAGTTTGGTGTCAAACCCCCATATCCAAACTTTAAGTTTGGTGTTGGGAGGTCTCAACAAAGCTCTGCACATCTGTGAGGCTCCATGAGAGCCCACTGTCAAGCTATTGACATTAAAGAAGCGCTTGTTGGGAAGCAACCCAATTTTTATTTAATTATATTTTTATTAGTTATATGTTTTTATAGGAACATGATCATGTGGAGTCACAAAATAAATCAAAAATTTGAGAACGGAATCAAAAACAGCAGAAGAAAAATCATACCCTGGAGGAAGACCTTACTGGCGTTTAAACGCCAGTAAGAAGCATGTTTTGGACGTTCAACGCCAGAACAGAGCATGGTTCTGGCGCTGAACACCAGAAATGCACCCTGGAGAAGAGCTGGCGCTGAACGCCCAGAACAAGCATGGTTCTGGCGTTCAACGCCAGAAATGGGCAACAAATGGGCGTTCAACGCCCAGAACAAGCACCAATCTGGCGCTGAACCCCCAGAGTTGTGTGCAAGGGCATTTTGCATGCCTAATTTGGTGCAAGGTTGTAAATCCTTGAACACCTCAGGATCTGTGGACCCCACAGGATCACCTCAGGATCTGTGGACCCCACAGGATCCCCACCTACCTCCACTCACTTCTTCTCATCCCTCTTTCACAGAATCCCATATACACTCTTCCCCAAAACCCTTCATCAATCACCTCAATCTCTCTTCCCCATCACCTCTTCACCACTCACATCCATCCACTCTTCCCCATAAACCTACCTCATAAACACCACCTACCTTCAAAATTCAAAATCAATTTCCCACCCAAACCCACCCTATATGGCCGAAACCTTAACCCCCCTCCTTCCCTATATATAGCCCTCCATTACTCCTCATTTTCACACAACACACACCTCTCTTCCCTTTCTTGGCCGAAACACAACCCCTTCTCCCTCTCCTCTATTTCTTCTTCTTCTTCATCTATTCTTTCTTTTCTTGCTCGAGGGCGAGCAAAATTCTATGTTTGGTGTGGTAAAAGCATAAGCTTTTTGTTTTTGCATTACCATTGATGGCACCCAAGACCGGAGAATCCTCTAGAAAAGGGAAAGGGGAGACAAAAGCTTCCACCTCCGAGTCATGGGAGATGGAAAGATTCATCTCCAAAGCTTATCAAGACCACTTCTATGATGTTGTGGCCAAGAAGAAGGTGATCCCCGAGGTCCCTTTCAAACTCAAGAAAAATGAGTATCCGGAGATCCGACATGAAATCCAAAGAAGAGGCTGGGAAGTTCTAACAAACCCCATCCAACAAGTCGGCATCCTAATGGTTCAAGAGTTCTATGCCAATTCATGGATCACTAGGAACCATGATCAAAATAAGAACCCAAATCCAAAGAACTATGTTACAATAGTTCGGGGGAAATACTTAGATTTTAGTCCGGAGAATGTGAGGTTGGCGTTTAACTTGCCTATGATGCAAGAAGATGCACGCCCCTACACTAGAAGGGTCAACTTTAATCAAAGGTTGGACCAAGTCCTCATGGACATATGTGTGGAAGGAGCTCAATGGAAGATTGACTCCAAAGGCAAGCAGGTTCAACTAAGAAGACTGGACCTCAAGCCTGTAGCTAGAGGATGGCTGGAATTCATCCAACGCTCCATCATCCCCACTAGCAACCGATCTGAAGTTACTGTGGATCGGGCCATCATGATCCATAGCATCATGATTGGAGAGGAAGTAGAAGTTCATGAAGTCATCTCCCTTGATATCTACAAAATAGCCGAAAAGTCCTCCCCCATGGCAAGGCTAGCTTTTTCTCATCTTATTTGCCATCTATGTTACTCAGTTGGAGCTTTCATAGAAGGAGATATTCCCATTGAGGAAGAGAAGCCCATCACTAAGAAAAAGATGGAGCAAGCAAGAGAGCCCATTCATGGAGCTCAAGAGGCGCATGAAGCTCATCACCATGAGATCCCGGAGATGCCTCTAATGCATTTCCCTCCACAAAACTATTGGGAGCAAATCAACAACTCCCTAGGAGAATTAAGTTCCAACATGAGACAATTAAGGGTGGAACATCAAGAGCACTCCATCATCCTTTATGAAATAAGAGAAGATCAAAAAGCAATGAGGGAGGAGCAACAAAGACAAGGAAGAGACATAGAAGAGCTCAAGGACATCATTGGTTCCTCAAGAAGAAAACGCCACCATCACTAAGGTGGACTCATTCCTTGTTCTCACTTTCTATTTTTCATTTTCTATGTTAAGTGCTTATCTATGTTTGTGTCTTCATCACATGATCATTAGTAGTTAGTAAATATGTCTTAAAGTTATGAATATCCTATGAATCCATCACCTCTCTTAAATGAAAACTGTTTTGATTCAAAAGAACAAGAAGTACATGAGTTTTGACTTTATCCTTGAACTTAGTTTAATTATATTGATGTGGTGACAATGCTTCTTGTTTTCTGAATGAATGCTTGAACAGTGCATATGTCTTTTGAAGTTGTTGTTTAAGAATGTTAAATATGTTGGCTCTTGAAAGAATGATGATAAGGAGACATGTTATTTGATAATCTGAAAAATCATAAAAATGATTCTTGAAGCAAGAAAAAGCAGCAAAGAACAAAGCTTGCAGAAAAAAAATAGCGAAAAAAATAGAAAGAAAAAAAGAAAAAGCAACCAGAAAAAGCCAAAAGCTCTTAAAACCAAGAGGCAAGAGTAAAAAGCCAGTAAACCTTAAAACCAAAAGGCAAGGGCAATAAAAAGGATCCCAAGGCTTTTAGCATCAGTGGATAGGAGGGCCTAAAGGAATAAAATCCTGGTCTAAGCGGCTAAACCAAGCTGTCCCTAACCATGTGCTTGTGGCGTGAAGGTGTCAAGTGAAAACTTGAGACTGAGCGGTTAAAGTCAAGGTCCAAAGCAAATAAGAAAAAGAGTGTACTTAAGAACCCTGGACACCTCTAATTGGGGACTTTAGCAAAGCTAAGTCACAATCTGAAAAGGTTCACCCAATTATGTGTCTGTGGCATTTATGTATCCGGTGGTAATACTGGAAAACAAAGTGCTTAGGGCCACGGCCAAGACTCATAAAGTAGCTGTGTTCAAGAATCAACATACTGAACTAGGAGAATCAATAACACTATCTGAACTCTGAGTTCCTATAGATTGCAATCATTCTGAACTTCAATGGATAAAGTGAGATGCCAAAACTATTCAAGAGGCAAAAAGCTACAAGTCTCGCTCATCTGATTGGAGCTATGTTTCATTGATAGTTTGGAATTTATAGTATATTCTCTTCTTTTTATCCTAATTGATTTTCAGTTGCTTGGGGACAAGCAACAATTTAAGTTTGGTGTTGTGATGAGCGGATAATTTATATGCTTTTTGGCATTGTTTTTAGTATGTTTTTAGTAGAATCTAGTTACTTTTAGGGATGTTTTCATTAGTTTTTATGTTAAATTCACATTTATGGACTTTACTATGAGTTTGTGTGTTTTTCTGTGATTTCAGGTATTTTCTGGCTGAAATTGAGGGACTTGAGCAAAAATCAGATTCAGAGGTTGAAGAAGGACTGCTGATGCTGTTGGATTCTGACCTCCCTACACTCAAAGTAGATTTTCTGGAGCTACAGAACTCAAAATGGCGTACTTCTAATTGTGTTGGAAAGTAGACATCCAGGGTTTTCCAGCAATGTTTAATAGTCCATACTTTGAACGAGTTTAGATGACGTAAAAGGGCATTGAACGCCAGTTCTACGCTGCTGTCTGGAGTTAAACGCCAGAAACAAGTCAAAAACCAGAGTTGAATGCTAGAAATACGTTACAACCTGGCGTTCAACTCCAGAAAGAGCCTCTGCACATGTAACATTCAAGCTCAGCCCAAGCACACACCAAGTGGGCCCCGGAAGTGGATTTATGCATCAATTACTTACTTCTGTAAACCCTAGTAGCTAGTTTATTATAAATAGAACTTTTTATTATTGTATTAGACATCCTGAGTTTTATCTTCGGATCATAGAGTCTTGGTTACTCCGGTTCCCCTCAGGGGCCGAGACCAATGAACTCCATTTTCACTTATGTATTTTCAACGGTAGAGTTTCTACACTCCATAGATTAAGGTGTGGAGCTCTGCTGTTCCTCAAAGATTAATGCAAAGTACTACTGTTTTCTATTCAATTCAACTTATTCCGCTTCTAAGATATTCATTCGCACTTCAACCTGAATGTGATGAACGTGACAATCATCATCATTCCCCATGAACGCGTGCCTGACAACCACTTCCGTTCTACCTTCGATTGAATGATTATCTCTTAGATCTCTTAATCAGAATCTTCGTTGTGTAAGCTAGATTGATGGCGGCATTCATGAGAATCCGGAGAGTATAAACCTTGTCTGTGGTATTCCGAGTAGGATTCTGGGATTGAATGGCTGTGACGAGCTTCAAACTCGCGAGTGCTGGGCGTAGTGACAGACGCAAAAGGAGGGTGAATCCTATTCCAGCATGATCGAGAACCTCAGATGATTAGCCGTGCTATGACAGAGCATTTAGACCATTTTCACAAGAGGAGGGGATGTAACTATTGACAACGGTGATGCCCTTGCATAAAGCCAACCATGGAAAGGAGTAAGACTGATTGGATGAAGACAGCGGGAAAGCAGAGATTCAAAGGAACGAAAGCATCTCTACCGCTTATCTGAAATTCTCACCAATGAATTACATAAGTGTTTCTATCCCTATTTTCTGTTTAATTAGTATTATTTTCGAAAACTCCATAATCAATTATTATCCGCCTGACTGAGATTTACAAGGTGACCATAGCTTGCTTCATACCAACAATCTCCGTGGGATCGACCCTTACTCACGTAAGGTTTATTACTTGGACGACCCAGTGCACTTGCTGGTTAGTTGTATCGAAGTTGTGACAAATTATGAATTGAGATTAGAGCACCAAGTTTTTGGAGCCATATTACCAGAGATCACAATTTTGTGCACCAGTAACATTATGGCGGCGTTGGAGAATATGGCGGCTGCTATGCAGGCTACTGCTGCGGCCCTTGGACAACAGATGAACAACCATGGCAATGACGGAGGTGGAGCTCAGGGCCCGATGATATTGGCAAAATTTTTGAAGGGTAATCCACCTAAGTTAAAGGGAACTACTAGTCCAACTGAAGCCGATACATGGTTTCAAGCTATTGAGCGAGCACTGCAAGCGCAGGTAGTACCTGAAGGGCAGCGTGTTGAGTTTGCTACCTATTTGCTCACTTGGGAAGTATCGCATTGGTGGCAAGGAGTCCGGCGTCTCCTACAGCAGGGTGATGACTGTATCACCTGGGATACCTTTCAGGAAGAGTTTTATAAGAAGTACTTTCCAACTTCTTCCAGGACGGCCAAGGAACTTGAGTTGCTGCAACTGAAGCAGGGTACCATGTCCGTATCTGAGTATACTGACAAGTTTGAGGAGTTGTTCAGGTTCTCCCGTATGTGTCAGGAGACCCGGTGGAATATGAGGAATGGAAGTGCATTAAGTATGAAGCAGGACTCCAGAGTGATATCTTCAATTTAATGGGACCAATGGAGATTAAGACTTTCTCCGAGTTGGTGAATAAGAGTAGGGTTGCTGAAGAGTGTGTTAAGAAGATGGCTGCTGAGAGAGGAAGTCACAAAGGATCATTCCCACAGAACCGAGGGAAGAACTTTGCACCTAGAGGTCCGCCTTTCAAGCGGGGAGGCTCCTTCAGAAAGTCCAACAACAACAACAACTCCCAAGGAAAGAAATTTGGGAAGCAGCCTCAAAGTGAGCAGGCATGTGCTAGGTGCGAAAGTCACCATCCGGGAGACCCGTGCAAGGCCAGGTAGGGCTTGTGCTATTCTTGTGGTAAGGCGGGACATAAGGCCGCGAATTGTCCAGAGAAGCAGAAACAAAGTACTGGGAAGGCACAGCAGACTGGTCGGGTGTTCACCACCTCAGCTATAAGTGCCGAAGGATCTGAGACATTAATCTGAAGTAATTGTGAAATGGCTGGTCAAACTTTAAATGCTTTATTTGATTCGGGAGCATCGCATTCATTCATTGCATTTGAAAAAGCCCATGAGTTAGGATTGAAGATTGTAGCCTTAGATTATGAACTAAAAGTGTATAATGCTACCCATGAAGCCATGGTAACTAGGCTAGGATGCCCGCAAGTTTCCTTTAGGTTCAAGCAGCATGATTTTGTCCATAATTTAATCTGATTGCCAATGATCGGTCTTGATCTTATCTTGGGATTGGATTGATTATTTAAGAACCATGTTCTGCTCGACTGTTCTACAAAAATAGTGTGCTTCATGCCAGAAGATACAGAAGGACCGATTGTGGCAAATAGTTACTACTTGAATTCTATGATGGTGAATTGCTCTGGGACTGAATGTCAGGGTATTCTATTGTTGACCGCGGGTGTTTCGGGTGATGATCAAAGATTGGAACAAATTCCGGTTGTGTGTGAGTTTCCAGAAGTGTTTCCCGATGATATTGATGAATTTCCTGCTAACCAAAAGGTTGAGTTCGCTATCGAGTTGGTGCCAAGGGCTGGACCAATCTCGAGTGCTCCTTATAGGATGTCACCACTGGAAATGGCCGAGCTAAAGTCTCAGTTGGAGGATCTGTTAGGTAAGAACTTTATCCGACCAAGTGTTTCTCCGTGGGGTGCGCCGGTGCTACTGGTAAAGAAGAAGGATGGGAGTATGCGGCTCTGTGTAGATTACAGGCATCTAAAAAAGGTCACAATAAAGAATAAGTACCCATTGCCTAGAATTGATGATCTCATGGATCAGTTACAAGGAGCTGGGGTTTTCACCAAGATCGATTTGCGATCCGGTTATCACCAGATAAGGGTGAGGGGAGAGGATATCCCTAAGACCGCTTTCAGGACTTGTTATGGTCATTACGAAGACACTGTAATGTCTTTTGGGTTGACAAACGCTCCTGCGGTTTTTATGGATTATATGAATAGAGTCTTCCGTCTGTTTCTGGATAAATTCGTTGTTGTCTTCATTGATGACATACTGATTTATTCCAAGACCGAAGAGGAGCATGCGGAACACTTGCGGACCGTGTTGCAGATACTAAAGGAAAAGAAACTCTACGCGAAACTGTCTAAATGTGAATTCTGGAAGAGTGAGGTGAAGTTTTTGGGGCATGTAGTGAGTAAACAGGGGATAGTAGTTGATCCATCCAAGGTGGAGGCAGTGATGGAATGAAAGCATCCAACCACAGTAACTGAGATAAAGAGTTTTCTGGGCTTAGCTAGCTATTACCGAAGATTTATCAAGGGCTTTTCGCAATCAGCTTTGCCATTGACAAAGTTAACTCGCAAGGATGCGCAATTTGTTTGGACTTATGAGTGTCAGGAAAACTTTCAGGCATTGAAGAAAAAGTTGACCGCTGAACCTGTGTTGGTGTTACCTGAGCCGAACAAACCTTTCAAGGTGTACTGTGATGCTTGACAAAAAGGTCCAGGGTGCGTGCTGATGCAGCATCGTAATGTGGTGGCGTATGCCTCACGGCAGTTGAAACCTCATGAAGGAAACTACCATACGCACGATTTGGAACTTGCTACAATTGTGTTTGCCTTGAAGGTGTGGAGGCATTATCTCTATGTGGTTAAGTTCCAAGTTTTCTCTGATCACAAGAGCTTGAAATACCTCTTTGATCAGAAAGAGCTCAATATGTGGCAGAGAAGGTGGATGGAATTACTGAAGGACTATGACTTTGAGCTAAATTACCATCCGGGAAAAGCGAATATAGTGGCGGATGCGTTAAGTCGGAAGTTGTTGTATGTGGCTTGGATGATGCTTCAAGAAGAGAAGTTACTCAAGGGATACGAGAGCCTGAAGATTGGTGCTCAGGAAGTATCTGGAACCCTGTGTTTGAGTAGATTAGAGATCTCAAGTGACTTTAAATCTGAACTCCAAAAGGCTCATAAAGATGATTATGCATTATGGAAGGTGTTACCAGCTATTGAGCAAGGAAAATGGTGGAGAGTGTCGAAGGATAAAGATAGACTATGGAGATTCAAGGATAGGATCATTGTATCGGATGTTGGCACTTTGAGGCAAGATATCCTAAAAGAAGCACACAAGAGCAGATTTTCTATTCACCCGGGGAGTACTAAGATGTACCATGACCTAAAAGGATGTTTTGGTGGCCAGGTATGAAGAATGATGTGGCGGAGTATGTCTCGAAGTGCTTAACTTGTCAAAAGGTAAAGATTGAACATCAAAGACCTTACGGGATGTTGCAACCTTTAGAGGTTCCGCAATGGAAGTGGGAAAGCATTGCGATGGACTTTGTGTCGGGGTTGCCAAGGACTAGGTCCGGTTTTGATGCTGTCTGGGTGATTGTGGACCGACTGACGAAGTCAGCTCACTTTTTACCCATTCAGATGACTTACACCCTTGAGGAGCTAGCACAGTTGTACATAAAAGAGATTGTGAGACTTCACGGTGTACCGGCTACTATAGTCACTGATAGAGATCCTCGCTTCACCTCGAGATTTTGGGGTGCATCTCAGAAAGCTTTTGGAACCCGACTAAGCTTAAATACGGCTTACCATCCTCAAAAAGATGGTCAGTCTGAAAGGACGATCCAAACACTAGAGGATATGTTGAGAGCTTGTGTTTTGGACCAACTGGCGAGTTGGGATCGATATATGCCGTTAGTAGAGTTTGCATACAATAATAGCTACCATGCAAGCATCATAATGGCTCCGTATGAGGCTTTGTATGGGAGGAAATGTCAATCTCCGCTATGCTGGTACAAAGCTGGAGAGAAAGGCTTGTTGGGGCCGGAGATGATAGCTGAAACCACCGAACAAGTCAAGAAAATCCAAGATAGAATACTCATTGCGTAGAGTTGTCAGAAGAGTTACGCCGATCAAAGGCGAAAGTCCCTGGAATTTGAGGAAGGAGACCATGTTTTCCTTAAAGTTACTCCAACCACAGGAGTAGGAAGGGCATTTAAAGCAAAGAAGTTGAATCCTCGATACATCAGTCCATTTCAGATCCTGGAAAGGGTTGGATCGGTGGCGTATCAGATGGCTCTACCACCTCATCTTTCAATCCTGCACGACATGTTTCACGTGTCGCAGCTTCAGAAGTACACTCTTGATGCTAGCCATATGTTAGAACCTAAATTGGTTCAGTTAAGAGAAGATTTGACGCTTCCAGTGACTCCAGTCAGAATTGATGACACTAGTATCAAACGGTTGCATGAAAAAGAGGTTTCATTAGTCAAAGTGGCATGGAGTCAAGGCGGTGTTGAGGAACAAACTTGGAAACTTGAGTCGGAGATGCGAACGGACTATCCACACTTATTCTCAGGTAATTGAATTTGAATTTTGTGGGCAAAATTCCTAATTAGGTGGGTAGAATGTAAAACCCAGTTAATTAATGGCTAATTAACCCATAAATGATAATTTATTCTAGAAAACCTAAAATGTGATTTTTATGGCTAAATATGATAGAGGAGATTGAGACGAGAATTTCGGTACCAATTTTGTAGAAATCGGACCAAGATTGGACCGAACGGGCCAAACCGGACCAACCGGTCCCATAGTGGGCCCTTGGCCCAACTAAATGAAACCCTAAAACACTCATTTCAGCACTCTCTCTCCTCACTTATCAATAAAACACACTGAAATGGGGCAAAAATGGGGGAAGAACACTCTCTCTAAGTTCTAACCCTTGGTTGATCTTCAAACCACCATAACTTTTGATCTAGAGCTCCAATTGCCACACTGTTTGTGGCCACGAGTTCACCGCGGAGAGCTCTACAAAAACTATACAATCAATCTTGAGGTAAGCCATGGTTTGCTCTTCGAATTTCCAGCTCTGATTTCGAGTTTCATGAGCAAAAATGTTAAGATTTTGGGCTCTTTGATGTTATAGGACCCAACTCTCTTGAAGAAGATTAATCTTGTCTCCTTAGACCTTGGGTGTGGTAAGATTCTCAACCCTAGTGTAAATTTTTGTTCTATGATGTTTGGGTAGTGAGATGTTGTGTATGGGTATGATGATTGTGGCTTAGGATTGTGTATATATGGGTATTGGAGCTTGATTGAGGCTTTGAAAAGCTTGAAGAGGGATTTTTGGTGATAAAAATATGTTCGTTGAGGTGTTGAGACCTTGAGAGCTTGTGGACAAGTGATTTGGAAGTGCTCCAGTTGAGCTTGGTAAATTGGCTAAGATATGGTCTCAGTTTCTCGTATCTAAAATGTAATGTGGTACGAAATACTTAGGCTAAAGGCCCTAAGATAGGCATTGAATTGTTGATGTTGTTGAATGGTTGAAATATATGATGTGGTCATATATATGATTATGAATATTGATGCCTTGATGGTGTGATATATGAGAAAAATGCATGGTATGATATATGCTTGATGAATGATTAGGGTTGAATTGTGGATGGAACCATGTGAGAGTGAGCATGGTAGTGATTATATGTAATGTTGGTTAATTAGTAATGATGAGATTGGAAATTGTGATGAGGAAGGGTATATACCATGTTAATGTATTTAGTATTGGGCTATTTGATTGAGATCGGATGAAATGGTGAGTTGTTAACTTGTAATGTGTTAAATATGCTAATGTATGAGTTGAAGAGGCTTGAGTTAATTTTTGGTATATCTTCCTTGATTTCAAAGAGGGTTAAAATTGGTATGATTTGGTTGATTTCAAAAAGGGATGAAATTGGGATGTTTTGAATATGGCACATTGTGGTTTTGAATGAAAATGTGGTTTTTGGGCATACTTTGATGGGACGTAACTTGAACTACGGATCTCCATTTTATGCCAAATCTGTTTAAAACTGAAAATAGATCCGGGGTGATTATACCGTTTGAAGAACGGGCAAAAATAATTTAAAATGGAGGAGTTATGTCCCTTGGAAGATTGGTGGTTTAATTTGTGAATTCTGCAACTTTTAACTTAGAAAAATTTTTAGCAGAATGACCCCCACGCGTAGGCGTGCTTGATGTGTATGCGTCATTTTTCAGAAAAATGCCATCCACACGTGCGCGTGGCTCACGTGTATGCATCGATGTGCTAAAATGGTTGCCCAGCCAAAATTCCCGAGAGTTGTATGAACATTGTGCCGGTTTTGTGCGTGGGCACAAACACACCCACGTGTACGCGTGGCTGACGCGTAGGCATCCCTTGACTGTTTTCCCATCCACGCGTGCGTGTGGGCGACGCATATGCGTCGATGAACTTTTGGCCATCCACGCGTGTGCGTGGAGGACGCGTACGCGTGGCCCTGTTTTCATCTCAAAGTTGATTTTTGAGTTTTCAAAGGAAAATCTCATACTTTTAAGCCTCTGATCTCACCCCTTATGTCTTAAATCATTATGATATGCCTAGCAATGAGAAAGGAGCTAGGGGATGTGGTAACATGCGAATGAAGCAAGGGAAAAAGTTATGATCAATGATGATCAAAGATGACTATATGAGATGCGGAGGATGGTGGCGGAAGTGCTGTATGTGCCATGAGCCTAAGGGCTGTAGTTGTTATAAATTGGCTGGTTATGGATTTAACCATGAGCCGGATGGCTGAGTTATTGCCGTGTTACGGCGGTGCCATTATTGATTATGGATTAGTATGAAATACATATATGCTATTGAATGAAATGTGAATGTTGCACTTCCACTATCTGAGACACGAGTTTCCCTGGAAGAAAGCAGTGGCTAGCCACCACGTGCTCTAGGTGGAGACTCGAGACTCTGTTGATCCTATGTCGTAAGTGTGGCCAGACACTGTGAAAGTTCCGGATGAGCTCGCCCCTGGGAATATACACCAGTGAGGGTGTTGGATATGGAACATGATTATGATCACGATTATGTTGAGTATAACTCGAGTTGGGGATGCGCGACAGAGGGACAGTCCAATGGTTAGCTACCAAGACTTGTCGGGTTGGCTATATAACCGATAGATGATATCATCAGCCATTAGGGACAGGAATTCATCATATTGCATACTACGTGATTTGTTTGAGATAGTCTAATTGACTGCATATTACTTGCTAATTTCCTAAATGCCTTATCTGTTCCTATTTGTATATCTCTTGTCTGATATAACCGTGTTTGCCATATTATACTCCTGGTGGTGTTTGGGAGGTTTGAAGGATTTGGAATGGGAAGTATTAGTTAGACTGAAGGATCTTTAGTCAGTTGCCATTTATGGTTTAGCTTGTTTATAAGCTTTGATTTTATCTGGTGGGAGTTCTAGGATTGCCTTCGGCTTTCCTCTTATATTACATGTTATATATGTGGGAATTGTTACCATGCTGGGAACCTTTAGTTCTCACCCATGCGGATTTTGTGGTTTTCAGATGCAGGACGTGAAGCTTTTCGCTGAAGCATGCTGGAGACTTCTGGACCTGCGAAGATCCTTTGTTCTTGGGACTCTATTTTAGTTTATATGTCTTGTTTAGATACTTTTATCTCCACTGAATAATACAAACCGTGATGACTACTTATAGAGGGGATTTTGGAGAATAGGTTTTATTGTATTTATGTCCCTTTGGGTTTCCTATTTTATTTACTTGTATATATTGCTATGCTCGGACCGGTTATCTTCGCAACCGGATTATGAATTTTGATATTCATGTTTTTGACACTCCTTTGTATATATAATATCTCACGTTGGTTTATCCTTGTTAGTCACGTTTTCGATCGGAGTGTTGCACTTTCAAATTGCGTTTTTTTTATCCATTTTTCTTCAAAGGCTCCTAGTTATAATCTTTATTCACACTACTATATGTACTAAATTTTAATTTTTAGAGGTCGTAATACCTTGCCATCTCTGAATTATGACTTAAGCATAAGTCTCTGTATGGTAGGGTGTTACAATGCAAGTTTGTATATACTATATATATCTATTTATCTATAACGTCCTATTGATTTTGTGAAAACAAACAACAAATTCCCAAGCAAGAGTATAAACATATAGGGCGTAGCAAAGAAGTAATTGATAAACTTCGTTTTTAGGGTTTATCTTGTGTTGAATTTAGAGTATTTTATCAACCTTTTCTTACATTTATTCAATGAATTAGCATGGTTTTGTGATTCTCCCTTATTTTGTGCTTAAGTGTGAAAACATGCTTTTAGACCCTTAATTTGATGATTTTTATTAACCTTTGATTCCACTAGATGCCTTGATTTGTTTGTTATGTGATTTCAGGTTGAAAAAGCTACGAATGGATCAAAGGAGTGAAGGAGAAAGCATGCAAAGTGGAGAACACATGGAAAAGCCAAAGATTTGGATGTGCTCATGGACGCGCACGCGCACTGGGCGCACACGCGTGGATCGTAAAAACCCCATGGACGCACATGCGTGCTGTACGTATACACGTCGATGTTGGCACGTGATTTTAAAGTGAAAACGTGCCCAGCAAATTCTGAGAAGCTGTGGGGCCCAATATAAACCAACTTTGGCGCCAAAACACTTAAAAGAACCAAGGATTTAAGGGGAATGAATCTTAATCTCAATAGTTTTAGTTGGATCTTTTTTAGAGTTAGTTTTAGAGAGAGAAGCTCTCACTTCTCTCTAGGATTAAGATTAGGTTAAGGATAATAAGCTTAGATCTAGGTTTTAATTCATGCCTTCATCTTCTCCTACTTTTCAATTCTTTATTGTTACATGTTATTCTTCTACTCTTTTGTTGTAATTTCTTCTACTTTGTTTCTATACTTTGTTGTAGATCTACTCTTATTCCTTCTATTTTCTTTCAATACAATTTGAGGTAATTCATGTCAATAATGTTCTCTTTGATTGTTGTTGTTAATTCTTTGCAATAAGTGTTGTTAGATTTCATTCTTGTTGTCAATCTACTATGCTTTTCTTTTATGCCTTCCAATTATTTGTCAAAATGCTTGAGAAGATGTTAGAGTAGAATTTTATGTTCTTGGCTTGGGAAGGTAACTTAGGAATTCTTGAGTTACTAATGTCCAAATGATTGATAGTTGGTAGCCATAGACTATAGCTCTCATTAATTCAATTAGTGAATAGCTAGGACTTATGGACTTGGATTGATATAGCTCATTTAACTTTCCTTTACTTGTTAGAGGATGACTTAGTGAGATTGATCCTTGCAATTATCATATTGTGGTTAGTGATAAGGATAGAGATCCTTGACTATCAAACCTTGCCAAGACCTTTTTGTCATTTGATTTCCTTTACCATTTGCTTTTCTTATTTCTCATCCAAAACTCCAAAATATACATGTCTATAGCCAATAACAAGAACACTACCCTACAATTCCTTTGAGAGACGACCCGATGTTTAAATACTTCGGTTATTAAATTCATTAGGGGTTTGTACTTGTGACAAACAAATTTTTGTGCGAAAGGTTTATTGTTGGTTTAGAAACTATACTTCGACGAGATTTCAATTGTGAAATTCTATACTATCAATTTTCCATTCATCAGTAATTCAATGCAAACAAAATCCAAAGAATTGATTTAACTCATCAAAATGAAGCAACTTGAAAGAATGCATGATAAGAGAGGTGGAGACATAGAGTCGAGTGATCGAACCATCACTTGGCGTGTATACACTCTCATCACTCGGGGTTTAGGATTTTAATCACTCAAGACTCCTCTAATCATGCTTTCAAATATTTGCTTTTTATCTAATAATCAACAAGTATTTGATGCATGAATACAAGTATCATAAGGTCTTTATAGGGTTGTAATGGGGTTTGGGGTAAGGGTAAGATGAATATGTGGCTATGTGGACTAAAGGAATGAAACTTTGATTAGCTCAAGTATCTAACTCAACCTATATCAATCAACCCACAAAAACTGCATTCTAACCACCCATTACTTCTTTTCACACACATTCATGACTTAGTTTCCTTTCAAAACACATGCATTTCTTATTCATTTTTTTCTGCTTTTCTTTTTGGGAGAACCTTTATCTCTTCTTATTATTTTTTTCATTTTATTTTTTTTCTTTTGTTTTTTTTCTTTTCTATTTCTTTTTCTTTTTCTATGACAAATGCATACACTACAATAGGCGCGGAGCATAGCGGCAAAGAATTAGGGCCCTCACACCTCACCGCCACTATGCATGCTACGCAAGCAGGACTCCCTCGCCATGCTGCAACATCAGCAGTGATCGCATCACAAAATGCCGCCAGGCTTGAAACGGAGCAGAGCGGCAGAGAATTGGCGGCATTTCACCTTGCCACCGCAAAGCAAGGGTGCGGAAGCTAAGAAGGATCTCTTCGAATGCCACCACAACAGCGGCGATTGCTTAGTGAAATGCCGCTAGGTAAGGATCTATTAACTAAATTTCTGTTTTACCCCTTTTTGATTTATCCTATAAATTCTAATTGATTCTTCCCCAAATTTTTCAGAACCCCGCAAAGAGTCCTTGGAAGCGTGCGAACACTGCCGTTGCTACTCCGCTGCGCCTCTGCTGTCGATTCATTGTCCTCTTGCCACCGTCGAGCCTTTGCCTCATCCACAGTTCCTGAAACCCATACTCCCTCGTGCAGGGTGTGCGAAGTCCATAAGATCTACTCCACCCTGCGCCTCTGTTTGGGTTGTCAAGTTGCGCAGCTCCCATACACGCTTCTCCCACCGGCGTGGAAGTCTTCCATCACCTTGGTCGTGCACGAAACTGTTGAGTCCTGATGCACGGAAACTTGTCTCTCAACAGATTTCCCTCAGCAAGTATACCGAATTGTCGTCAAGTAAAAACTCACAACAGAGTGAAGTCGAATCCCACAGGGATTGATTGGTCAAGAAACTTTAATTGGAGGAATGTTCTAGTTGAGCTTAGCAGAATTTGATATGAGAATTGCAGGAAATTAAATGGCGGGAAAGTAAATGGCAAAAAATGTAAATGCTGGAAATAAATAGCTGAATATAAATGATGGAAAGTAAATTTCAGAATCTTAAATGGGGAATGGGGAATTTAGCATGAAAGTAAATGGCAGAAACTAAAGAGAATGGGTAAGATCAGAAATGGGGAATTCATTGGGCTTAGGAGATGTTGCATTCTCCGGATCAAGTTCATTGTCATCTCTTCCTCAATCAATGCATTCATTGATCTCCTTGGAAATCTTAAGTGATTGAATTCCAATTCCTTGGTAACACAATCTCTCAAATCTTGATCAATAGCCAATTCCTTGGTCTAATTGCTCATGAGAAGAGATGAGGTGCGGTCACTGATTATACCACATGTATTTCCAAATCAAAGTATTGGGAGAATTATATGTCACCATATCCGCCCAAACCTCAATTTGGTCCAACATGAGAAAGCATTTCTAGCATGATCTCTTCATTCCTCTTCCAAGGTTCAAAAGAGATCCAAGTATGAATAGTTTCTTTTCCAAGACAACTATCCAATTGGATAAAGATTGAAAGCTTTCAAGTAAAATCAAGAGAAAAGAAAGAAGAAGAATAATGAAAACTATTATTGATCCATCAAATTACAACAGAGCTCCCTAACCCAATGAAAGGGGTTTAGTTGTTCATGGCTCTGGGAATGGAAAGCAAAGATGGAGAGTACATTCTGAAGTAAAACTAGAATTTGCAGAGAAAGTAAAATGATACAGAGAGTAGTCCTCTCAATCCAAAAGCTCCTCCCTAGTTCAAAATACCCCTATATATACTACTCTTCTAATCTTCCAGTTGGCTCTTCAAGTCTTGGATATGGGCCTTTAGATCTTGAGTTGAAGCAGTTTGGAATCTTCAATGGGCTCAGCTTTACTTGCAGAGAAAGTGTGAAGTAGGCATGGACTTTGGCTAGGACGTTAGTGGCGTTAACGTTAAGTGAAAATGTGAGTTCGAGAACGTTAGTGACAATCACCTTTTGCACTAACGTTCCTAGCCCAAGATGAGTTACGTTAACTTCAACGTTAGTGGCGCTAACGTGACCACTAACGTTGTCTCTTGATCCATCACGAGCGTTATTGGCGTTTACCTTTTCCAATAACGTTGCCCTTGGCCCCTTCTTCCCTACGTTAGAGTTCACGTTAGTGTAGCTAACGTGACTCTTAACATGGGTATGCCTTAACTTCGAGAGCGCTAGTGACACTTACCTTTGTCACTAACGCTCCAAGCACCCTTCTTTCCACGTTAGAGTTCATGTTATTTAGGTTAACGTGACTTCTAACGTGGTAGTGATAGCCATCTCCAACGTTAGTGACAAAGGTGAGTGTCACTAACGTTGGCTCATCATCCTTTCCTCCACGTTAGCTTCCACGTTAATGCAATTAACGTGGCAACTAACGTGGCTAATAGAGGCTTAGTCCAACGTTAGTGACAAAGGTGAGTGTCACTAACGTTGGCTCTTCATTGCTTCTCCCACGTTAGAGTTCACATTAATGGAGTTAACGTGACTCTTAACGTGGCTAAGTGTGCCCCTCTCCCCAACGTTAGTGGCATTCACTTTTACCACTAACGTTAGAGCTTTACTTTTCTTCCACGTTAGCTTCCACGTTAACGTAGTTAACATGGACACTAACGTGGGCTATGATGGCTCACGAATGCGTTATTGGTGTTCACTTTTCTCGTTAACGTTGTAAGCTAGCCTCCTTTCCACGTTAATGGTCACGTTAGTTGGACTAACGTGGCTATTAACGTGGCATCTTCCTTGCTTCCTTTGTCCTGAAATCAAGCAAATAAAGTGCATCAAAGCTAGGTTCTAACCCATGAGATCATGCATCTTTCAATTTATCATTCAATTCATGCATAATTCTCATGAAATCATATAAAATTCACAATGTTTTCTTGAATCAAGATGTAAATGATTATTTACCCAAAACTTGCTTATTTCCTAAGAAAGTGTATGAAACTACCCTAAAACCATAAAGAAATGGTCACTGAAACTGGCCAAAATGTCCTAGCATCACAACACCAAACTTAAAGCTTGCTTGTCCCTAAGCAAGTACTGGAACAAGAGAATGATGAATGAAATGACAAGAGAAATGAATCATTATTTTGGAAGTCATGTCCTTGGTTTTATGGGGTTTCATGCATAGCAACTTAGGTTCATTCCTTTATTGGCTTTCAGACCTTTATCATGCCCTGGAATACTCACTTGATTTCACCCTTTGAGACTTTTATTTATTGATCCCTTTGTCTTTCCACGATTTATTGCATCCTTAGGCTAAGTGTTCTGTGAGGGGGCGACTCTTTAAGATAAGCTTTCAGCTAACACTTCCAAACCAGTTGGTTCAAGGTGCTAGCTGTTGAAACACCCCTAAGGACTTACTCCCTCAAGTCTCTCTCCCCCATACATACACACCACAGGCACATGGTTTGTTATTTTCTTTCCTTGAGGTCTTGGTGTCCAGCACCTCTTTGGGTTACTAAATGTTCTGTAGTAAGGTTGCTCTTGATAGTGGATTTTCAGTTGATAATCCCGGGTTAGTTAACCCAAGTTACCAAGTGATGAAGCACTCCTAAGAACTTATTCATCCAAGCAGATCCTTGGTACAAGAGCACCACAGACATATCCCTCAAGATTCAAGCCCTTGGTGCCTAGCCTTATTTCTTATTACTTTTCTTTCTTTTCCTTTTTCTTATTAGGATCTTGTTATTTAGCTAGTCTCATGGGGTGTGTTTCAAGCATATGATTTAGGACAGATAGTTGCCTTCCTACCTTGTTGGTGAACCAACTTAGCTAAGTGATTACTACACCACAAATTTAAGGACCTACTCCACAATTTGAACATCACTCTGGTCTTTCATACCATCTCTTTTTATTTGGTTTAAAAGGACAAACATACAATAAGCAAGATGCAGATGAAAACAGGTAACTTGAACCAGCACACATATGACAAAAGCAGGGAAAGCGATTATTAAATTCTAGTGGTTTAAGCTAAAGAGTGACTATTAATCAGGGGCACATTCAGACTTCCAATTTTTAACATTTCCAAGCACAATGAATCAAGTCACAATACAACCTTTTGGTGGTGCTTTCTGTCTATCTCTTTGTTGTCATCATCTATAGCTTCTGCGTCCTTCTTCGCCTCCTTGGGTGGTGGTGCGCTATTTTTCCAGAAGGTTGATTGAATTCCTGCGAAGTTATTGGAAGTTGCTTGTTCCCCAAGCACTTGAGTGATAGTTAGCATGCATGTATACTTATGATTTTCTGAACTTCATTTGGTGTGCGAACACCAAACTTAGTTCCTTGCCTAATGCACAGATTGAATATATGCAGAGAACCTCATGTGCTTTTATTAATAAACTGACTATAAGATAGAATCTAAACTATTGTTAAGTGGTTTCCCTGATTGTTTGGGGCTAGCAACTTGCCATTGAAGAGGTGTAATGTGATTCTAACTGAAATCCTTGGTGGAACACCAAACTTAGAATTACACATTCACTCTTGGATTGTTTTGGTGTGCAACACCAAACTTAGCTCCTCACAATACGGGGACTTACTTATACCCTTTATTGAGATGATCATGAAAAGAAAACTACCTTAGGTTGGGTTGCCTCCCAACGAAGCGCTCTTTTAGCGTCGCTAGCTCGACGATTTCTCCATCAGTTGAGATGATATTTCATTTTGGGGCTTTCCCCCATGTTGCCCATGTAGTGCTTGAGCCTTTGTCCGTTCACAGTGAACGTCCTCCTTGAACTTTCCTCCATGATTTCTATGTGTCCATATGGCGAGACCTTTGTGACAAGAAAAGGTCCTGACCACCTTGACTTGAGTTTCCCAGGGAAAAGTCTTAATTTGGAGTTGTAGAAGAGCACTTGCTGTCCTTTCTCGAAGCTCCTGGGTGTCAGATGGAGGTCGTGCCTTCTCTTTGCCTTTTGTTTATAAATTTTGGCATTTTCATAGGCTTGAGATCTGAATTCCTCCATTTCCTGCAGCTGCAAGACCCTTTTTTCACCAGCAACAACGCTATCAAAATTTAGTAGCTTGAGAGCCCAGAGGGCTTTGTGTTCCAACTCCAATGGTAAATGACAGGCCTTTCCATACACCAGTTGATATGGGGACATCCCGATTGGTGTTTTGAATGCCGTTCTGTATGCCCAAAGAGCATCATCCAGCTTTTTCGACCAATCCTTTCTTGATGCCCCTACAGTCTTTTCCAAGATCCTTTTTAGCTCTCTATTAGATATCTCGGTTTGCCCACTGGTTTGGGGGTGGTAAGGTGTGGTAACCTTGTGTTTCACTCCGTATCGTAGGAGGAAAGCTTCTAGTGGTCTGTTACAAAAATGGCTCCCTCCATCACTGATGAGTGCTCGTGGGACTCCGAACTGGCTAAAGATGTTCTTTCTGAGGAAGTTCATGACCACTTTGTTGTCATTCGTTGGGGTTGCAATAGCCTCTACCCACTTGGAAACGTAATTCACTGCTATCAAGATGTACTTGTTTGAATATGAGGTTGGGAATGGTCCCATGAAATCGATTCCCCACACATCAAATAGTTCCAATTCTAAGATGAAATTCTGTGGCATCTCATTTTTTTTGGGTAGGTTTCCAGCTCTTTGACATTCATTGCAGTTCTTTACTAGTTCTTTGGCATCCTTGAATAGGGTGAGCCAAATGAATCCGCTTTGTAACACCTTGGCCGCAGTTCTATCCCCTCCAAAATGGCCTCCATAGCACGAGTCGTGGCAGTTCCACAAGACCTCTCGTCCCTCTTCTTCCGAAACACATCTTCTCAGGATTCCATCTGAACACTTCTTGAAGAGATATGGTTCATCCCAAACAAAATACTTTGCATCGTTGATGAGCTTTCTTTTTTGATGTTTGTTGATTTCTGGAGGTAAAGCCCCTGTTGCCTTAAAATTGGCAACATCTGCAAACCAGGGTGCTCTGTGAATCGTCATCAACTGTTCATCTGGGAAGAACTCATTTACATTTGTATCATGTGTTCCTCCTTTATCATGAGGGATTCTAGATAGGTGATCTGCTACCTTGTTCTCCACTCCTTTCTTGTCTCTCATTTCAATATTGAATTCCTGCAACAATAAGATCCATCTTATTAGTCTTGGTTTTGATTCTTGCTTGGCAAATAAATATTTAAGTGCTGTGTGGTCTGTGAAGACAATCACTTTGGCACCAATGAGGTATGATCTAAACTTGTCAAATGCAAAAACTATTGCCAGCAACTCCTTTTCAGTAGTGGTATAGTTTCTTTGAGTATCATTAAGGACTTTGCTGGCATAGTATATCACATAGACCAAGTTATCTTTCCTCTGTCCTAACACTGCCCCAATTGCGAAATCAGATTGATGCCAGGGCATTTTGGCCAGTTTCACTGACCTTTTCTTTACTGTTTTTAAGGTAGTTTCATGCATTTTCTTAGGAAATAAGCTAGTTTTGGGTAGATATTCACTTACATCTTGATTCAAGCATACATTGTGCACTTTACATGATTTCATGAGAATTTTGCATGAATTATATGATAAATTGGATGATGCATGATCCCATGATTAAGAGCAAGACCTTGATGCACTTTGTTTGATTGATTTCAGGCCAAAAGAAGAAGAGAAGAGCCACGTTAGTGGCTACGTTAGTTACACTAACGTGGGAACTAACGTGGAAGGAAGGAAAGCTACAACGTTAGTGAGAAAAGTTAGTGGCGTTAACTTTGAAGAAGGAGAGCATGGAATGAAGACCCACATTAAAAGTCACGTTAGCTACACTAACGTAAACTCTAACGAAGGGACAAAAGGCACCAAGCAACGTTAATGGGGAAGGTGAGCCCCAATAACGCTTGCGAAAGGGGTATATGCCACTAACGTTTGCGAAGGCTAGAAGACCCACGTTAGTGAGATTAACGTGGGAACTAACGTGGAAGGAAAGGGGAACGCCAACGTTAGTGGAAAAGGTGAGTTCCACTAACGTTGGCGAAGCAAAAAGACCCACGTTAACTAAGTTAACGTGGTAGTTAACATGGGCAAAAGTCCCACCTGGCAGCCTGACCATGCCTTCTTCAAACACGCATAACTTGAGCCACAAAGCTCCAAATAAGGTAATTCCAGTGGCATTGGAAAGTCGGATTCCAGATTTTTCCAAGCATATATGGCACTACATGGTTGACACTAAATTTGAGGGAGAAAACCTGCCTCGAAAGTGCAAAGGTGAACATGGTATCAACCTGTAGTAAGGCCAGCTGACCTCTTCACCTTCCAAGAAGTGTAACTCGAGTTGTAGAGCTCCAAATGATGCGCTTCCAAAGGCATTGGAAAGTAGACATCCAGGACTTTCCAACAATATATAATAGTATGGGGTGGACAATACGTTTGAGCTCCAGAAACCGGCAATAATGAAGCCCTGATCGCTAGCGTTATTGGCACTCAAGTTTTCCAGTAACGCTAGCAACTATGCCAGCGACCATGTCCACTTCAAAGGAGCATAACTTGAGCTACTGAGGTCCAATTGAGGTGATTCCAGTTGCATTAGAAAGCTGACATTCAGAGCTTTCCAACGATATATAATACTCTATAGTGGGCATGAAATTGAAGTACAAACAAGAGGCATCTTTTAAGCCCCAAAAACACCAACTGGGCAGCAAGTGCAACGTTAGCCACAATAACTTTAGCACTAACGCCACACTTTTAGAATTAGTGTGGCTAACTTTAGCACTAACTTTAGCACCTGGACCTCAACTTGACTCACTTCTCTCTCAAGTCCACTTCAAAGCTCAAGCAAGCAAGCCCACAAATGTCAACCAATCAAGTCCACAAGAAGCATCTAGAATAGGAATTTTCATTTAATTGTAATTTGCTTTTAATTTCATTTTGTAATTTAGGAGAGCCTATATAAAGGCCTTAGTCTTTACATTGAAAACATCGGGGAAAGGCTGGACAATTCGGGAATTAGGGGATGGAAGAGGGGTCTTCGGACTCCCTTCCCTCACACACTTTTCCTTTTCTTTCTTTGTACTTTTCATTTATGAATTTGGAAGTTTTATTTTCAGTTTCAATCTTCATCTTTACTTTTCTGCAATTTCTTTCTTTTCTACTTTGGTAGATGATGAGCGGATAATTTATACGCTTTTTGGCATTGTTTTTAGTATGTTTTTAGTAGGATCTAGTTACTTTTAGGGATGTTTTCATTAGTTTTTATGTTAAATTCACATTTCTGGACTTTACTATGAGTTTGTATGTTTTTTTGTAATTTCAGGTATTTTCTGGCTGAAATTGAGGGACTTGAGCAAAAATCAGATTAAGAGGTTGAAGAAGGACTGCTGATGCTGTTGGATTCTGACCTCCCTGAACTCAAAGTGAATTTTCTGGAGCTACAGAACTCAACATGGCGCGCTTCCAATTGCGTTGGAAAGTAGACATCCAGGGCTTTTCAGCAATGTATAATAGTTCATACTTTGGCCGAGTTTAGATGACGTAAAAGGGCGTTGAACGCCAGTTCTACGCTGTTGTCTGGAGTTAAACGCCAGAAACAAGTCACAAACCAGAGTTGAACATCAGAAATACGTTACAACCCGGCGTTCAACTCCAGAAAGAGCCTTTGCACGTGTAACATTCAAGCTTAGCCCAAGCACACGCCAAGTGGGCCCCGAAAGTGGATTTATGCATCAATTACTTAATTCTGTAAACCCTAGTAGCTAGTTTATTATAAATAGGACTTCTTACTATTGTATTAGACATCTTTGGAATTATCTTTGGATTATCTTTTGATCTATTGATCACGTTTGGGGGCTGGCCATTCGGCCATGCCTGGACCTTC
The DNA here is from genome assembly GCF_003086295.3 of Arachis hypogaea. Lineage (NCBI taxonomy): Eukaryota > Viridiplantae > Streptophyta > Magnoliopsida > Fabales > Fabaceae > Arachis > Arachis hypogaea. Next base: position 55,329,420 of record NC_092051.1, read on the forward strand.
ATCACTTATGTATTTTCAACGGTAGAGTTTCTGCACTCCATAGATTAAGGTGTGGAGCTCTGCTGTTCCTCAAAGATTAATGCAAAGTACTACTATTTTCTATTCAATTCATCTTATTTCGCTTCTAAGATATTCATTCGCACTTCAACCTGAATGTGATGAACGTGACAATCATCATCATTCCCTATGAACGCGTGCTTGACAACAACTTCCGTTCTACATTAGATTGAATGAGTATCTCTTAGATCTCTTAATCAGAATCTTCGTGGTATAAGCTAGATTGATGGCGGCATTCATGAGAGTCCGGAAAGTCTAAACCTTGTCTGTGGTATTCCGAGTAAGACTCTGGGATTGAATGACTGTGACGAACTCCAAACTCGCGAGTGCTGGGCGTAGTGACAGACCCAAAAGGATAGTAAATTCTATTCCAGTATGATCGAGAACCTCCAAGATGATTAGCCATGTAGTGACAGCGCATCGGACCATTTTCACAGAGAGGAATAGGATGAAACCAACGACAAGGGTGATGCCTCCAGACGATTAGCCGTGCTGTGACAGAGCATTTGGACCATTTTCCCAAGAGGATTGAAAGTACCCATTGGCACCGGTGACATCCTTACATAAAGCCAGCCATAGAAAGGAGTAAGATGGATTGGATGAAGACAGCAGGAAAGTAGAGGTTCAGAGGAATGAATGCATCTCCATACGCTTATCCGAAATTCTCACCAATGATTTACATAAGTATTTCTATCCTTATTTTAGTATTAATTTCAAAAACTTCATAACTATTTTATATTCGCCTGACTGAGATTTACAAGGTGACCATAGCTTGCTTCATACCAACAATCTCCGTGGGATCGACCCTTACTCACGTAAGGTTTATTACTTGGACGACCCAGTGCACTTGCTGGTTAGTTATGCGAAGTTGTGAAGATATGTTTAGATCATGGTTCTGTGCATCCGTTTTTGGTGCCATTGCCAGGGAATCAATTTCGAACAACAATTCACAACCTGAGTAACAATTTCGCATACCAAGTTTTTGGCGCCGTTGCCGGGAATTGTTCGAGTTTGGACAACTGACGGTTCATCTTGTTGCTCAGATTAGGTAATTTTCTTTTGTTTTATTTTCAAAAATTTTTTCAACAATCTTTCAAAATCTTCTCCTTTGTTTTCGAAAAAAAAAATTTTTTTAAATAAAAATGTTTTCAAAAATTATATTTTTTTTCTTCAGAATTTTTAAAGAATGAATTCTAGAGTTTCATGAAGCATGTTGAAGCCTGGCTGGCTGTAGAGCCATATCCAAACTCCTTTGGGATTGGTCTTCAACTAATCACCTCAATGGACGTAATTCCATTCTAAAGCTTGGCTGGCTATTAAGCCATGCCTGACCCTTTGATTGGAGCTTTAGACTAAAGAGCATAAGATTCCTGGAATTCATATTAAAAATTTTGGAATCCTTATTTTTCTTTTTCAAAATGATTTTCGAAAAAATTAAAAGAAAAAAAAATTTATAAAATCCTAAAAATCAAAAAAATATCTTGTGTTTCTTGTTTGAGTCTTGAGTCATGTTATAAGTTTGGTGTCAATTGCATGTGCATCTTGCATTTTTTTCGAAAATTTCATGCATTCATGGTGTTCTTCACGATCTTCAAGTTGTTCTTGCTAAGTCTTCTTGTTTGATCTTTGCATTTGCATGTTTTGTGTCTTTTCTTGTTTTTCATATGCATTCTTGAATTCTTTATGTCTAAGCATTAAAGAATTCTAAGTTTGGTGTCTTGCATGTTTTCTTTGCATTAAAAATTTTTCAAAAATGTGTTCTTGATGTTCATCATGATCTTCATAGTGTTCTTGGTGTTCATCTTGACATTCATAGCATTCTTGCATGAATTCATTATTTTGATCCATAACTTTCATGCATTGCATCATTTTTCTTGTTTTTCTCTCTCATCATAAAAATTCAAAAATAAAAAAATATCTTTCCCTTTTTCTCTCTTAAAATTTCGAAAATTAGATTTGACTTTTTAAAAAATTTTTAAAAATCTAGTTGTTTTAATGAGTCAAATCAAATTTTCAATTTAAAAATCTTATCTTTTTCAAAATCTTTTTCAAAAATCAAATCTTGTTCATTTTTCTTAGTTATTTTCGAAATTATAAAAATATTTTTCAAAAAATCTTTTTCTTATTTTTATATCAAATTTTCAAAAATAACAATAACAATTAATGTTTTGATTCAAAAATCTCAAGTTTGTTACTTGCTTCTTAAGAAAGATTCAAACTTTGAGTTCTAGAATCATATCTTGTGATTCCTTGTGAATCAAGTCATTAATTGTGATTTTTAAAAAAATCAAATCTTTTTCAAAAACTAATTTCAATCATATCTTTTCAAAAATATCTTCTTATCTTACCTTTTTCAAAAATTTGATTTCAAAATATCTTTTCTAACTTCTTATCTTCTTATCTTTTCAAAATTGATTTTCAAATTTGTTTCAACTAACTAACTAACTTTTTGTTTGTTTCCTACCTTTTTCAAAACTACCTAACTAACTCTCTCTCTCTAATTTTCGAAAATATCTCCCTCTTTTTCAAAATTTCTTTTTAATTAACTAATTATTTCAAATTTTAAATCTTAATTTTCGAAAATTACTAACATTTTTCAAAAACCATTTTCGAAAATCACTAACTCTTTTTCAAAAATTATTTTCGAAATTCTTTCTTTCTCATCTCCTTTTATTTATTTATTCATCTACCAACATCTCTTCCTCACATCACTCACCAAATTCGAACCCCCTCTTCTATCTGTGTTCGAATTTTTTTCTGCTTCTCTTCTTCTACTAACAATAAGGAACCTCTTTACAGTGACATAGAGGATTCCTCTTCTATTCTTTTTCTCTTCTCTTTCTTATGAGCAAGGACAAAGAAAAAGGCATTCTTGTTGAAGCTGATCCAGAACCTGAAAGGACTCTGAAGAGAAAACTAAGAGAAGCTAAATTACAACAATCTAGAGACAACCTTATTGAAAATTTCGAACAACTAAAGGAGATGGTAGCCGAACCCAACAACAATAATGCAAGGAGAATGCTTGGTGACTTTACTGCACCTAATTCCAATTTACATGGAAGAAGCAACTCCATTCCTACCATTGGAGCAAACAATTTTGAGCTGAAACCTCAGCTAGTTTCTCTGATGCAGCAGAACTGCAAGTTTCATGGACTTCCATCTGAAGATCCTTTTCAGTTCTTAACTGAATTCTTGCAGATCTGTGACACTGTTAAGACTAATGGAGTAGATCCTGAAGTCTATAGTCTCATGCTTTCACCTTTTGCTGTAAGAGACAGAGCTAGAATATGGTTGGACTCTCAACCCAAAGACAGCCTAAACTCTTGGGATAAGCTGGTCACGGCTTTCTTAGCCAAGTTCTTTCCTCCTCAAAAGCTGAGCAAGCTTAGAGCTGATGTTCAAACCTTCAGACAGAAAGAAGGTGAATCCCTCTATCAAGCTTGGGAAAGATACAAGCAGCTGACCAAAAAGTGTCCTTCTGACATGCTTTCAGAATGGACCATCCTGGATATATTCTATGATGGTCTGTCTGAATTAGCTAAAATGTCATTGGATACTTCTGCAGGTGGATCCATTCACCTAAAGAAAACACCTGGAGAAGCTCAGGAACTCATTGACATGGTTGCTAATAACCAGTTCATGTACACTTCTGAGAGGAATCTTGTGAGTAATGGGACGCCTATGAAGAAAGGAGTTCTTGAAATTGATACTCTGAATGCCATATTGGCTCAGAATAAAATATTGACTCAGCAAGTCAATATGATTTCTCAGAGTCTGAATGGAATGCAAGCTACATCCAACAGTACTCAAGAGGCTTCTTATGAAGAAAAAGCTTATGATCCTGAGAACCCTGCAATAGCAGAGTTAAAATACATGGGTGAACCATATGGAAACACCTATAATCCATCATGGAGAAATCATCCAAATCTCTCATGGAAGGATCAAAGGCCTCAACAAGGCTTTAAAAATGGGGGAAGAAACAGGTTTAGCAATAGCAAGCCTTTTCCATCATCCACTCAGCAACAGACAGAGAACTCTGAACAAAATACCTCTAATTTAGCAAACTTAGTCTCTGATCTATCTAAGGCCACTGTAAGTTTCATGAATAAAACAAGGTCTTCCATTAGAAATTTGGAAGCACAAGTGGGCCAGCTGAGTAAAAGGATCACTGAAATCCCTCCTAGTACTCTCCCAAGCAATACAGAAGAGAATCCAAAAGAAGAGTGCAAGGCCATTGACATAAGCACTAAGGCCGAACCTGTAAGGGAAGGAGAGGACGTGAATCCCAAGGAGGAAGACCTCCTGGGACATCCAGTGATCAATAAGGAGCTTCCCTTTGAGGAACCAAAGGACTCTGAGGCTCATCTAGAGACCATAGAGATTCCATTGAACCTCCTTATGCCATTCATGAGCTCTGATGAGTATTCCTCTTCTGAAGAGAATGAGGATGTTACTGAAGAGCAAGCTGCCAAGTTCCTTGGTGCAATCATGAAGCTAAATGCCAAATTATTTGGTATTGATACTTGGTAAGATGAACCTCCCTTGTTCACCAATGAATTAAGTGATCTGGATCAACTGACATTGCCTCAGAAGAGACAGGATCCTGGAAAGTTCATAATACCTTGTACTATAGGCACCATGATCTTTAAGGCTCTATGTGACCTTGGTTCAGGGATAAACCTCATGCCCCTCTCTGTAATAGAGAAACTGGGAATCTATGGGGTACAAGCTGCTAAAATCTCATTAGAGATGGCAGACAATTCAAGAAAACAGGCTTATGGACAAGTAGAGGACGTGTTAGTAAAGGTTGAAGGCCTTCACATCCCTACTGATTTCATAGTCCTGGATACTGGAAAGGAAGAGGATGAATCCATCATCTTAGGAAGACCTTTCCTAGCCACAGCAAGAGCTATGATTGATGTGGACAGAGGAGAATTGATCCTTCAATTGAATGAGGACAACCTTGTGTTTACAACTCAAGGATCTCTCTCTGCATCCATGGAGAGGAAGCAGAAAAAGCTTCTCTCAAAGCAGAGTCAACCAAAGCCCCCACAGTCTAACTCTAAGTTTGGTGTTAAACCCCCATATCCAAACTCTAAGTTTGGTGTTGGGAGGTCTCAACAAAGCTCTGCACATCTGTGAGGCTCCATGAGAGCCCACTGTCAAGCTATTGACATTAAAGAAGCGCTTGTTGGGAGGCAACCCAATGTTTATTTATCTAATCTTATTTTTGTTTTTCATGTTTTATTAGGTTCATAATCATGTGGAGTCACAAAATAAATATAAAAATTGAAAACGGAATCAAAAATAGCAGAAGAAAAATCACACCCTGGAGGAAGACCTTACTGGCGTTTAAACGCCAGTAAGAAGCATGTTTTTGGCGTTCAACGCCAGAACAGAGCATGGTTCTGGCGCTGAATGCCAGAAATGGGCAGCATCTGGGCGTTTGAACGCCAGAAATGCACCCTGGAGGAGAGCTGGCGCTGAACGCCCAGAACAAGCATGGTTCTGGCGTTCAACGCCAGAAATAAGCTACAAATGGGCGTTCAACACCCAGAACAAGCACCAACCTGGCGCTGAACGCCCAGAGTTGTGTGCAAGGGCATTTTGCATGCCTAATTTGGTGCAAGATTGTAAATCCTTGAACACCTCAGGATCTGTGGACCCCATAGGATCACCTCAGGATCTGTAGACCCCACAGGATCCCCACCTACCTCCACTCACTTCTTCTCACCCCTCTTTCACACAATCCCATAAACACTCTTCCCCAAAACCCTTCACCAATCACCTCAATCCCTCTTCCCATCACCTCTTTACCACTCACATCCATCCACTCTTCCCTATAAACCTACCTCATAAAATCCACCTACCTTCAAAATTCAAAATCAATTTCCCACCCAAACCCACCCTATATGGCCGAAACTTAACCCCCCTCCCTCCCCTATATAAAGCCTTCCATTCTTCCTCATTTTCATACAACACAACCCTCTCTTCTCTTCTTGGCCGACACACAACCCCTTCTCCCTCTCCTCCATTTCTTCTTCTTCTTCATCTATTCTTTCTTCTATTGCTCGAGGGCAAGCAAAATTCTAAGTTTGGTGTGGTAAAAGCCTAAGCTTTTTGTTTTTCCATTACCATTGATGGCACCTAAGACCAGAGAATCCTCTAGAAAAGGGAAAGGAAAGACAAAAGCTTCCACCTCCGAGTCATGGGAGATGGAAAGGTTCATCTCCAAAGCCCATCAAGACCACTTCTATGATGTTGTGGCCAAGAAGAAGGTGATCCCCGAGGTCCCTTTCAAACTCAAAAGAAATGAGTATCCGGAGATCCGACATGAAATTCAAAGAAGAGGTTGGGAAGTTCTAACAAATCCCATCCAATAAGTCGGCATCTTAATGGTTCAAGAGTTCTATGCTAATGCATGGATCACTAGGAACCATGATCAAAGTAAGAACCCGAACCCAAAGAATTATCTCACCATGGTTTGGGGGAAATACTTAGATTTTAGTCCGGAAAATGTGAGGTTGGCGTTCAACTTGCCAAACATGGAAGAGAACGCACGCCCCTACACAAGGAGAGTCAACTTTGATCAAAGGTTGGACCAAGTCCTCATGGAAATATGTGTAGAAGGAGCTCAATGAAAGATTGACTCAAAAGGCAAACCGGTTCAACTAAGAAGACTGGACCTTAAGCCTATAGCTAGAGGATGGTTGGAGTTCATTCAATGCTCAATCATTCCCACTAGCAACCGGTCTGAAGTTACTATAGACCGGACCATCATGATCCATAGCATCATGATTGGAGAAGAGGTGGAAGTTCATGAGATTATACCTCAAGAACTCTACAAGGTGGCTGACAAGTCCTCCACTATGGCAAGGTTAGCCTTTCCTCACCTCATTTGCCACCTATGCAATTCGGCTGGGATTGACATAGAGGGAGATATCCTCATTAAAGAGGACAAGCCCATCACTAAGAAAAAGATGGAGCAAGCAAGAGAGCCCATTCATGGAGCTCAAGAGGCGCATGAATCTCATCACCATGAGATCCCGGAGATGCCTCAAATGCATTTTCCTCCACAAAACTATTGGGAGCAAATCAATACCTCCCTAGGAGAACTAAGCTTCAACATGGGACAATTAAGGGTGGAACATCAAGAGCACTCCATCATCCTTCATGAAATAAGAGAAGATCAAAAAGCAATGAGGGAGGAGCAACAAAGACAAGGAAGAGACATAGAAGAGCTCAAGGACATCATTGGTTCCTCAAGAAGGAAACGCCACCATCACTAAGGTGGACTCATCCCTTGTTCTTATTGCTTCTGTTTTTCGTTTTCTATGTTATGTGCTTATCTATGTTTGTGTCTTCATTACATGATCATTAGTAGTTAGTAACTATGTCTTAAAGTTATGAATGTCCTATGAATCCATCACCTCTCTTAAATGAAAACAGTTTTAATTCAAAAGAACAAGAAGTACATGAGTTTCGAATTTATCCTTGAACTTAGTTTAATTATATTGATGTGGTGACAATGCTTCTTGTTTTCTAAATGAATGCTTGAACAGTGCATATGTCTTTTGAAGTTGTTGTTTAAGAATGTTAAATATGTTGGCTCTTGAAAGAATGATGACTAGGAGACATGTTATTTGATAATCTGAAAAATCATAAAAATGATTCTTGAAGCAAGAAAAAGCAGCAAAGAACAAAGCTTGCAGAAAAAAAAATATAGGCGAAAAAAATAGAAAGAAAAAGAAAAAGCAAGCAGAAAAAGCCAAAAGCTCTTAAAACCAAGAGGCAAGAGCAAAAAGCCAATAACCCTTAAAACCAAAAGGCATGGGCAAATAAAAAGGATCCCAAGGCTTTGAGCATCAGTGGATAGGAGGGCCTAAAGGAATAAAATCCAGGTCTAAGCAGCTAAACCAAGCTGTCCCTAACCATGTGCTTGTGGCATGAAGGTGTCAAGTGAAAACTTGAGACTGAGCGGTTAAAGTCAAGGTCCAAAGCAAAAAAAAAAAGAGTGTGCTTAAGAACCTTGGACACCTCTAATTGGGGACTTTAGCAAAGCTGAGTCACAATCTGAAAAGGTTCACCCAATTATGTGTCTGTGGCATTTATGTATCCAGTAATACTGGAAAACAAAGTGCTTAGGGCCACGGCCAAGACTCATAAAATAGCTGTGTTCAAGAATCATCATACTGAACTAGGAGAATCAATAACACTATCTGAACTCTGAGTTCCTATAGATGCCAATCATTCTGAACCTCAATGGATAAAGTGAGATGCCAAAACTATTCAAGAGGCAAAAAGCTACAAGTCCCGCTCATCTGATTAGAGCTATGTTTCATTGATAGTTTGGAATTTATAGTATATTCTCTTCTTTTTATCCTATTTGATTTTCAGTTGCTTGGGGACAAGCAACAATTTAAGTTTGGTGTTGTGATGAGCGGATAATTTATACGCTTTTTGGCATTGTTTTTAGTATGTTTTTAGTAGGATCTAGTTACTTTTAGGGATGTTTTAATTAGTTTTTATGTTAAATTCACATTTCTGGACTTTACTATGAGTTTGTGTATTTTTCTGTGATTTCAGGTATTTTCTGGCTGAAATTGAGGGACTTGAGCAAAAATCAGATTTAGAGGTTGAAGAAGGACTGCTGATGCTGTTGGATTCTGACCTCCCTGTACTCAAAGTGAATTTTCTAGAGCTACAGAACTCAAAATGGCACGCTTCCAATTGCGTTGGAAAGTAGACATCCAGGGCTTTCCAGCAATATATAATAGTCCATACTTTGGCCGAGTTTAGATGACGTAAAAGGGCGTTGAACGCCAGTTCTACGCTGCTGTCTAGAGTTAAACGCCAGAAACAAGTCACAAACCAGAGTTGAACGCCAGAAATAGGTTACAACCTGGCGTTCAACTCCAGAAAGAGCCTCTACACGTGTAACATTCAAGCTCAGCCCAAGCACACGCCAAGTGAGCCCCAGAAATGGATTTATGCATCAATTACTTACTTCTGTAAACCCTAGTAGCTAGTTTATTATAAATAGGACTTTTTACTATTGTATTAGACATCTTAAGAATCATCTTTGGATTATCTTTTGATTTATTGATCATGTTTGGGGGCTGGCCATTCGGCCATGCCTGGACCTTCATCACTTATGTATTTTCAACGGTAGAGTTTCTGCACTCCATAGATTAAGGTGTGGAGCTCTGCTGTTCCTCAAAGATTAATGCAAAGTACTACTGTTTTCTATTCAATTCATCTTATTTTGCTTCTAAGATATTCATTCGCACTTCAACCTGAATGTGATGAACGTGACAATCATCATCATTCCCTATGAACACGTGCCTGACAACCACTTCCGTTCTACATTAGATTGAATGAGTATATCTTAGATCTCTTAATCAGAATCTTCGTGGTATAAGCTAGATTGATGGCGGCATTCATGAGAGTCCGGAAAGTCTAAACCTTGTCAGTGGTATTCCGAGTAGGACTCTGGGATTGAATGACTGTGACGAACTCCAAACTCACGAGTGCTGGGCATAGTGACAGACGCAAAAGGATAGTAAATTCTATTATAGTATGATCGAGAACCTCCAAGATGATTAGCCATGCAGTGACAGCGCATCGGACCATTTTCATAGAGAGGAATAGGATGCAACCAACGACAAGGGTGATGCCTCTAGACGATTAGCCGTGCTGTGACAGAGCATTTGGACCATTTTCTTGAGAGGATTGAAAGTAGTCATTGGCACCGGTGACATCCTTACATAAAGCCAGCCATAGAAAGGAGTAAGACGGATTGGATGAAGACAGCAGGAAAGCAGAGGTTCAGAGGAATGAATGCATCTCCATACACTTATCCGAAATTCTCACCAATGATTTACATAAGTATTTCTATCCTTATTTTAGTATTAATTTCGAAAACTCCATAACTATTTTATATCCGCCTGACTGAGATTTACAAGGTGACCATAGCTTGCTTCATACCAACAATCTCAGTGGGATCGACCCTTACTCACGTAAGGTTTATTATTTGGACGACCCAGTGCACTTGCTGGTTAGTTATGCGAAGTTGTGAAGATATGTTTAGATCATGGTTCTGTGCATCCGTTTTTGGTGCCATTTCCAGGGAATCAATTTCGAACAACAATTCACAACCTGAGTAACAATTTCGCATACCAGTAGAGCAATGATCAACTAACTCTTTACATTGGGTTAGAGAGCTCTATTGTGATTCAATGGATTAAGTGTAGTTCTTATTCTTCTTCTTCTTTCTTTCTTCTTGATTTTACTAGAGAGCTTTTGATCTTCATCCAATTGGATAGTTATCTTGGAAAAGAAACTATTCATACTTGGATCTCTTCTGAACCTTGAAAGAGGAATGAAGAGATCATGCTAGAAATGCTTTCTCATGCTGGACCAAATTGGGTTTGGATGGATATGTGACTATAATCCTTCCAACACTTGATTTGGGAAATACATGTGGTATAATCAGTGACCATACTTCATCTCTTCTCATGAGCAATTGACCAAGGAATTGGCTATTGATCAAGATTTGAGAGATTGAATTACAAGGAATTGTAATTCGACCACTTAAGATTGCTAAGGAGTTCAATGAATGCATTGATTGAGGAAGAGATGAGAATGAATTTGATCCGGAGGATTGCAATATCTCTTGATCCCAATGTTCATTTTATTTTTAGTTCTTACATTTACTTTTCTTGCCATTTTATTTTTCTGCACTTTATTGCTTTCTTTACTTTTCTGTCAATTTACAATTCCTTGTTGCTTATTACTCCAATATGATTCGTCTAACTAGGATAATCAATTAACCATTGATTGCTTAATCCGTTAATCTCTGTGGGATTCAACCTCACTCTTTTGTGAGTTATTACTTGACGACAATTTAGTACACTTGCCGAAGGAAATTTGTTGCGAGACAAGTTTTCCGTGCATCAAGTTTATGGCGCCGTTGCCGGGGATTAATTGTGATTAACAAACTACCGGTTGATTGATTTACTAGATTAGACACTTTTCTTTTGTCTTTATTTTCTTTTGCTTCTTTATTTTCTTTTGCTAACTAACTGTTTGTGATATTGCCTCACTGGGAATTTCCTCATCTGTGACAATGGAGATTCCAATTTCTTTTGGTGATTATTGTTTGAGACAGAGCTTTCTGCAGGAAAGAAAGGAGCATCCATCATATTTTAGTCAATCAAATTTCATGGGAAACTCTCCACCACCACATAATGATTCACTTTACTATGCTCATGGTGGGTGGGAGTATCAAGAACATGAAATGGGGTACTTTCCAGAGCCACAAAATGGTCCATATTTTGGTGAAATTAATCACTACTCAAGTTATGGCTGGGAAGATCATAATCAAAGAGATTTCACTCATTCATACCCCATTCATCAAGATCCATCACCTCTCAATTATACAACCTTACTTCCAAGTTTTACATGCCTAAATTCTTCATCATTTGAGTATGCCTCAGCACAAAAGTCTATCCCAAATCCATACCATTCATTTCACCATCCATAAAACTCAATCCACTACCCACAAGAGTCATACCACTTTGAGAACACACAACCACAAAACAACCAATGCCATTCACAAGCCAATCCCGCCCAACCATTACAATCTACCCAACCTCCTTTAGATAAACTTGCTAGGGTTGAACTCATCATTGAAGAACTCAGAAAAAGTAGAGTAGAGGAGAGACTCACTAGGATAGAACTCCTCCTTGAAGAAATAATAAAAACAATCGAAGAGGAGAAAATAGCAAAAAGGGACCATGAAGAAAAATTGAGGGAGAATGCACAACTCTATTCTGAAAAACAACTCATTGAAGAGCTGAGATCACAAAGAGAGACCACTTCACTCTCTCCAGAAACAGAGGAGTTCATTCAAAGGTCAAGAATAAGAGAGGAAGTCAATCAAGGGAGCCTACACTCCAATGAAATAGAGAGTTGCATAGAGGGTGAGTTCATTGAACCACCAATTCAAGAAGTTCTTGATGAAGAGGATGCTCCACCCATCATACAATACCCAAATCCTGAAATCAAGGTGGTAAAGGCAATCAACATGAACACTAACAAAAGGATGGTGACCAAGAAAAGGAGGACAATATTCATGAAGAAGAAAAGGTCAACCAAAAGCCATCCCACCCCTACCCCAACAAGCAAGTTTACTCAAGCTAACAACAGAAGAAGGCTTGCTGGGGAGAGGCACTCAAAACAAGGGGTATTAACTGGCTCCTCTTTCCTCTTGAGGCCATTCCTCTTAACAAACTAGAAGAAGAGGAAGAAAGTCGTGAACAACATGTCAAGCTAATGACATTAAAAGAGCGCTTGTTGGGAGGTAACCCAACCGTAGGTAACATTTCCTTGCTTTGCTTAGTTTACTTTCAATAATTTGGCATATGATTGCACTCTAAGTTTGGTGTTGCCATGCAACAATTTGAATTTCAATATTCACTGTGTACTTGCAACATTCTAGATTGACAGTGGCACACTAAGTTTAGTGTTGCCACTTAACTTTCATGCAAAGTACCATGCCAACACCACTTATTAATGCAATCAAAATTGTCTCTGTTTTACTTCATGTGCTTTTGTTGTGATCCATAATCTTGCTTGCTGAAACACATGCATACTCACACTTTATTTTAAGACATTCATGATCCATCATAAACCCCGTCACCACTGTTTAATTGTTGCTTGAGTATAAGCAATCATTCTATGTCTGGTGTGGGAAGGGGAAGAATAGGAGGAAAAGGGCAACAACAATGAAGATAAAATACAAGGTGGTAAAGTTCCTTTCTCCTCTTACTTATTTCCAGCACTTTAATTTTCATGATTGTCTTCTATGTTCTTTGTATGTATGTGTGCTTTCTCCTTGTGAATAAGCATGTCAATTCTGTCTTTTAAACTTTTTATTGATTAAGGCTGTGTTTTCTAGTCTGAATGTCATTATTGCATCCTTACTTTGCTTACTAGTATGCTTGTCCCTTTTGAATCAAATGAAAAGAGAATGAGTGTTTTATAAAAGACCAGAGTAGAGTTCATACTATGGAGTAAGTTCCTGAGTTTGTGGTGTGGTCATAAGTTAGCTAAGTTGGTTCAACCACAAGGTGGGAAGACAACTATCTGTCCTGAATCATATGCTTTGAACACACCCCATGAGACTAGCTAAATAAGAAGATCCTAATAAGAAAAAGGGAAAGAACAATAAAGGTTGAAAAATAAAAGAAAAAAAGAGTAAGCAATAAGGCTAGGCACCAATGGTTTTAATCTTGAGGCATGTGTCTGTGGTGCTCCTGTGTGAGGGATCTACTTGGATGAATAAGCTCTTAGGGGTTCCTTATCACTTGGTAACTTGGGTTAACTAACTCGGGATTATCAGCTGAAAGTCCACTATCAAGAGTAACCCTCACTACAGAGCATTTAGTAACCCAAAGAGGTGCTGGACACCAAGGTCTCAAGAAAAGAAAATAAATAAACTATGTGCCTATGGTGTGTATGTATGGGGGAGAGACTTGAGCAAGTAAGTCCTTAGGGGGTGCCTCAACACCTAGCACCTTGAACCAACTGGTTCGGGAGTGTTGGCTGAAAGCTTATTTTAAAGAGTTGCCCCCTTACAGAGCACTTAGCTTAAGAACAAAAATAAGCCCTAAAATGACAACAAAAGGATCAATGGATAAAAGTATCATGGGATGCAATCACAGTGAGTATTCTAGGACATGATAAAGGTCTGAAAGCAAGGAATGAACCTAAGTTGCTATGCATGAAACCACCATAAAACCAAGGACATGACTTCCATAAGAATGACTTATTTCTCTTGGCATTCCATTCATCATTCTCTTGTTTCAGTACTTACTTAGGGACAAGTAAGCTTTAAGTTTGGTGTTGTGATGCCAGGGCATTTTGGCCAGTTTCACTGACCTTTTCTTTACTGTTTTTAAGGTAGTTTCATGCATTTTCTTAGGAAATAAGCTAGTTTTGGGTAGATATTCACTTACATCTTGATTCAAGCATACATTGTGCACTTTGCATGATTTCATGAGAATTTTGCATGAATTATATGATAAATTGGATGATGCATGATCCCATGATTAAGAGCAAGACTTTGATGCACTTTGTTTGATTGATTTCAGGCCAAAAGAAGAAGAGAAGAGCCACGTTAGTGGCTACGTTAGTTACACTAACGTGGGCACTAACGTGGAAGGAAGGAAAGCCATAACGTTAGTGAGAAAAGTTAGTGGCATTAACTTTGAAGAAGGAGAGCATGGAACGAAGACCAACGTTAAGAGTCACGTTAGTTACACTAACGTGAACTCTAACGAAGGGACAAAAGGTACCAAGCAACGTTAATGGGAAAGGTGAGCCCCAATAACGCTTGCGAAAGGGGTATATGCCAACGTTAGTAGAAAAAGAGAGTGCCACTAACGTTTGCGAAGGCTAGAAGACCCACGTTAGTCTCCACGTTAGTGAGATTAACGTGGGAACTAACGTGGAAGAAAAGGGGAACGCCAATGTTAGAGGAAAAGGTGAGTTCCACTAACGTTAGCGAAGCAAAAAGACCCACATTAACTTCCACGTTAACTAAGTTAACGTTTAGTTAACGTGGTAGTTAACGTGGGCAAAAGTCCCACTTGGCAGCCTGATCATGCCTTCTTCAAACACGCATAACTTGAGCCACACAGCTCCAAATAAGGTGATTCTAGTGGCATTAGAAAGTAGGATTCTAGAGCTTTCGAAGCATATATGGCACTACATGGTTGACACTAAATTTGAGGGAGAAAACCTGCCTCGAAAGTGCAAAGATGAACATGGTATCAACCTATAGTAAGGCCAGCTGACCTCTTCACCTTCCAAGAAGTGTAACTCGAGTTGTAGAGCTCCAAATGATGCGCTTCTAAAGGCATTGGAAAGTAGACATCCAGGGCTTTCCAAAAATATATAATAGTATAGGGTGGACACTAAGGTTGAGCTCCCGAAACTGGCAATAATGAAGCCCTGATCGCTAGCGTTATTGGCACTCAAGTTTTCCAGTAACGCTAGCAACTATGCCAGCGACCATGTCCACTTCAAAGGAGCATAACTTGAGCAACAGAGGTCCAATTGAGGTGATTCTAGTTACGTTAGAAAGCTGACATTTAGTGCTTTCCAACGATATATAATACTCTATAGTGGGCATGAAATTGGAGCACAAACAAGAGGCATCTTTTAAGCCCCAAAAACACCAACTGGGCAGCAAGTGCAACGTTAGCCACAATAACTTTAGCATTCACGCCACACTTGTAGCGTTAGTGTGGCTAACTTTAGCACTAACTTTAGCACCTGGACCTCAACTTGACTCACTTCTCTCTCAAGTCCACTTCAATGCTCAAGCAAGCAAGCCCACAATTGTCAACTAATCAAGACCACAAGAAGCATCTAGAATAGGAATTTTCATTTTGTAATTTAGGAGAGCCTATATAAAGGCCTTAGTCTTTACATTGAAAACATCGGGGAAAGGCTGGACAATTCGGGAATTAGGGGATGGAAGAGGGGTCTTCGGACTCCCTTCCTCACACACTTTTCCTTTTCTTTCTTTGTACTTTTCATTTATGAATTTGGAAGTTTTATTTTCAGTTTCAATCTTCATCTTTACTTTTCTACAATTTCTTTCTTTTCTACTTTGGTAGAGCAATGATCAACTAACTCCTTACATTGGGTTAGAGAGCTCTATTGTGATTCAATGGATTAAGTGTAGTTCTTATTCTTCTTCTTCTTTCTTTCTTCTTGATTTTACTAGAGAGCTTTCGATCTTCATCCAATTGGATAGTTATCTTAGAAAAGAAACTATTCATACTTGGATCTCTTCTGAACCTTGAAAGAGGAATGAAGAGATCATGCTAGAAATGCTTTCTCATGCTGGACCAAATTGGGTTTGGATGGATATGTGACTATAATCCTTCCAACACTTGATTTGGGAAATGCATATGGTATAATCAGTGACCATACTTCATCTCTTCTCATGAGCAATTGACCAAGGAATTGGCTATTGATCAAGATTTGAGAGATTGAATTACAAGGAATTGTAATTCGATCACTTAAGATTGCCAAGGAGATCAATGAGTGCATTGATTGAGGAAGAGATGAGAATGAACTTGATCCGGAGGATTGCAATATCTCTTGATCCCAATGTTCATTTTATTTTTAGTTCTTACATTTACTTTTCTTGCCATTTTATTTTTTTGCACTTTATTGCTTTCTTTACTTTTCTGTCAATTTACAATTCCTTGTTGCTTATTACTCCAATATGATTCGTCTAACTAGGATAATCAATTAACCATTGATTGCTTAATCCGTTAATCTCTGTGGGATTCGACCTCACTCTTTTGTGAGTTATTACTTGACGATAATTCGGTACACTTGCCGAAGGAAATTTGTTGCGAGACAAGTTTTTCGTGCATCACAGATGCATCGCACATCAGTTCAAATGGTAAATTCCAATTAGGTGGGGAAATGATAGGGGCAGAGGATAGCCTCTTTTGCAAATTTTCGAATGCTAGCATGCACTTTTCATCAAAGATAAATGGTGTATCAGATACAAGGAGATTTCTTAAAGGCTTGGCTATCTTTGAAAAATCTTTAATAAACCTTCTGTAAAAGCCAGCATGTCCTAGAAAACTCCTAATTGCCTTAACATCACTTGGTGGGGGTAATTTTTCAATGAGTTCCACTTTAGCTCTGTCCACCTCAATGCCTTGGTTAGAAACCTTATGGCCAAGAACTATTCCTCCTGTCACCATAAAGTGACATTTCTCCCAGTTCAAAACCAAATTAGTCTCTTGACATCTTTTTAATACCAGGGCCAGGTGATTTAGGCAATTAGGAAAGGAATCTCCGAATACTGAAAAGTCATCCATAAAGACTTCGATGAATTTTCTATCATATTTGAGAAAATGGAGAGCATGCAGCGTTGGAAAGTTGCAGGCGCATTGCATAGCCTAAATGGCATGCGCCTGTAGGCAAACACTCCATATGGGCAAGTGAAGGAGGTTTTCTCTTGGTCTCTTGGATCAACCACTATTTGGTTATATCCTGAATAACCATCGAGAAAATAGTAATATGCGTGTCTTGCAAGTCTTACCAGCATTTGATCCATGAAAGGAAGGGGAAATGATCTTTTTGTGTAGCTTCATTGAGTTTTCTATAGTCTATGCACATCCGCCATCCTGTGACGGTCCTTGTAGGGATAAGTTCGTTCTTCTCATTGGGGACTACAGTGATTCCTCCTTTTTTTGTGACAACTTGCACAGGGCTGACCCAAGGGCTGTTTGAGATTAGATAGATCATCCCTCCTTGCCACAACTTCATGACTTCTTTCTGTACCACTTCCTTCATGACTGGATTCAGCCTCCTTTGGGGTTGAATGGATGGTTTGGCATCATCTTCCAACAGTATCTTATGCATGCATATGGCCAAACTAATTCCCTTCAAGTCAGCAAGGGTCCATCCAATGGCCTCCTTGTGCCTTTTTAATACTTGGAGTAGCTCTTCCTCTTGTTCTTGGCTGAGAGATGAGTTTATGATCACTAGATAACTTTCATTTTCCCCTAGATATGCATACTTGAGAGTGGGTGGCAGTATCTTCAGTTAAAGTTTGGGTGCTTCTTTCTTTTCATTCTTCTCCTCTATTGTGCCCTGAACCTGAACCTCAGCTGTTGCAGCTTCTTCGCTTGATGCTGATTCCTCCTCTTCTGTTAACTCCTCAAGTTCTTCTTCTTCAAAAGTCTCTTGTACTACATCTTCCAGTGAGTCCAACCTCATACATTCTCCCAATGGTTCCTGTGGGTAGTTCATGGCCTTGAACACATTGATCATCATTGTTTCATTGTGTAGTCTAAGGGTAAGTTCGCCCTTTTGGACATCGATGACAGCTCCGGCAGTAGCTAAGAATGGTCTACCCAAGATGATAGAAGCCTTAGCTCCTTCCTTCATGTCCAACACTACAAAGTCTGCTGGAAAGATAAAGTCTCCTACCTTCACTAGCAAGTCTTCCACTATGCCGTGAGGAAACTTGAATGATCGGTTTGCCAGTTGCAAGGCCATTTTTGTTGGTTTGACCTCCACAATCTTCATTTTTCTCATCATAGCTACAGACATCAGATTTATGCTGGCTCCTAAATCACATAGAGCCTTTTCCACTTTTATTTCTCCTATAATACAGGGAATCTGGAAGCTCCCAGGATCCTTCAATTTCTGGGGCAGTTTATGCTGAATGATAGCACTACATTGTTCGGTTAGTATCACAGTATCGTTGTTCTTCCAGCTTTTCTTCTTGGTCATCAACTCCTTTAAGAACTTGGCATAGAGCGGCATTTGCTCTATTGCTTCAGCAAAGGGTATGTTAATCTGTAGTTTCTTGAAAATTTCTAAAAATCTAGAGAAATGGCTGTCATCCCCTTTTTTCCTCAATTATTGAGGATATGGGGCTTTCGGAATATATGGCCTCAGCTCTTCTCCCTTTGGATGTGCATTGGAGGTGGGGACTTGAACTTCATTGTGTTCCTCCTTTCTTCCAATTGCATCTTTCTCTTGTGGTTGCTTGGAAGTCTCCTTCAATTCCTTTCCACTTCTGAGGGTGATAGCATGACACTCCTCCCTCCGATTTGGTTCAATGTTACTGTGAAGGTCATGGCTGGGAGCTTGCTGAAATAGGTAGCCAATTTGTGTCTCAAGTTTCTTGATGGCAGCGTCTTGATTCTGCATGTTGGATCGCACTTCCTCTCGGAACACCTTACTATCTTGGATTTTCTTGCATATGCCTTCAAGTAGAGTCTCAATCCTTGATAGTCTTTCTTCCGATGATGGAGAGTTGAGATTGGAGGGATGAGAAGGGCCATTTTGGCTTTGGTATGGATGTTGAGATGTGTTGTTAGGTGAGTGCTGATATGATCTCTGTGTGGGATGTTGGTGAGCTGCATTGTTGTTGGGGTTGTGGCGTCTCTGATCTTGGCCTTGGTCTTGTTGATTTCCCCACCCAAAGTTTAGGTGGTTCCTCCAGCCAGGATTATACGTTTTGGAGTATGGGTCATGGTTCTACCTAGGTGAATTTCCAATGTAGTTGGCTTGCTCCTGACTACCCTCTGCTTCTTCATTCACTCCTTCTTGAGTTGCTGCTGAAGTGGTGATTGCTGCTACTTGATTCATCTCCATCTTCTTGGTGAGGTCAGCCAATTGCTTGGTAATCATCATGTTTTGAGCTAGCAGTGTATCCACATTGTTTAGCTCCATCACTCCTCTAGTGTTGCCTCTTTCAGAAGCATAGAAGTAGTCATTCTCAGCTACAATCTCAATGACATCTATGACTTCTTCAATGGTCTTCTTCTTATTCAGAGATCCCCCGGATGAGTGGTCTACTGCCTTCTTTGATTCATAAGAAAGACCTTCATAGAAAATGTGCAACTACACCCATTCATTGAACATATCTGGCGGGCATCTTCTTGTCAAGTCTTTAAATCTCTCCCATGCTTCATATAGAGTCTCACCATCTTGCTGCCTGAAAGTTTGAACCTCAGCTCTCAACCTGTTGATTCTTTGAGGAGGATAGAATCTCGTCAAGAATTTGTTTACCACATCTTCCCAAGTTGTTATGCTCTCCTTCGGGAAGGATTCCAGCCATTTAGATGCCTTGTCCTTGAGTGAGAAGGGGAATAGAAGTAGTCTGTAGGTGTCAGGATGAACACCATTAGACTTCACAGTGTCACATATCCTTAGGAAGGTGGTTAGATGTTGATTGGGATCTTCTTAAACACTTTCTCCGAATGAACAATTGTTCTGAACAAGGGTGATGAGCTGTGGTTTTAGTTCAAAGTTGTTGGCATTGTATGGTTAGCTTTTGGATGCTACTTCCATAGTTTCCTGGGTTTGGATTGATGTAGGATCCTAGAACTCTTCTCTCTTGCCCAGCATGATGCGCTGGACCTTCTCTGCCATGGTTGTGAGCCTCTTCTTCATGATGGTTCTTCATATTCTCATCCATGTCTAGTTCAAAGTACTCTTCCTCTTTCTCAGCACCAACTACTTTCTTCCCTCTTGCTTCCCTCCTTAATCTAAGGAAGGTCCTCTCAGGTTCAGAATCAAAGAAAGTTGAAGCCCCGCTTCCTCTACCTGTCATACAACCAACAAGGCAAAAGCAAGAAGGGTAGATGCAGACAGTATTTTTGGCAGAAATGCTGTTAGTGTGAGTGATGCAATATATCAAACAGTTAGTGGGTCAGTGGACCAAATAGTAAAAAAATGATATGCAGATAGCACCACAAATGGGTGAGAGGTAAAAGGAAGGAGATAACTAAAATTGAAAGTAAATTACTCAGATGGAATTAAATCAAACAAAAGAAAAGTGCTCAATCTAGTTATCCACCAATTTAATCATTGTTGATACAAAATCAATCCCCGGCAACGGCGCCATAAGCTTGATGCACGGAAACTTGTCTCTCAACAGATTTCCCTCGGCAAGTATACCGAATTGTCGTCAAGTAAAAACTCACAATAGAGTGAGGTCGAATCCCATAGGGATTGATTGGTCAAGCAACTTTAATTGGAGGAATGTTCTAGTTGAGCTAAGCAGAATTTGATATGAGAATTACAGGAAATTAAATGGCGGGAAAGTAAATGGCAGAAAATGTAAATGCTGGAAATAAAGAGCAGAATATAAATGACGGAAAGTAAATTGCAGAATCTTAAATGGGGAATGGGGAATTTAGCATGAAAGTAAATGGCAGAAACTAAAGAAAATGGGTAAGATCAGAAATGGGGAATTCATTGGGCTTAGGAGAGGTTGCATTCTCCGTATCAAGTTCATTCTCATCTCTTCCTCAATCAATGAATTCATTGATCTCCTTGGCAATCTTAAGTGATTGAATTCTAATTCCTTGGTAACTCAATCTCTCAAATCTTGATCAATAGCCAATTCCTTGGTCTAATTGCTCATGAGAAGAGATGAGGTGCGGTCACTGATTATACCACATGTATTTCCAAATCAAAGTATTGGGAGAATTATATGTCACCATATCCGCCCAAACCCCAATTTGGTCCAACATGAGAAAGCATTTCTAGCATGATCTCTTCATTCCTCTTCCAAGGTTCAGAAGAGATCTAAGTATGAATAATTTCTTTTCCAAGACAACTATCCAATTGGATGAAGATTGAAAGCTTTCAAGTAAAATTAAGAGAAAAGAAAGAAGAAGAATAATGAAAACTATTATTGATCCATCAAATTACAACAGAGCTCCCTAACCCAATGAAAGGGGTTTAGTTGTTCATGGCTCTAGGAATGGAAAGCAAAGATGGAGAGTACATTCTGAAGTAAAACTAGAAGTTGCAGAGAAAGTAAAATGATACAGAGAGTAGTCCTCTCAATCCAAAAGCTCCTCCCTAGTTCAAAACTACCCCTATATATACTACTCTTCTAATCTTCCAGTTGGCTCTTCAAGTCTTGGATATGGGCCTTTGGATCTTGAGTTGAAACAGTTTGGAATCTTCAGTGGGCTCAGCTTTACTTGTAGAGAAAATGTGAAGTAGGCATGGACTTTGGCTAGGACGTTATTGGCGTTAACGTTAAGTGAAAATGTGGGTTCGAGAATGTTAGTGATAATCACCTTTTGCACTAACATTCCTAGCCCAAGATGAGTTACATTAACTTCAATGTTAGTGGCGCTAACGTGACCACTAACGTTGCCTCTTGATTTATCACGAGCATTATTGACGTTTACCTTTGCCAATAACGTTGCCCTTGGCCCCTTCTTCCCTACGTTAGAGTTCACGTTAGTGTAGCTAACGTGACTCATAACGTGGGTATGCCTCAACTTCGAGAGTGTTAGTGACACTTACCTTTGTCACTAACGCTCCACACACCCTTCTTCCCATGTTAGAGTTCACGTTACTTAGGTTAACGTGACTTCTAACGTAGTAGTGATAGCCATCTCCAACGTTAGTGACAAAGGTGAGTGTCACTAACGTTGGCTCATCATTCCTTTCCTCCACGTTAGCTTCCACGTTAATGCAATTAATGTGGCAACTAATGTGGCTAATAGAGGCTTAGTCCAACGTTAGTGACAAAGGTGAGTGTCACTAACGTTGGCTCTTCATTACTTCTCCCACGTTAGAGTTCACGTTAATGTTGTTAACGTGACTCTTAACGTGGCTAAGTGTGCCCCTCTCCCCAACGTTAGTGGCATTCACTTTTACCACTAACGTTGGAGCTTTACTTTTCTTCCACGTTAGCTTCCACGTTAACGTAGTTAACGTGGACACTAACGTGGGCTATGATGGCTCACGAAAGCGTTATTGGTGTTCACTTTTCTCGTTAACGTTGTAAGCTAGCCTCCTTTCCACGTTAATGGTCACGTTAGTTGGACTAACGTGGCTATTAACGTGGCATCTTCCTTGCTTCCTTTGTCCTGAAATCAAGCAAATAAAGTTCATCAAAGCTAGGTTCTAACCCATGAGATCATGCATCATTCAATTTATCATTCAATTCATGCATAATTTTCATGAAATCATATAAAATTCACAATGTTTGCTTGAATCAAGATGTAAATGATTATTTACCCAAAACTTGCTTATTTCCTAAGAAAGTGCATGAAACCACCCTAAAACCATAAAGAAAAGGTCAGTGAAACTGGCCAAAATACCCTGGCATCAAGTCCATCCTCCAACGTTCGCCATTCTGAGCAGCCTCGGCCTCTCCCTGTCACGGGTTAGTTCTGACACTTTGAGCTTTCTTTTGTGTTTTCACTCTTGCTTTGGAATTTTGAACAATAATTTGTCCATGTCTTCTATTAATTGGGGTTAATTGCTGCTGTTTAGGGTTAGAGATTTGATTCATGTGACTTGCTAGCATATGAGCAAGCTCAGCTGGCTAAACATTATTCTGCTTCTGTCATAACTTTTACTACTTGAAAACGTGAGTGTTGATTGGCTAGATAGCTAATTGAGTTAGATTAATTAGTAGATTCTAATTATATCTTTTAAGAGACAATACGAATTAGAGTATATGTACATCTGTGGTTGATCATCAAGAATAAATTGCTCTTTTATTTTGTTTCTCTTAAGTGATGAAACTTGATTGGTTTTAATTAATCTCATCTATCTCTCGTGTAGAATCATAAATATAAATGTAAAATTTCATAAAGATTTCATCATGACGTTAAGATCATTAAAGATATTGTACAGTGAATCAGATAAACTTTATTCCTAATATTTAACCTTAGTTAAACAATATAAAAGAAGAAAAAACATATGATAGTTCAGAATGATCATAGCCTATATGAAAGCATTTTGGATTCAATTTCAAATTCACCACCACTTGCAGATACAAGATCATAGCTACCTTTGCTGTTTAAGTCAAACTGAATTGAACCCTCCTCAATCTTAGGCCTTTGATCAATATTTTCTTCTCTCCTTATTACTTCATGGTAATTATAGAAACCTGAACCATGGACTTTACTATAAAAATCATTCACGTCTGATATGATTTGTTTGCTATCTTTGTTGTTCATGTTTTCCATGAAATTGGACAAGGCAGAGTTAAATTCGGTAAATTGAGCTCTTGATGCTGCTAGATTATTGCCTGAACCTTCCATGGAAAGTGTCCTCTAAGCTTTCTCTAACACAGCTTGCAAATACTTTCCTTGAGCCTCTATTCTCATTTGCAATTTCTTCTGTACCTATTTGTTACGAAGCATGTTTTATTTGTATTTTTCATTTTTTTCAGTTAAACTATGCCAAATTATACTATATTTTTAAGGTTTGATAAAAGTACCAAAAATAAATGCATAAAAATACCAAATGTACTGTTATCTGAATCTTATAAATGATAAATACATCTAGCTGTTCTTCCAGTCTCTTTTAGACTTTAATTTGATGTCTCAATGCCTCTGCTATTGGGATTTCTCTGTTTTGAGACTATGTAAGGGGATTTAGGAGAATTGAGGGAATGTTTGGTGTCAAAGATTTTGGCTTTGGAATTAATGTTGTTGACATTATTAGAGAAAAAGCATGAATCATGTCTATGAACATGGAGCTTCTTCGGTTGTGACTATAATGTTGACATGTTTGGCTAAGTGAGCTTTTTGTTCTGCTTTATTTTTTTTACTACTTCCTTTCTAATAAAATTCCCTTTCAAACTTTGAATCTTCCTGATTTAGTTTTCCTCTATACAACTTGTCTTTTGCCAATTTGATATAATACTTTAAAATTAAAAAATTACCATTTCAGTAAAAATAATGTATGGGGAAGTAAAATATTTTACAATTCTTTTACATCAAAATTGATCTCTCTTACAAAACTACTGTCAATAACAACTATTCACTGTTGATAGAATATTTTTTGGGATCTAGATTAAGCCAATTCATTCCATACATAATTGTACTTAACATCATGATTTAGAAGAGTTAGGGTTGTTGAACCATACTCAGGTGAGAGATTCTATTTCCTGGTAGAACCAAATGAGATTGATGCATGCATGGATGAGCAGTAGAAAAGCAAAGAGATATATGGAGAATTTTGGTTGTCAGAAATTGTGTGGTTAAGATTGAAGCACATGGCTTATTGTACACATTTTATTTGTTAGCTACAACTTCCCATAAAAACACTAATTAACTTGTGAAGATGTGTATATGCCATGTGATTCTTGTTAAGTACTTCCATCATGAAGGACCGAATCTTTCATCATTTGTTCACAAAAATAGTATTTATTTTCAGTTTAACTCTTGCTTCATCATTAGGAAAGAAAGATTCTGATTCTGTGCTAGGAATTGTAAGATTTTACCTTGTTAGAGACCACAATGTTCACTGATTAGGGTCTCGAGGCGAGTAGATTCTTTCTTTTTTCTTTTTATTTACCTGGCATTAAATTAATTGAATAATAGTAAAGTTTAATTAATCTTGGTTGACTTAGGTCATTTTGATGTAGAGCAGTTTAAGGAGCACAGGTTCATCATCCATTTGGTAGTTACTTTGATCTCTTGATTTTTGAAGTTTTGGATTGGAATTATGGAAGAAAAATTAAAGACTTTGTTATAACCATCTTATTTCTTTCATAAAACATCAACTAAATTGGATTAGCTTAATTAAATTTTAAATAATAAGAACTAAATTTTCAGTTTCTCAATTTAGATAAACACAATAAATAAATAATAGTTTAGACTTTAGATGCTAGTATCTTATATGAACTTAAGATTTATACGAATCTTATTGCACTTTAATCAACTACACAAAACTTAAACTTCAAAAATTATTTTAGAGAAACAAGTGTTATGTGTTTAAATTTATTTTAAACCACCTAAGTAATTAAGTGGGGATGGCCCTAATTAATTAAATTTTCATGTCTTGTTTTGTAATATGTTGTTGCCAAATCTAGATTTTGTTAGTTGGACACTAATCTATCGTTGTTAGTCTTCACTATTATTGAGTGGTGTCTGGCTATATCTAGCCTCACCTAAAATATTTGGATTATTACCAAACATTTAAGACACAGAAAAGTGATGGTACCCTGAAAAATAAAGCACTTAATTAGTGATTAAATTAGGAAAGTATTATAATTGTTTATTTATATATTTTTAATTGTCTTTTAAATCTAACTTTCAATCCTATTATGTTTTCCATTTTTTAAGATATTTTGAAGATTCTATTTTCTGTACATTATGATTGTTTAGTTATATTTCTTGACCTTTTTTTTTATTTTAACAATTTTTCCTTTGTTGTTTTTCAATTTTTAAGGAAGCTTTTCTTTATCTTTTCATCTTTTGGACTTGGAACCAGCAATTCTTTCTACAAGTATTCTTTTAAGAAAGCGTAGAATTTTGTAATGAGTAAGCCTCCTCCCCAATACCTTTCTACATGATTTTGCTTGCAATATATTGTCGAGTTTATTACGTATAGTACTCTCCCATATCATAACTGTGATAAACGGTTACTGGTTTTCTTGACACACACCCCATTTTTTCTTTTTTTTTTTTTAGTTCTATGTAATTTTCTACTATTTATTTATTTCTTTATGCTATTTAATTTATTTAGACATTGATAAGAGCTGGATTACAAAGCCACGAGGTAATGTAGAATATAGGGATGGTCTGAATAGGTTCCTTGACTTTGCATTTGCCAATGCATCATCTGACGGGATGATACATTATCCATGCGCTTTGTGTGGGTTCCGGTTTTTCCTAACTAGAGAAGACGCCTACGATCATCTTCTGATGAAACCCTTTTCCCCTAACTATACCTTTTGGTTACATCACGGTGAGAGGATTGATGAGCGGATAATTTATACGCTTTTTGGCATTGTTTTTAGTATGTTTTTAGTAGGATCTAGTCACTTTTAGGGATGTTTTCCTTAGTTTTTATGTTAAATTCACATTTCTGGACTTTACTATGAGTTTGTGTGTTTTTCTGTGATTTCAGGTATTTTCTGGTTGAAATTGAGGGACTTGAGCAAAAATCAGATTCAGAGGTTGAAGAAGGACTGCTGATGCTGTTGGATTCTGATCTCCCTGCACTCAAAATGGATTTTTTGGAGCTAAAGAACTCGAAATGGCGCGCTTCTAATTGCGTTGGAAAGTAGACATCCAGGGCTTTCCAGCAATATATAATAGTCCATACGTTGGCCAAAAATAGATGACGCAAACTGGCATTCAACGCCAGCCTTCTCCCCAATTCTGGCGTCCAGCGCCAGAAAAGGATCCAAAACCAGAGTTGAACGCCCAAACTAGCACAAAAGCTGGCGTTCAACTCCAAGAAGGACCTTTACACGTGCAACACTCAAGCTCAGCCCAAGCACACACCAAGTGGGCCCCGGAAGTGGATTTATGCATCAATTACTTACTCATGTAAACCCTAGTAGCTAGTTAATTATAAATAGGACATTTTACTAGTCTTTTTGACCATCTTTGGACGCCTGGTTCTTAGATCAGAGAAGCTAGCCATTCGGCCATGCCTGGACCTTTCACTTATATATTTTTAACGGTAGAGTTTCTACACTCCATAGATTAAGGTGTGGAGCTCTACTGTTCCTCAAAGATTAATGCAAAGTACTACTATTTTCTTTTCAATTCTTCTTATTTCGCTTCTAAGATATTCATTCGCACTTCAACCTGAATGTGATGAATGTGACAATCATCATCATTCCCTATGAATGCGTGCCTGACAACCACTTCCGTTCTACATTCGAATTGGATGAGTATGTCTTAGATCTCTTAATCGGAATCTTCGTGGTGTAAGCTAGAATGATGGCGGCATTCAAGAGAATCCGGAAGGTCTAAACCTTGTCTGTGGTATTCCGAGTAGGATTCAATGATTGAATGACTGTGACAAGTTCCAAACTCGCGATTGCAGGGCATTAGTGACAGACGCAAAAGGATAGTAAATCCTATTCCAGCATGATCGAGAACCGACAGATGAATAGCCGTGCCGTGACAGGGTGCGTTGACCATTTTCACTGAGAGGATAAGATGAAGCCATTGACAAGGGTGATACCTCCAGACGATTAGCCGTGCCGTGATAGGGCATTGGATCATTTTCCCGAGAGATGACCGAAAGTAGCCATTGACAATGGTGATGTATCACATAAAGCCAGCCATGGAAAGGAGTAAGACTGACTGGATGAAGATAGCAGGAAAGCAGAGGTTCAAAGGAACGAAAAGCATCTCCATTCGCTTATCTGAAATTTTCACCAATGAATTACATAAGTATTTCTATCCCTATTCTATTAATTATTATTCGAAAACACCATTATCAATTTATATCTGCCTAACTGAGATTTGCAAGGTGACCATAGCTTGCTTCATACCAACAATCTCCGTGGGATTCGACCCTTACTCACGTAAGGCATTACTTGGACGACCCAGTGAACTTGCTGGTCAGTTACACGGAGTTGTGAACCGTGGTATTAGCATCATGTTTTTGGCGCCATTACCAGGGAAAGAAAGAGCAATGAACTTTACATAATTAAAGTGTAATCACGATTCCGCGTACCAAGTTTTTGGTGCCATTGCCGGGGATTGTTCGAGTTTGGACAACTAACGGTTCATCCTGTTGCTCAGATTAGGTAATTTTCTTTTTGTTTTGTTTTCAAAAAAAAAAAATTTTTAAAAATTTTTCAAAAATTCCTCCTTTGTTTTCGAAAAAAAAAAGGTTTTAAAATAAAAATGTTTTCAAAAGTATATTTTCTTTTCAGAATTTTTAAGAATGAATTCTAGTGTTTCATGAAGCATGTTGAAACCTATCTGGCTGTAAAGCCATACCCAAACTGCTTTGGGATTGGCCTTCAACTAATCACCTCAGTGGAGCCATGCCCAATCCTTCTGGATAGGGTATGTCAGGCGTGTCATGTCTGAGTTACATACTAAAGCTTGGCTGGCTATTAAGCCATGCCTGACCCTTTGATTGGAGCTTTAGAGCATAAGATTCCTGGAATTCATATTAAAAATTTTGGAATCCTTATTTTTGTTTTTCAAATAATTTTCGAAAAAAAAATAAATACAAAAAAATTCATAAAATCATAAAAATAAAAAATATTTTGTGTTTCTTGTTTGAGTCTTGAGTCATGCTACAAGTTTGGTGTCAATTGCATGTGCATCTTGCATTTTTCGAAAATTTCATGCATTCATAGTGTTCTTCATGATCTTCAAGTTGTTCTTGGTCAGTCTTCTTGTTTGATCTTGATGTTTTCTTGTTTTGTGTCTTTTCTTGTTTTACATGTGCATTTTTTATTTATTAGAGTCTAAACATGAAAGATTTCTAAGTTTGGTGTCTTGCATGTTTTCTTTGCATATAAAATTTTTCAAAAATATGTTCTTGATGTTCATCATGATATTCACGGTGTTCTTGGTGTTCATCTTGACATTCATAGCATTCTTGCATGCATCACATGTTTTGATCTAAAATTCTCATGCATTGCATCATTTTTCTTGTTTTTCTCTCTCTTCATTAAAAATTCAAAAATCAAAAAAATATATTTCCCTTTTTCTCTCTCATCAAATTCGAAAATGTGAGTTGGCTTTTTCAAAAATTTTTTAAAAATCAAGTTGTTTCTTGTGAGTCAAATCAAATTTTCAATTTGAAAATCTTATCTTTTTCAAAATCTTTTTCAAAAATCAAATCTTTTTCAAACTTCTTAGTTATTTTCAAAAATTCAAAAAAAAATATTTTTCAAAAATATTTTTCTTAATTTTACATCATATTTTCGAAAATAACAATAACAATTAATGTTTTGATTCAAAAATTTCAAGTTTGTTACTTGCTTGTTAAGAAAGATTCAAACTTTAAGTTCTAGAATCATATCTTATGATTTCTTGTGAATCAAGTCATTAATTGTGATTTTAAAAATCAAATCTTTTTCAAAAACAATTTCAATCATATCTTTTCAAAAATATCTTCTTATCTTTTTCAAAAATTTGATTTCAAAATATCTTCTCTAACTTCCTAACTTCTTATCTTTTCAAATTTGTTTCAACTAACTAACTAACTTTTTTTTTTGTTTCTTAACTTTTTCAAAACTACCTAACTAACTCTCTCTCTCTCATTTTTGAAAATATCTTCCCCCTTTTTCAAAAATTTCTTTTTAATTTATTAATTATTTTAATTTTTAAATCTTAATTTTCGAAAATTACTAACATTTTTCAAAAACTATTTTCAAAAATCACTAACTCTTTTTCAAAAATTATTTTCGAAAATTCCTTTTCTCTCATCTTATTCTATTTATTTATTCGTCTACTAACATCTCATCTCACATCTCAACCCTCCTCACAGTTGTGATTCTTCCATTATATTACATTCTTTGTCTCCCCCTCTTCTTATACTCACACAGGAATCCCTATACTGTGGTATAAAGGATCTCTATTATTATTATTATTTTTCTGTGCCTTCTTCTTTGTTATATGAGCAGGAGCAAGGACAAGAACATTCTTGTGGAAGCAGATCCAGAACCTGAAAGGACTCTGAAGAGAAAATTAAGAGAAGCTAAATTACAACAATCCAGAGATAACCTTTCAGAAATTTTCGAACAGAAAGAGGAGATGGCAGCCGAAAATAATAATAATGCAAGGAGGATACTTGGTGACTTTACTGCACCTAATTCCAATTTACATGGAAGAAGCATCTCCATTCCTGCCATTGGAGCAAACAACTTTGAGCTGAAACCGCAATTAGTTTCTCTGATGCAGCAGAACTGCAAGTTTCATAGACTTCCATCTGAAGATCCTTTTCAGTTCTTGACTGAATTCTTGCAGATATGTGATACTGTTAAGACTAATGGAGTAGATCCTGAAGTCTACAGGCTCATGCTTTTCCCTTTTGCTGTAAGAGACAGAGCTAGAATATGGTTGGACTCTCAACCTAAAGATAGCTTGAACTCTTGGGATAAGCTGGTCATGGCTTTCTTAGCCAAGTTCTTTCCTCCCCAAAAGCTGAGCAAGCTTAGAGTGGATGTTCAAACTTTCAAACAGAAAGAAGGTGAATCCCTCTATGAAGCTTGGGAAAGATACAAACAGTTGACCAAAAAGTGTCCTTCTGACATGCTTTCAGAATGGACCATCCTGGATATATTCTATGATGGTTTATCTGAGGTATCAAAGATGTTACTGGACACTTCTGCAGGTGGATCCATTCACCTAAAGAAAACGCCTGCAGAAGCTCAAGAACTCATTGACATGGTTGCTAATAACCAGTTCATGTACACTTCTGAAAGGAATCCTGTGAGTAATGGGATGCCTATGAAGAAGGGAGTTCTTGAAGTTGATACTCTGAATGCCATATTGGCTCAGAACAAAATATTGACTCAGCAAGTCAATATGATCTCTCAGAGTCTGAATGGAATGCAAGTTGCATCCAACAGTACTCAAGAGGCTTCTTATGAAGAAGAAGCTTATGATCCTGAGAACCCTACAATAGCAGAGGTGAATTACTTAGGTGAACCTTATGGAAACACCTATAACTCATCATGGAGAAATCATCCAAATTTCTCATGGAAGGATCAAAAGCCTCAACAAGGCTTTAATAATGGTGGAAGAAACAGGTTTAACAATAGTAAACCTTTTACATCATCCACTCAGCAACAGACAGAGAACTCTGAACAAAATGCTTCTAATTTAGCAAATCTAGTCTCTGATCTATCTAAGGCCACTGTGAGTTTCATGAATGAAACAAGATCTTCCATTAGAAATCTGGAAGCACAAGTGGGCCAGCTGAGTAAAAGGATCACTGAAATCCCTCCTAGTACTCTCCCAAGCAATACAGAAGAGAATCCAAAAGGAGAGTGCAAGGCCATTGACATAAGCACCATGGCCGAACCCAAAGAAGGAGAGGAGGACGTGCATCCCAAGGAGGAAGACCTCCTGGGACGTCCAGTGATCAATAAGGAGCTTCCCTCTGAAGAACCAAAGGACTCTGAGGCTCATCTAGAGACCGTAGAGATTCCATTGAACCTCCTTATGCCCTTCATGAGCTCTGATGAGTATTCCTCTTCTGAAGAGAATGAGGATGTTACTGAAGAGCAAACTGCCAAGTTTCTTGGTGCAATCATGAAGCTGAATGCCAAATTATTTGGCATTGAAACTTGGGAAGTTGAACATCCCTTGTTCACCAATGAACTAAGTGATCTGGATCAACTGACATTACCTCAGAAGAGACAGGATCCTGGAAAGTTCATAATACCTTGCACCATAGGCACCATGATCTTTAAGGCTCTGTGTGACCTTGGTTCAGGGATAAACCTCATGTCCCTCTCTGTAATAGAGAAACTGGGAATCTATGGGGTGCAAGCTGCTAAAATCTCATTAGAGATGGCAGACAATTCAAGAAAACAGGCTTATGGACAAGTAGAGGACGTGTTAGTAAAGGTTGAAGGACTTTACATCCCTGCTGATTTCATAGTCCTGGATGCTGGAAAGGAAGAGGATGAATCCATCATCCTAGGAAGACCTTTCCTAGTCACAGCAAGAGCTGTGATTGATGTGGACAGAGGAGAATTAATCCTTCAATTAAATAAGGACAACCTTGTGTTTAGAACTCAAGGATCTCTCTTTGCATCCATGGAGAGGAAGCAGAAAAAGCTTCTCTCAAAGCAGAGTCAACCAGAGCCCCCACAGTCAAACTCTAAGTTTGGTGTTGGGAGGCCACAACCAAACTCTAAGTTTAGTGTTGAACTCCCATATCCAAACTCTAAGTTTGGTGTTGGAGAGTCTCAACAAAGCTCTGCAAATCTGTGAGGCTTCATGAGAGCCCACTGTCAAGCTATTCACATTAAAGAAGCGCTTGTTGGGAGGCAACCCAATTTTTATTTATCTAACTATATTTTTCTTAGTTATATGTCTTTGTAGGTTCATGATCATGTGGAGTCACAAAATAAATATAAAAATTGAAAACGGAATCAAAAATAGCAGAAGAAAAATCACACCCTGGAGGAGCATCTGCCTGGCGTTCAACGCCAGAACAGAGCATGGTTCTGGCGCTGAACGCCCAAAATGGACAGCATCCTGGCACTGAACGCCCAGAACAAGCATGGTTCTGGCGTTCAACGCCAGAAATGGCTAGTAGATGGGCGTTGAACGCCCAAAATGGGTACCAACCTGGCGCTGAACGCCCAGAGTTGTGTGCAAGGGCACTTTACATGCCTAAATTGGTGCAGGGATGTAAATGCCTTGACACCTCAGGATCTGTGGACCCCACAGAATCATCTCAGGATCTATGGACTCCACAGGATCATCTCAGGATCTGTGGACCCCACAGAATCCCCACCTTCCTTCCTCATAATCCTAGTTTTTTTTTTCCACATCTTCTTCTTCATCTATTCCTTCTTCTTTTGCTCGAGGGCGAGCAACATTCTAAGTTTGGTGTGGTAAAAGCATAGATTTTTTTTGTTTTTTTCATAACCATTGATGGCACCTAAGGCCAGAGAAACCTCTAGAAAGAGGAAAGGGAAGACAAAAGCTTCCATCAAGGGTCTATAGCTCAGTGGTAGAACATTTGACTGCAAATCAAGAGATCCCTGAGATACCTCAGGGGATACATTTTCTTCCACACAATTATTGGAAGCAACTAAGGGTGGAACATCAAGAGCACTCCATCATCCTTCACGAAATCAGAGAAGATCTAAAAGCAATGAAGGAGGAGCAACAAAGACAAGGAAGAGACATAGAAGAGCTCAAGGACATCATTGGTTCCTCAAGAAGGAAACGCCACCATCACTAAGGTGGATTCATTCCTTGTTCTTATTTCTTCTGTTTTTCATTTTCTGTGTTATGTGCTTATCTGTGTTTGTGTCTTCATTACATGATCATTAGTAGTTAGTAACTTTGTCTTAAAGTTATGAATGTCCTATGAATCCATCACCTCTCTTAAATGAAAAATATTTTAATTCAAAAGAACAAGAAGTACATGAGTTTCAAATTTATCCCTGAACTTAGTTTAATTATATTGATGTGGTGACAATGCTTCTTGTTTTCTGAATGAATGCTTGAACAGTGCATATGTCTTTTGAAAGTTGTTGTTTAAGAATGTTAAATATGTTGTCTCTTGAAAGAATGATGACAAGGAGACATGTTATTTGATAATCTGAAAAATCATAAAAATGATTCTTGAAGCAAGAAAAAGCAGCAAAGAACAAAGCTTGCAGAAAAAAAAAATAGGCGAAAAAAAAATAGAAAGAAAAAGAAAAAGCAAGCAGAAAAAGCCAAAGCTCTTAAAACCAAGAGGCAAGAGCAAAAAGCCAATAATCCTTAAAACCAAAAGGCAAGGGCAAATAAAAAGGATCCCAAGGCTTTGAGCATCAGTGGATAAGAGGGCCTAAAGGAATAAAATCCTGGTCTAAGCGGCTAAACCAAGCTGTCCCTAACCATGTGCTTGTGGCGTGTAGGTGTCAAGTGAAAACTTGAGACTGAGCGGTTAAAGTCAAGGTCCAAAGCAAAAAAAAAGAGTGTGCTTAAGAACCCTGGACACCTCTAATTGGGGAATTTAGCAAAGCTGAGTCACAATCTGAAAAGGTTCACCCAATTATGTGTCTGTGGCATTTATGTATCCGGTGGTAATACTGGAAAACAAAGTGCTTAGGGCCACGGCCAAGACTCATAACATAGCTGTGTTCAAGAATCATCATACTGAACTAGGAGAATCAATAACACTATCTGAACTCTGAGTTCCTATAGATGCCAATCATTCTGAACTTCAATGGATAGAGTGAGATGCCAAAACTATTCAAGAGGCAAAAAGCTATAAGTCCCGCTCATATGATTGAAGCTCTGTTTCATTGGTAGTTTGGAATTTATAGTATATTCTCTTCTTTTTATCCTATTTGATTTTCAGTTGCTTGGGGACAAGCAACAATTTAAGTTTAGTGTTGTGATGAGCGGATAATTTATACGCTTTTTGGCATTATTTTTAGTATGTTTTTAGTAGGATCTAGTCACTTTTAGGGATGTTTTCCTTAGTTTTTATGTTAAATTCACATTTCTGGACTTTACTATGAGTTTGTGTGTTTTTCTGTGATTTCAAGTATTTTCTGGTTGAAATTGAGGGACTTGAGCAAAAATCAGATTCAGAGGTTGAAGAAGGACTACTGATGCTGTTGGATTCTGATCTCCCTGCACTCAAAATGGATTTTCTGGAGCTACAGAACTTGAAATGGCGCGCTTCCAATTGCGTTGAAACGTAGACATCTAGGTCTTTCCAGCAATATATAATAGTTTATACTTTGGCCAAAAATAGACGATGCAAACTGGCGTTCAATGCCAGCCTTCTGCCCAATTCTGGCGTCCAGCGCCAGAAAAGGATCCAAAACCAGAGTTGAACGCCCAAACTGGCACAAAAGCTGGCGTTCAACTCCAAGAAGGACCTCTACACGTGCAACACTCAAGCTCAGCCCAAGCACACACCAAGTGGGTCCCGGAAGTGGATTTATGCATCAATTACTTACTCATGTAAACCCTTGTAGCTAGTTTATTTTAAATAGGACATTTTACTAGTCTTTTTGACCATCTTTGGACGCCTGGTTCTTAGATCAGAGGGGCTGGCCATTCGGCCATACCTGGACCTTTCACTTATATATTTTTAACGGTAGAGTTTCTACACTCCATAGATTAAGGTGTGGAGCTCTGCTGTTCCTCAAAGATTAATGCAAAGTACTACTATTTTCTATTCAATTCTTCTTATTTCGCTTCTAAGATATTCATTCGCACTTCAACCTGAATGTGATGAATGTGACAATCATCATCATTCCCTATGAACGCGTGCCTGACAACCACTTCCGTTCTACATTCGAATTGGATGAGTATCTCTTAGATCTCTTAATCGGAATCTTCGTGGTGTAAGCTAGAATGATGGCGGCATTCAAGAGAATCCGGAAGGTCTAAACCTTGTCTGTGGTATTCCGAGTAGGATTCAATGATTGAATGACTGTGACAAGCTCCAAACTCGCGATTGCGGGGCATTAGTGACAGACGCAAAAGGATAGTAAATCTTTTTCCAGCATGATCGAGAACCGACAGATGAATAGCCGTGCCGTGACAGGGTGCGTTGACCATTTTCACTGAGAGGATAAGATGAAGCCATTGACAAGGGTGATACCTCCAGACGATTAGCCGTGCCGTGATAGGGCATTGGATCATTTTCCCGAGAGATGACCGAAAGTAGCCATTGACAATGGTGATGTATCACATAAAGCCAGCCATGGAAAGGAGTAAGACTGACTGGATGAAGATAGCAGGAAAGCAGAGGTTCAAAGGAACGAAAAGCATCTCCATTCGCTTATCTGAAATTCTCACCAATGAATTACATAAGTATTTCTATCCCTATTCTATTAATTATTATTCGAAAACACCATTATCAATTTATATCTGCCTAACTGAGATTTGCAAGGTGACCATAGCTTGCTTCATACCAACAATCTCCGTGGGATTCGACCCTTACTCACGTAAGGCATTACTTGGACGACCCAGTGCACTTGCTGGTCAGTTACACGGAGTTGTGAACCGTGGTATTAGCATCATGTTTTTGGCGCCATTACCAGGGAAAGAAAGAGCAATGAACTTTACATAATTAAAGTGTAATCACGATTCCGCGTACCAAGGATCATAGACGAGAGATCCAGTGGCAGGGAAGAACCTGAACCCACTGTAAACTCAGGAGATCAAATGCGTGACATGGTCCACGACGCATTCAACATGCCGGGACTGCAGAGCGACGATAAAGACTCGATGAATGGGCATGTCGGAGACGTTGCAGAGGGGTTGCCGTACTTATCTGACGAACCTAGCCGCGAGGTTTGTGCCTTTCACGACTTGCTGGAGGATGGCGAGCAGGAATTGTATCTGGGATGCTTAAAATTCTTGAAGCTGTCTTTCTTGGTGAGGCTGTACCATATCAAGTTCATTTGCGGAGTGGGCGACAAGGCTTTTAGTTTGATTCTAGAGCTAGTGGGGGATGCCTTTGAGCATGCAGAGATTCCAAAGACGTTGCACGATGCCAAGAGGATTGTAAGCAAACTCGGTATTGAGTATAAGAAGATAGATGCATGTCTAAATGACTGCATGCTGTATCAGGGCCCCGATCAAGGCCTGTCTAGATGCAAACGATGTGGAGCATCCAGGTGGAAGCAAAAGACACGGAAGAATTCCTTAGTAAGGATCAATGCCTTTGTCAAGAAGAATGGAAAACCTCTGCCGGTGAAGATTCTCCATTACTTTCCTCTGATTCAACGGTTGCAGCGATTATTCATGTCCAGCAAGACATTCGTGGATATGTTGTGGCACGAGAGAGGAACCAACTCTGACGGTTCCTTGAGGCACCCCAGGGACGACAAGGGTTGGAAAGCATTTGACAGAAGATATACTGACTTTTCTGGCGATCCGCAAAATGTTCGCTTAGCCCTGGCCAGTGTTGGCTTTAATCCTTATGGAAACCTCAGTTTAAAGTACTCAATATGGCCAGTGATTCTTATCCCGTACAGCCTAGCCCCATGGATTTGCATGAAACAAACCAACTTTATTCTCTCTATGATTATTCCCGATCTTAAAATGCCTGGCAATGACATAGATGTCTACCTTCAGTCCCTGATCGATGAGCTGAAGCAGTTGTGGGCCGGTGTTGATACGTACGACGGTGAGAAGAAAACATTCAAGATGCGAGCTGCATTGATGTGGACTATCAGCAATTTTTTTGCCTTGGGCAATTTATCTGGCTGGAATACTTACGGCGGGAGAGCTTGCCCCACGTGCAATTTGGATGCTGAGACTAGGTGACTCACCTTCAGTCAGAAATGGTGTTATATGGGTCATCATCGCTTCTTGAATTGCGATCACCGATATAGATAGGATCGGAGTAGATTTGATGGCAAGGTAGAGGATAGATCCCCACCTACCAAATTGACTGGCAGGGATGTCCTGAGACAATTGGAGGGTGTGCCCGTATTACAAGGCAAGATGTAAGCAGTGGGCGGTAAAAGAAGGCGCGGACAGCAGACCGTGGTGCAAGACAAGTCTCCCTGGAAAAAGAGGAGTGTATCCTTTGATCTGCCATACTGGTAGAACAACGAATTACATCACAACCTTGACGTGATGTACATAGAAAAGAATGTATGCGACAACATTGTTTTCAACATGTTGAACGAGAGCGGTAAATCCAAAGACCACCTAAAAGCTCGAAAAGATCTCCAGTTGATGGGCATCAGGCTAGATATGCGGCCACTTGAAGGTGGAAAGTATCCCACTGCAGTCTTTACCATGCAAAATCCAGAGAAGAATGTCTTTCTTAGGACAATCAAGAATGTGGTCTTTCTAGACGGGTACTCTAGCAACATCTCTCACTGTGTTGATTTAAAATAGCGCAAGTTATTCGGCTTGAAGAGTCATGACTGTCATATTCTAATGGAACATCTGCTGCCAATTGCGTCAAAACATGTGTTGCCCACCCCAGTATCCACTGTCTTGGCTGAGTTATCAGCCTTCCTCCGACTAATATGCAGTAAATCCATAGATCCTAAATAACTTCCTCTCCTTCAGGATCGTGTGGTCCACACTATGTGCTACATAGAGATGATATTTCCACCTTTCTTCTTCACAGTTATGGTTCGTCTAACGGTACATTTGGTCGAGGAGGAATGTCTCAGTGGCCTGGTGCATTACCGGTGGATGTACCCAATTGAGAGGTAAAGATCTATGATGAGCGGATAATTTATACCCTTTTTGGCATTGTTTTTACATAGTTTTTAGTATGTTTTAGTTAATTTTTATTATATTATTATTAGTTTTTATGAAAAAATCACATTTCTGGACTTTACTATGAGTTTGGATTTTTCTGTGATTTCAGGTATTTTCTTGTTGAAATTGAGGGACCTGAGCAAAAATCTGATTCAAAGGCTGAAAAAGGACTACATATGCTGTTGGATTCAGACCTCCCTGCACTCGAAGTAGATTTTTTGGAGCTACAGAAGCCCAATTGGTGCGCTCTCAATTGCGTTGAAACGTAGACATTCTGGGCTTTCCAGCAATATATAATAGTCCATACTTTGCCTGGGATTTGATGGCCCAAACTGGCGTCCAAATTCAGCCTAAAATATCTTGGCATAAAACGCCCAAACTGGCACCTGAATTGGAGTTAACGCCCAAACTGGCACCAAAGCTGGCATTTAACTCTAGGAATAGCCCAAGCACACACTAAGTAGGCCCCGGAAGTGGATTTCTACACTATCTGCACTTAGTTACTCATTTTCTGTAAACCCTAGTTACTAGTTTAGTATAAAAACTACTTTTAGTGATTTATTTTACATCCTTGATCAGTTTATGATATCATAGATCATTTTGTACACGCATGGAGGCTAGCCTCACGGCCATGCCTAGACCTCTCACTTATGTATTTTCTACAGTGGAGTTTCTACACCCCATAGATTAAGGTGTGTAGCTCTGCTGTTCTTCATGAATTAATGCAATTACTACTATTTTTCTATTCAATTCATGCCTACTTCTTCTCCAAGATATACTCTTGTACTTAATTTAGTTAAGTCAAAATGAAGGGGTGACCCGTGACAATCACCCAAACTTTGTTACTTGCTTAGCCAAGGTCGCGTGCCTGATAACCACAAAGCGATCTACATGATGTTCAACGTAGTCATTGGATGACAGCTGGAGTATACTCTCTTGGGTTTCTAATCTAAGATTAGAACCTTCGTTGTATAGGCTAGAATTATTGGCAGCCATTCTTGGGGTCCGGAAAGTCTAAACCTTGTCTGTGGTTTTCCGAGTAGGATCCGGGATCCGGAAAGTCTAAACATTGTCTGTGGTATTCCGAGTAGTATATGGGAAGGGATGACTGTGACGAGCTTCAAACCTACGAATGTGGGGCGCAAGTGACAGTGCGCAAAAGGACAATGGTCCTATTCCGACGCTAGCGGGAACCGACAGATGATTAGCCTTGCGGTGACAGCGCAGATGGATTTGTTTTCATCCGAGAGGATCATACAGCTTGCCATGGAAGGAGGTAACGCATAGTTGGAAGAAGGCAGTAGGAAAGCAGAGGTTCAGAAGCAACAAAGTATCTCCATACGCTTATCTGAAAATTCCCACCAATAAATTACATAAGTATTTCTATCCTATTTTATGTTTTATTTATATTTTAATTATCAAAATCCCATAACCATTTTAATCCGCCTGACTGAGATTTACAAGATGACCATAGCTTGCTTCAAGCCGACAATCTCCGTGGGATCGACCCTTACTCACGTAAGGTATTACTTGGACGACCCAGTGCACTTGCTGGTTAGTTGCATCGGAGTTGTGAAGAAGTGTTGAGATAACTATTTCGCCATACCAAGTTTTTAAATCACAATTTTGTGCACCAATCTACATAAGCTTTCTCGACCTGTTTTATTAGGATAGCTATCATCTAGCAATTTATATGCTATGTTCTCAAAGGAACCTATGTTGTCTCAAGCAGTACGTGCGTAACAGGGCACAACCGGAAGGATCGATTGTAGAAGGCTACTTATTAGAGGAGATTCTCACATTCTGTTTGAGATACCTAGATAACGTCGAGAGTAGGATCAACCAATCGACGCACGTTGACGACCGGCTGAGCGATGCTCCGCTGAGCGAGATTGCCAACATGTTCCCAAAGGTTGGAAAGGCGGTCGGGGCAGCTGCATTTTTTACTCTAACAGCAACTAAAAAGCTTCAAGCACATCGTCATGTACTGGTGAATTGCATCGCTGTAGAGAAATTCTTAGAGTAAGTACAGAGCTTGAGTTCTAAAATTATTTAGTGAGCCAATTTGGTGTTGATAGTACTGAAGTTGAACAAACTTTTTCTATGCACAGTGAGTACAGAGCCATCACAAAGAGAAAACTGCAAAATAAAATATGGTCCCAGTCTCACATAGATAGTGTTGTGCATAGAGAATTTTCTAACTGGTTCAAGCATAAGGTAATCTTTAATATCTTAGGATCCTACTGCCATTTGATGCCTTCTTGCCTCTAATGGTTCAATGCCAGGTCCCATTTGGAAGCACTAATCATTTGAACGAGTTGCAGTGGCTCACCTGCGGTCCCCTTGCTCAGGCCAGACGCTATCAAGCTTACAACGTCAATGGATTTAAATTTAGGACCATTTCAAGGAAGGGATGAAAACACAGAATAGCGAGATTTATGTCACTTCAGATACTAGAAGTTATGCAAGTAAACGAGATGCCAATGTTGATGTTAGCAGTGTCTCGTATTACGGGAGATTAGTAGACATTATCGAGCTAAATTATAGCGGTCAATTCGCTGTAGTATTGTTCAAGTGTCTTTGGGCAGACACCACGTCGGGCAGAGGCATCCGGCAAGACGTTTTGGGCCACACCTGTGTCAATTTTGCCACTCCGATTCACACCGGTGATCGAGAAAACGATGAGCCCTATATCTTGGCATTTGAGGCGCGTCTTGTGTTCTACGTGGAGGATGAGGTGGAGAATGGATGGAGTGTTGTGATGCATGTGAAGCCAAGAGATTTATTTGACATGGGCGAAGATTATGATTATTGTGTGGTCGACCTTCATCCAGAGTCTTGTACGACTAGCTTGCCTGAATTTGATGTTGAAGGCCTGCGGTTGACAAG
Organism: Arachis hypogaea; assembly: GCF_003086295.3. Lineage (NCBI taxonomy): Eukaryota > Viridiplantae > Streptophyta > Magnoliopsida > Fabales > Fabaceae > Arachis > Arachis hypogaea. The sequence continues at coordinate 55,370,606 of NC_092051.1, forward strand.
AGACGGCGATTTAGAGGATTCCACTAATGACGGGGTTGAAGATTTTGATGAGGCCGCCGATTCCTAAAATACTATTCTCCATTCAGAATATAGCTCATATTCTTGGAAGTTCTGAATATATACTACTGTCATGATTCACCTACGATAGATAGTGGATTATATTTTAGTCATATCATTAGACAATAGGTTGATTTGATTGAGTTATTTTAGATTTTTTAAAACTTATCCTCTAATATAGAGCTCTTTTATTTAACTGGGCCTTCACAATACTGTTACCTCTCCTTCAAGACTTCTTACAATCACATTTTTATATTGTCCTTGTACATTATTTCTATTTCCATGGACTATCAGGGAAATTGGAGAGCAGAGACTTCTTTCTCATTACCAGAAGCCGTTGGTTCGCAGAGAAGATGATTGATGCGTCTCCATTCTCTTCATTGGACCACGCAACATCCTTTCTAAGGTAGTTGTGGTTTAATGAGTCCCGTATACAATCATAGTTGGATGCCTTCTATGGACACAGTCACCTCTATTGAGCCATTCGTCATGCGCTGGCTTCAATGATGAGGGTTTATTTGCTGCTGTCCAATTTAATTTTGTAAATCCTTTTCTTATTCATGGAAAGAAACCCATATTCATGTGGTTATATTAAAATTTTAGGAATTGCTTCATTGGGACCAAAAGTACCGGGCTAAATTTGGGTTTGAGTTTATAACAAGTACGAAAACGTGGTGTTCACAGAAAATACTTGACAAGGTGAAGGTAAATATTCACGTTTTACCTTGCTATTTATGTAACGTATATAACAGTTCTCTATCTAGATAACTAAATTCTATTATTTGTTTAGTAAAATTAATAAATTAGAGTCGTTAAGCTGAATCACCATTGAGGGTGGGGAATTTAATTGTATTTTATAGAGCAAGATAAACTTCGATCTAGATATGTATGTGTTTGCTAAAAGAAACTTAATAGCATATAATAGAGACCCTTTCGTGGAACTCATGCATATATTATATAGCCTTTTGTGGAACTCAAAAATGGATGGTCTGTGTTCCTTTAAAGTGGCTGCTTAGGGGATAGATTCTCTTCATATGAGATGAGTCTATGTTTCATTTGGTGCTTATATTTGTGTATCTTAAACACCATGTTTGCTATTAGATATTTGTAATGTTACATCCTTTTAAGTCTTTCTTATTCAGAAATTGTAAAACTGAAGCCAACAACCTGCAATAATCTATGCAGGTGTTATAAATTAAATTAGATTCTGAAACTACATGAGGATAAAGTCATGATGATAACTTTGATAAATATATAATGGGAAATTCTCAACCTTGGAATGAATCTGAGTTCTGTGATTACTTAAGCTTATTAGCCTTATCCTATATTAATGGTATTTTCTCTTAAAAAATCAACAAATTTATCCTCTCATATAGAAGGGTTCTAATGCATGGGATTAACGCATGCTTCTCTATTTAGGAATATATATATATAACATTAATGGAAATTGAGTTAGGTGGATTATCAATTCAATTTTATGTAGTAAACTAAACTGTGTGCATGAGGCATAGTTTTTTTTCTGACATGAGCAGAAAGAGCATTCCAAAATGTAAATCCTTTTGCTGGTGTTACTGATGTTCTCTTTCTTTGATGCCATAGTTATCTTGCTTTCTAATCTATTTGCTATCTTAATTAAAAATGTATTTCTTTTACTAGCGAGTCACCTGCTTTCTAATTTTTAGGTTCGGAATCTTTTGAATAATGTTATAATTCATTTATTGTAACTTTCTTACATTGTCTCATGATTTTAAAAACATTATTTGTACATTATTTTTGTGGTGTGTTGTGCAAGCACGCATTGAAAATACTCTTGTTGTTGAACTAGATATTGTAGCACGGGAGGAATTCAAATTCATAGAACATGGACTTGAACGACTATGGGAAGGTAAGAATGACAACTTTTTGGTTGTTGATGTAACATGATTATGCTCATACACTAATTCTTGATATTATGCTTTTATTTTTGGATATGATGTACCTCTCAGGTATATCTCGATCCCAGATTCAAGAGACATCCGAAGAAACGGGAGAGGTGGTTTCGGATTTAGTGGAGAAAGAGGACGTTGTCTCCTCCGATGGACCTGAAGAGGCTGATTCTGCTGGACAAAATGCCTTGATGCTGTCATATAACCTCAATAAAATGATAGAAGAGAATGAGTATCCTTATAGTGGAATGTCTCCTGATAAGAAGAATGCATGGCACCTAGCTATATAGACGACACGATACCTGAATCCTTGAGGATAGTACAGTAGATTATATGCATAGGATAGCCAAGACGTGTTAGTTGAATTTTTCTTGACTTTAAAACTGTTCAGTATCTTAGGAGGGATTGAGAGGATGCTACATTGAATGCCAATGGTCTCCCATCTTTTTAATTTCTACAATTCGATGAAACACTATTATTATTACTCCAATTTGGTCAAACACTATTATTATTATTACTATTATTTTTATTGATTCTAGCATTATGTTAGGTCTGTTGAATAATTAAATTGATGGTGTCAAATGTGTACATGTTGTTCTGTATATCAAATAGTGGCTATTCACCAAATGTTGAACCCACATCAGTAGAAACCTCCCCAAGAAATCAGTTATGAAAATGAGTTACGCAGCAACAATATCATCAAATAGACATAGGTTGCCCAATTTTAGCCTCTTATTAATTTTGAACCAAGAAAAGAGAAGACCCAAGGAAGCACATCATTGCAAAATAAATTTCAAGCTTGTTTTACTATATTGATGTCCAACCCATTCTGATCTACGGCTACATATACATTAAGTGATTGAGAGTGTTGAATACTATTAAGACCCATTCAAGCTTGTTTTACTATAATTATCACTGCAAATATTTATCAAGAGAACATAAATTTCAATTTCTATGAAGTGATTGAGAGTGTTGAATCCAGTTGGGATGTGAAATGGGATCCCACTCGAGTCTTTTTATGTAACCCATGTGTGATGTTGGCTAGGATCGTGTCGTTGAACAACACAGGCTCTTGGCTAACCAAACCCATCTGTTTTTTTAGCCACTTAACTTGAAGTGTTTGGATATCCTTTCCATCAAGTGTACTGTAACCTGAATCAGGGTCATAAAATCTTTGCAGCAACATGGTTATTAGTATTATGGTTATTAGCATTCCAATTTTAAATCTCTATGAGTTGCATATGCCAATATAAACAGTCTTACTCAAAAAGTAGCAGATGATTAAAAGTAAAGAGTGATGTCAACATCAAAGTTAAGATTTCACAAACCTAAATGTAGTGTTATTAAAAAAAACAAAAAGCAATGGCTCAGAATCTCTAGAGGTTTTGAGGTGAGAGCTTGGTCATGATAAAGAATAATGTGAGGTAAATAAATAAATAAAGGTGGGATCCCACAATCCAAAGAAACTTGTTAACTTCTCTCAAAATCCCTCCATTATATTTCTTCGTTCACCACCATAAATCTCTATCATACCACCACTTTCTTTTATATTCTTTAACCATTATTAGCCATGCCACAAAACTGCATAGCACCGAAACCAGAATACAACAATAGTAGTAGTAGTACTCATCATCGCTCTATGGAAGCAGCCTTAGAGAATAATAATACCAGTGAACAACAATCCATACAAAAACTCACTATGTTCCCTATAACATTGAAGGTAACACACTAATATAAATACTATTTATAGTTACTCATTCATGGCATGTATATTAGTGTTGCACAAATACTTTGTGTTTTTTGGTTGAAATTTCCATTTGAGGAATTGGTGTAAAAAGTGTGTTTTTTGTGTTTTTTTTTTTATTAATATTTGCGTATGAGAATATTTTTTTTTGTTATACATTTAATTTGATATCAAAATTAAAAACAAATAAAATACCTGAAAATTAATCTAACAGATATCAAAATTAAATTAAAAAATATTTAAAAATTAATTATTTCCACAAAAAAAGAGAGAAAAATAATTACAATAAGAAAGCTAAGTATTAATTATTATTATTATTATTATTTTACTATTATTATTACTATTATTATTTACACTAAAACACTAAAAAACTTAATAACAACAGCCCTATATATATTTAGTGGAATTTATATTTTAAATTACGCCTCCGTGCGCCCAAATCCTCCCCCCCGCGCGAATCCTTATACATCATCCACCACCTTAGCCCTAACTCACAGTCGTGCACCCATTGAAGCAACCCCTAGTTTAGAGTGGCCCTCATCTACCCCGCCAGCGCATGTCCTTGTCGTCGCCGACGAGGACCCCTCACTCACATCGCTGTCTTGGTAAGCACCAATAGATCTTTCAACTTCCAATTCCTAAGTAATGTAGGCTTCCACACTGCCCAAAAAAGGGATAGCTATATGTTAGTTGGCTTTCTCATCAGTCTTTTTACTAATTATTAATACTATCCATCATGTAATCTGAATAGATTATTATAATGGTATCACTATTATATTAACTTCTACAGACATGCATCCTACTTTTTCAGAGTCCTCGGACCAATATATATATATATATATATATATATATATATATATATATATATATATATATATATATGTTTTTCCTTTTACTTAATTTTATTTGGTTACGACAAAAATAGCTAGTAGGTGGTATGGTATCTAAACACAGATACCAACACATTAGAATATAATTCCATGGCTAATTGCTTGTCTGAGTGAATATATTTGTTGTATTTGATATTAGAGTAATTCACCTTTTTATTGTTATCATGATATAAATTTTTTATTATTATTATTATTATTATTATTATTATTATTATTATTATTATATTTTTTATTTTAGTTCATGATAACAATAAACATATTTTACGATTTATAATTCCTTATTCAGTAGAATAGTTATAATTTTAGTTTATATATTTTAATTTTATTTTTATAATTTTTCAATAAAAGATTCATAACAATATTTTTTATTTTTGTATATTTTCTATGTATTCTTTACGTACTCTTTTAATTTTATTATTGTATGATAATTGAATTCTTGAAAAATCTTCATTTTTCAGCAGCTAATTCTTTAATTATGAATTACGAAAGTATAAATTATGATTTGACTCTCATTCATTATGATTTGTTTTAGCTGGAAAAGAGGTGCCATTTATCTTTTAAGATGGCTAGGAAAGGTCGTTACACTAAAAAAAAGCAAAATTAGGACCAGGATGTCAGCAACCTCACACGGCTCCATCTCCAGCTTCAGCTGCCCACGACTCTGAAATGCTCCCAGACAGCGGTGATAGTGTCCCTGCAACTGCACGCTCGTTCCTTCCGCCATGCAATGTACCAAGGCATGCTCCACAAACTAGCACAACTAACATTCAAAACTCGGAGCCAAGCCATGTAAACTTGGCAGCTAATGCAAATGATGTAGATTCACTTGATCAAGAAGCTGATGACCCCAGTGTTGATTCTAGTGCTCAGAGTCGCAAAAGACGCAAGACTACAGAGTTTTGGGCAGTTAAGATAATCGGTAACGTATTTAATAATTTTTCTTTATCTATCAGATTTAGACTCTATGCTATATATTAATTTTTTCGCATGCTGTCCACAAGGGATACACATATGACGTATTATATTTGGCTTATAGATTCTGACGGCACAATCAAGCGGGCAAGACTAAGTGTGAGGGAGGCTATGGAATGGCCTAACAGTAGGAAGATCATGCTCAGGTTCAACAGAGCAAAGCAAGCAATTGTTGAGTGGCGTGCTTGGTCTGTTGGGAACTGACTATGGAAAATTCCCTATCTGTGAGAGAAGTTGGCGTAAGATTACCACTAAAGACAATGTTTATAACTAATGCATCAAGGTAAATGTTGATATCCCCTTTGAGTTAAATATGCTTATTCTTACAATTTTTGACCAATAATTATTATGTGTGTAGCAAATTTTCCACTTTGATGAAGATATTAAAGAAACTGTCAAGAAAAATATTCTGAAAAGTATGGGAAAGTCTTGGAAGGAAGGAAGGCTGAGGTTGTACAATGCTTTTTACGAGCTAACATTTACGACTGAAGAAAACATTGAGCAACGTCTGCCTGGAATCAATCGAGAGCATTGGAGATGGTTCCTTAACTATCCCGTCGAAGAGGAGAGAAAGGTAATCTACTAACTCATTGGTACACAACATTACAAATTATTTAGCATTGAGTCTTTTTGAATCAGTTTCTAATTGCCCTGTTTCTGATGGACCAACAGGAGAAGTGAAGGAAAAACGCGGCTAATCGATCAAAGCAACTATATAGCCACACTGGTGGTTCGAAAAGCTTTGCACGGCGGATGGAAGAAGAGAAACAGGATGAGCAACAGGATGAGTCTTCTAGATTGTTGTCTCAAAATGATTCCATTGCTCAGGTTTTCGGAAAAGAGAAACCTGGTAGAGTACGTGGTATGGGTGCTGGACCGACTCCTAGTCAACTCTTTGGTCCGAATTCACGTGCGCTGGTCAACGGAGTCCAAATAGAGGAGACCAAGAGGAAGCTGCTAGAACTACAAGCAGAGTTGGAACGCGAGAAGTTAAAGAGGAAGGTGATGGAGGATGCTCTGATTTATCTATACCGACGTCTGGGTGAGGAGCTCACACCAGACATCGCTGCAGGGATGAGTTCCATGGAATGATAGATTGGAGAATAATGTATTAGGATTGGAATTATTTTGGTTTAAAGCAAACTTTTTTTGAATTAGGCTATACAACTCTTTGTAGAGATTTGTTTTCTTCGTACTTTCATGAATATATTATTTTATTTTGCAGATAATTTTTTTGTTTTTGATGCAAGTTTGGATTCTAAGGTTGAAAATATTAACTCTTAAAATCATAAAAAATTAAAAATGCCAAAAAAAAGTTCTATGGTATTTTAAAAAAACTATAAAATTTATTTTAAAAAATTCAAATTTTATTCTTTTTTTATTTTTCTTTATTTAGTAGCGGATTTAAACTGCTTAAGAGTGTGAATTTATCTGATTGGTATTGCGGCGGTTTAAAGCCACCGGTAACTGTGCCGAAAACCTTATTTTCGTTTCGGCGGTTTTGAAATCGCCGCAAAACACGCGTCCACTCGAAAACAACAAAGAAAATAGCGGCGGTTTTAGAACCGCCGGTAAACATGGCGAAAATCGTGTCACTCGCATATGCCAGCGGTTTGTTGCACGACAGCCGTTAAATTTTGATTTAGTAGCGTTTATACCGGCGGTTATTAAACGCCACAAACCGAGTGCCGGCACCAATATCCTTGGCGGTATGATAAACTGCCGGTAATTGATTTCGTGACGGTGTAAAACGGCCGCTAATCAAGAAAAAACCGCCGCCATTACGGACCTTCCTTGTAGTGATATGGTTAAAGAAAATTGATACATAAACGTGCACCCATTTTCCAAATTTTCAATGAATATCCAAAACAAATATTTTCATTCACTACCAATGTTTTCCAAAGATTCCTCCACACTTAAATGAAACACACTCCTCAACCTAAGCTAATCAAAGATGCAATTCAAGGTAATTCATGAATTTTCGCTTAAGGTTGTAATGTGCTAATATAAAAAATAATGGGGTAAATAAAACTCAAAGGGGTTAACAATGGTAGATGCCAAGGGTAGGCCATATGGGTTAAGTAAGCTTTAATCAAAGACGGCCTCAATCATTCTCAATGCATTCAAAACATCAATCATTGGAAATAAAGAATCAAGCAAATCTAAGATCGCAATCATAGAAGGAGCATAGCATACAATGAACAAAAATAGTGGTTAAAAATTGTAACCACTCAATATAAGCCCAAAAACTCACAAGGTATTTTGTCCTTTCCTCTTCTATGTTCAATAAAAATCATTGAAGCAAGTTTAAAAGCAATTTTCCAAATTAATTCAATAGAATGCCATAAAACAAAAATTCTTGAAAATTTTTGTTGTTTTTCACCAAAATTATTTCCTATATGTATGTATATATGTTTGTGATGGATGCACATTTTTCAAATTTCCTAGTTCTTTTCCTAATTTTCAACAACCAAAAATTAACATGAATAATTAGAATCAAAATTGAACTAGGCATATGCTATTCACATCATCCAATCACAACCAAAATCTATACTATATACCATGCAAAAATGCATAATGCAATAACTATGGATGAACTAAGATGTATATATATATATATATATATATACACTAGAAGAAAGTGCAATGCAACAATAAAAAACACACCAAATATCTACAAGAAACATAGTAAAAAGAAACAAAAAAAAAGTGCATAGTGTTCAAAAAAGAGAATTTACACCCCAATATGACGAATCCTCCCCCTCACTTAAGCATTTCACGGTCCTCCGTGCACGAACACGATCCGGGGAGAATGTTTCTCAAGGGCCTCCACCTTCGGTTGGTGGATGCGGGGGCTTGGGTTGTGTAGAATTGCCAAGTCCAAAGCATTCTGGGCATCTCCATCCTCAGTGTCCTCCTCCTCTCCCGGCTCCTTGCCTTCATGTCTCATCCTAAAAAAGAATGAATAAAGTATAATTAGAATCATAGGACAAGTAGCACAAAAAAGGTAAAGGAGGGAGCAAATACATTGTATACTTGGAGCTAAAAGAAATCAAATAAGCATTTAATTTAGGAAGTTTTTGCATAGCGGTGCGGTATGATAAAAAGATAAGCCATGTTTGTATTCTAATTATGCACGCGGTTGGAACACACACAACGGCTAGTTAGAAAGGCATCCACGCAGTCAAAATTTAAGCATGAGTTCCTCAATTAAATGGCTTAATAGGCAAGCAATGAATGAGCATCAATTAAGTACAAGCAAACTTAGGAAATTACAACAAGAGTGAATTGAATGTAGGAATTATTGGATATTGAAGTTGTACAAGTGAAAGCGCAAAATTAATAAAATAGCACAACAAGTGGTAACCAATGCAATGATGAAATGACAATTACTTATTCATCCTTAGGAATAATCACATGGTGAAGGTGTTTGTTACAAAAAGTGACAAGTCTTGATAGGAATCAAGTCAAGTCAACTCAAAAAAATGCAAAGCATTAACAAGGAACAAATACCCCGTTATGTGATTATATTGATTTAAAACCCATGATAAACAAGCAATTCAATTCAATTCACTAAATTCAATATGCACTTGTTAAAAATTCGACCAAAAAGAAGTCAAATGTCACTTTTCATCTCAAATTGGTGCTAGCAACTCACAGCATTTAAACAAGTACATTATTGAAATTTCAATCCAAAATAACATCATAATCATTCAAAAGTGCATAATTCTTTATTAGAATGGCAAACAAGGATATAGTTTAACACATATGGTCGTGACAACATATGAATCAAACTCAAGATTCATTTAGGCAATATGTCAAATGCATGGAGTGTAGTGCACATGTTCATCAACACAAGCAAAACTTCAAGCATCAACAACCCATAAATAAAAAATTGAATACTTGCAATTATCAACAAACAAACCATTAAACAAAACATAAGCTAGATTACTAAAGTTAAATTAGGAAAAACAAAAATTAAGCAAGTAACTAAACAGAACAAAGAAGATTAAAACAAGAAAATTGAAAAGTTGAAGGATGGAAAAGAAAAAGATAGGTAACAGTGGCACTTGTGTTAGCCACTGCGAGGCTCACGGCGGCGGAGCTTCGCCGAAGAAGAGAAGAAAGAGAGAAGAGAATAAAAGGAAAGAAGGAAGAAGAAATGAAAGAAAGAAGAAGGAAAAGAAGAAGAAAAGAAAAGAAATAGAGAGAGCGAGAAAGGGGTAGTGGTGGTGGTAGCTCCGGCGGCGGTGGTGGTCGCCGAAAGAAGGGGCTGGGTGATGCGCGAAAAACTTGTCTCTCAACAAATCTCCCTTCGGCAAGTGTACCGAATTTTTCGTCAAGTATAAACTCACAATAGAGTGAGGTCGAATCCCACAGGGATTGATTGACCAAGCAACTTTAATTAGAAGAATGTTCTAGTTGAGCGAATCCAGAATTTAGGTTGAGAGTTGCAGAAAATAAAAATGGCGGGAATGTAAATAACAGAAAAGTAAATGCTAGAATTAAAGGACAGGAAGTAAATGACTGAAAATAAATTGCAGAATTGTAAATGGGAATGGGGGATTTGCTCATAAAAGTAAATGGCAGAAATTAAAGAGAATGGGTAAGATCAGAGATGGGGAGTTCATTGGGCTTAGGAGATGTTGCAATTCTCCGGATCAAGTTCATTTTCATCTCTTCCTCAATCAATGCACTCATTGATCTCCTTGGCAATCTTAAGTGATTGAATTACAATTTCTTGCAATTCAATCTCTCAAATCTTGATCAATAGCCAATTTCTTGGTCAATTGCTCATGAGAAGAGATGGAGTATGGTCACTGATTATACCACATGCATTTCCCAAATCAAGTATTGAGAGGGTTATAGTCACATACCCATCCAAACCCAATTTGGTCTAGCATGAGAAAGCATTTCTAGCTTGATCTCTTCATTCCTCTTTCAAGGTTCAAAAGAGATCCAAGTTTGAATAGCTTCTCTTCCAAGATAACTACTCAATTGGATGAAGATTGAAAGCTTTCAAGTAAAATCAAGAGGAAAGATAGAAGAAGAATAACGAAAATTAGTATTGATCCATCAAATTACAACAGAGCTCCCTAACCCAATGAAAGGGGTTTAGTTGTTCATAGCTCTTGAAAATGAAAACAAAGATGGAGAGTACATCATAAAACTAGAAATTGCAAAGAAAGTAAAATACAGAGAATAGTTCTCTTTTTCTCAGCCTCTAGAACCCTTTCTCAATTCAAAGCTACTCCTATATATACTACTCTTCTCAGCTTCTAGTGTGATTCTTCAAGTCTTGGGCCTTTGGATCTTGAGTTTGAAGCAGTTCCTTTCTTTATTTGGGCTTGGCTTTCCTTGCAGAGAGAAAGTGCGAAGTGGGCGGAGACTTTAGTTCAGGACGTTAGGGGTGTTAATATTTAGTGAGAATATAAGTTTGAGAACGTTAGTGACACTTAACATTGTCACTAACGTTCCAATGCACCCCTTTGCCTCACGTTAAAACCCACGTTAACTAGGTTAACGTGGCATTTAACGTTGCCTTGTTAACCTTCGAGAACGTTAGTGACACTCAACATTGTCACTAACGTTCCAGTGTGCCCCTTCTTGCTTCACGTTAAAGCCCACGTTAACTAGGTTAACGTGGCTTCTAACGTGGCCCTTGCCATCCTTCGAGAACGTTAGTGACATTCAACATTGTCACTAACGTTCCAATGTGCCCCTAGGTCTCACGTTAGAGTCCACGTTAACTAGGTTAACGTGGCTTCTAACGTGGCCATCCTTAGCCATCCCAACGTTAGTGACAATGTTGAGTGTCACTAACGTTGGCTCATCCTTCAATCCTCATCGTTAGCTTCCACGTTAACCAAGTTAATGTGGAAGTTAACGTGACTCTTGGGGGTTGTGTGGTTGCTTCAACGTTAGTGACAATGTTGAGTGTCAGTAACGTTGTCGACAACTCTTCATCCCTTACGTTAGTTCCCACGATAACCAAGTTAACGTGGGAGTTAACGTGGTACTTTGCACCATCGGCCAACGTTAGTGACAATGTTGAGTGTCACTAATGTTGGCTTCTCTTCCCCCCTTAACGTTAGAGGCCACGTTAACTAGGTTAACGTGGCTTCTAACGTGGCCACTTATGAGTAATTGCCAACGTTAGTGACAATGTTAAGTGTCACTAACGTTGGCTGAACTTCTCTTCTCCACGTTAGAGTTCACGTTAACTTAGTTAACGTGACTCTCTAACGTGGGCATTGATGGCTTTTTGAGAGTGTTATTGGCAATCACTTTTCTCATTAATCTTGCAAGTTACCTCCCCTTTTCTTGCTTCCTTTTGGTCCTGAAATCAAGCAATAAAGTGCATCAAAGCTCTAGTCCAAGTCATGAGTAATGCAACATAATATTTGTCACTAAACTTATGCAAAATCCTCATGAAATTATGTGAAATGCACAATGTATGCTTGAATCAAAGCATAAGTGAATATCTACCCAAAACTAGCTTATTTCCTAAAGAAATGCATGAAACTAACCTAAAAATAGTAAAGAAAAGGTGAGTGAAACTGGCCAAGATGCCCTGGCATCACAACACCAAACTTAAAGCTTGCTTGTCCCTAAGCAAGTACTGGAACAAGAGAATGATGAATGGAATATCCAGAGGAATGAGTCATTCTTGTGGAAGTTATGTTACTGATTTTATGGTGGTTTCATGCATAGCAACTTAGGTTCATTCCATTACTGGCTTTCAAACCTTTATCATGTCTTAAAACACCCACTTTGTTTATATCCCATGAGACCTTTATTCATTGATCCTTTTATTATTGTTATTTCAAGGGTTGTTTGTGTTATTTAGGCTAAGTGCTCTGTAAGGGGGCAACTCTTTAAGATAAGCTTTCAGCCAACACTCCCGAACCAGTTGGTTCAAGGTGCTAGGTGTTGAGACACCCCTAAGGACTTACTCCCTCAAGTCTATCCCCCATAGATACACACTACAGGCATTTAGTTTATTTATTTTCTCTTCTTGAGACCTTGGTGTCCAGCACCTCTTTGGGTTACTAAATGTTCTGTAGTGAAGGTTACTCTTGATAGTGGACTTTCAGCTGATAATCCCGAGTTAGTTAACCCAAGTTACCAAGTGATAAGGCACCCCTAAGAGCTTATTCATCTAAGTAGATCCCTCACACAGGAGCACCACAGACACTTGCCTCAAGATTAAAACCATTGATGCCTAGCCTTATTGCTTACTCTTTTTCTTTTGTTTTTCACTTCCATTGTTCTTTCCCTTTTCTCTTCTTAGGATCTTGTTATTAACATAGTCTCATGAGTGTATCCAAAGAAAAGTATTTAGGCCAGATAATTGTCATCCCAGCCTTGTGCTTGAACCCACTTAGCTAACTTATGACTACCCCAAAGATTCATGAATGCACTTCCACAATATGAACTCTACTCTGGTCTTTTAAAAACATAATCATTCTCTTCTTTAATTTGATTTAAATTGGACAAGCTTACAAGTAAATAAGGGAATGATGCAGTGACATTTAAACTAGAAATTATGGACCTATTCAGAAGGAAAACTTAAAAGACAGAATTTTAAAAAGTTTAAACATAACATGGAAGCAGGTTCTATTTCATACAAGATCTTCCTTATTTAAAGCATAGAAAACAATGGACTAAAAAGAACTCCACCACCTTTTATTCATGTGGATGTCCATGCTCCCATCCTTGTTTGTCCTCATTGTGTCTCTCTTGAGTGCTTGTACTTCCACTTCCCTTGCCTTTTCCAAGCAGCTTCCTCCAGAAACCACTATCTTCCATCTTCTTCTTGAGTGTCTCCTTTTGCTGTTTCACTTTCCTCTCTTCTTGTTCTACAAATTCTTTTTGGACCTCATCATATGTAGGGATGGCATAGTGTAGCTGATGCATATTACTGGTCATGTAGTTCAACTCAGCTTGAGTGTTTACATAGAACTCCTCCCTATGTAGTTGCCTTCCTTCATTGAGTACACTGAACTCGTTAAAAGTTTTCATTTGGGCTATCTGCCGCTGGTTGAGTCCTTGCAAGTGCTTCTCTTGAATCTCTTGCCTCTCATTCACTTGGTTGATGGCTTGAGTGAGCTGGGAGTATTGTTCCTGCTGCTGCTCCATTTGTTGTTTTTGCCATGCTTCCTATTGGCTCAGCCGGTTCAGTATTTGCTCTTGTCCTTCCATATGTCTCTGTCCCAAATCTTCAATGGCTCTTAGAAGGTGAGTTATATTCAAGTTGGCTGGGTCATGATGCTCTTCTTGTTGATATTCTTCCTGATGATATTCCTCTTGATGAGCTTCTCCCTGGGCCCTTTGCCTTCCTATATGTGGCCTTCTTAGTTGCTGAGCCGGTGTGGTATAGACCATTCGCTCGAGTGTGACTGGCCTCCCTGGGTTCACCCAGTCTGGGCTGCTGTCCTTAAATATTACCTTGGCCTTGTTGCACAAGCGGAGAATGGTGCTGGGGTACCAAAGTCTGGCACCTGAGTCAGCTTTCTCAGCTGACTCTTGAATCCCTTCGGTAATGAGCTCATGCACTTTGATTTTCCCACCTTGTACTAACCATTGTACCATAGTGGCTCGATTGATGTTGACCTCTGAATTATTAGCAGCTGGTAGGATGGACCTCCTTACAAGCTCAAACCACCCTTTGGCTCCAGGGTGAAGGTCTCCCCTTTTTATGAATTTTGGTCTCCCATCTGAGTACCTCTCCCAGTCAGCGGCTATGACACAGATATCTGATGCTATCTCTGAGAGCTCATCCTTATCGGGGCTTCTACTTATCCTTGCCTGATAACTCTCCTCATCAAAATGAGGTGATTTCAAGTGAAGAGCTCTTGTTATGGCACTTGGGCTGAAGTCCACCTCCCTTCCTCTCACATAGCTTTTGAAGGTTGGGGCTTTGGTCTTATCCTCTCTAACTGCATTTGCATAGAATTCTTTGATGAGGTTTCCATTGATCTTCCCCTCTGGACTGGTGAGCAATTGCCACCCCCTCTGTTCGATTTTTCTCCAAATCTGTCGTGATTCATTGGTATTGATTTGGAAGATTAACTCTGGCAATATCTTTCTGGCCCTTATCCGCTCAAATTCATGCTCATGAAAGGCAGTCTTGAATTTCCTGTCATCAAAAGGAGCACTCTCCATAGGTTCCTTCCTCTTTGCCTCTTTGAGCTTGATGATGCCATGACTTGAGTTGTTGTTTGAGGGGGGTTTTAGGCTTCGGATAGATGAAGAGTGTGTTGGTTAAAGCAATGTGTGATGAAGGGTTTAGTGTGCCAATAGAAGTGTGGAGAGTGGGGATTTGAATGTGAGGAGTGAGCATGCACTAAGGTTAACTTATATAAGAAAATCATGAGTGAATGAAGGGTGTGGATTGCATGAATGTTTACTAGATGGACGGATGGGGTTGTTTATGAAGGAAAGACAAGGATCATCACTTTAATGAGAGTGATTGGTTCGATCTTCAAGGGTCTTCTTTCTCCAATGTTGCATGGCAGCGTTTCCCCATGCGTTCCCTCTTGAGACATGTGTGTAGTGCTCTTCATTAAGTGGCGAAATCTCCCCCATTTAATTGTCCAATCAATCCCTTTTCATGCTTCTTTTCCTTTCCTATAAAGATTTGAAATAAGGAAATTAATATCACAAAAATAATTTAAACTCTACAGCTAGAATAAAATGAAAGAAAGGATTTGATTGTTTATTTATGAATTCCAACTAACTAACTAACTATTGGTGGGTCCTTATATGCATTTTGGTGGCACCATGAGGTGACACCAAACTTAGTTTGAAGCAATGTGATGAAAAATTTTGTTCAAAGCTCGCAAGACTAGCATGCATCTTGGTTTGCTTTGAAGACCAAACTTGTTCTTCACTATATACTGCATGATAAAGCTTTCACTAAATGTTTGTCAAGTTTGGGTTGAAATTCATAAACATTGATTTATTCATTATTTTAAAAACATATAAAACATGGGTTGCCTCCCATGAAGCGCTTCTTTAGCGTCACTAGCTTGACGTTTTTCCTTCATCAGGGTGGTTGGTAGTGCTTAAAGTCCTCCCCTCTTGCTGTAGACTTGTATCCATTGGTTGGATCAATGATCTCCACATGTTCCAGGGAAAGAACTCTGTTGATAGTGAAAACCTTAGGTAATTGAGATGGCACAGTAGGGAGATTAGGGGAAATATCTGGGAAGTAAGCTGAGACAACTCTATCCCCTGGAGAGAAGTCTTCCGTAGGGATCTTCTTGTTCCTCCATCTCCTTGGTACCTTCTTCTTTGTTTCTTTTGAGGTTGCCTTCCCCTTGGTGACCTCTTTTCTCCAAGGAGTTATGATGCTGTCTTCACCTGCCTCTAGAGGTTTGGGTTCCTCCAACTTTTCCTTGAGCTGTGGCAATTGCTGTTTTCCTTGTTTATCAGTTAAGGGGATCTCAGAATGAGCTGGCTGTGCTTCAGTGCTTTTTTTTTTCTTTCAGTGTCTCATTATCATCTGTACTCAGTTCCTTGTCCTCTTGATCTGTTTCTTGTGAGAGTTTGAAGACATTGAAGCTGAGTCGTTCATCATGGATTCTCAATATTAGCTCCCCTTTCTCTACATCGATAAGTGCTCTGGCTGTAGCTAGAAATGGTCTTCCTAATATGATTAGATGAGTGTGACTTTCTTCCATGTCCAGAATGACAAAGTCTGTTGGGAGAAAGTACTTCCCAACCTTTAGCAACACATTTTCCACCACTCCTATTGCTTGCTTTTGAGTTTTTTCAGCCAGTCTGATAATGACATCTGTGGGCATTATCTCATTGATTTGCAGCCTCTTCACTAGGGATAAGGGCAGTAAGTTGATGCTGGCCCCCAAATCACATAGTGCTCTATCGAACATAGTTTCACCTATGGCACATGGGATGTGAAAACTCCCTGGGTCTCTTCTTTTCGTAGGCAGCTCAGGTTGAATAAGGGCACTACATTCCTTGTTCATCACTATAGTCTGGCCTCCTTTGAGTGAGCTTTTCCTGGGAAGAAGTTCCTTCATATACTTGATGAATGCAGGAATTTGTTGAATTGCCCTGATGAATGGTATGTTTACATGCAGAGATGCAAACAAGTCTAGGAACCTTGAATATATTCTCTTTCCCACAGCACCATTGAGCAGTTGAGGGAATGGTGCATAGAGCTTCAACAGCTCTTGTTGTGAGATTTCTGGTTCTTTGTGATCTCTATCCTCCTCTTTTGTTGAGTTGTCTTCAGGTTGTTTGCACATTTTGCCTTGCTTGTCTTCAATCTCTAGATCACTTGTAGTGACCATTTTGTAATCTTCCCATCTTACTTTCTTTGCTTCTCCCTTGGGGTTTTTCTCCGTGTCACTTGGGAAGCTATTAGTAGGTCTGGGAATCTTCTCAGCTAAATATCCCACCTGGAATTCCAGCTTCCTAATGGTCTCTCCCTGGTTCTTAATATTGGCTCGCACCTCCTCTTTGAACACCTTATTTTCTTGAATCTCTTGGCATATTCCTTCAAGTAAGGCTTCAATCTTAGAGAGCTTGTCATCAATTGATGAGTGATTCGGAGCAGATGTGCTGTTTTGGTTTTGATAAGTGTGTGGAGAAGTGTTGTTGTGGGGGTGTTGAGATGTCCTATGGGTGAATTGCTGGTGAGCTCCATTGTTGTTGGAGTTGTAACGTCTCTGGTCTTGGTTTTGATCTTGCTCGCTTCCCCACCCAAAGTTTGGGTGGTTTCTCCATCCAGGGTTGTAAGTCTTGGAGTATGGATCATAGTTTTTCCTTGGTGAATTCCCAATGTAGTTGGCTTGCTCCTGACTCCCCTCTGCTTCTTCATTCACTCCTTCTTGGATTGTTGATGAAGATGAGATTGCTGCTACTTGGTTCCTCTCCATCTTCTTGGTGTGGTCAGCCAGCTGCTGGGTAATGAGCTTGTTTTGGGCCAACAGAGCATCTACATTGTTTAGCTCTATCACTCCTCTTGTGTTCCCTCTTTGGGAAGCATAGAAGTAGTCATTTTCTGCTACTGTTTCAATAACATCTATGGCTTCCTCAATGGTCTTCTTCTTGTTCAAGGATCCTCCAGATGAATGGTCTACGGCCTTCTTTGACTCATAGGATAGCCCTTCATAGAAAATGTGCAGCTGCACCCATTCGTTGAACATGTCAGATGGACACCTCCTTGTTAAGTCCTTAAACCTCTCCCATGCTTCATACAGAGTCTCACCATCTTGTTGCCTGAAAGTTTAAACCTCAGCTCTCAGCCTATTGATTCGTTGAGGAGGGTAGAATCTTGCTAAGAATTTGTTCACCACATCCTCCCAAGTTGTCAAGCTCTCCCTTGGAAAGGATTCCAGCCACTTGGCCGCCTTGTCCCTGAGTGAGAAGGGAAATAAGAGCAATCTATAGGCGTCAGGATGAATACCATTAGATTTTACTGTGTCATATATTCTCAGGAAGGTGGTCAAATGTTGATTGGGGTCTTCTTGAACACCTCCTCCAAACGAACAGTTGTTCTGAACAAGGGTGATGAGCTGTGGTTTAAGTTCAAAGTTGTTGGCATGGATTGTTGGCTTTTGGATGCTACTTCCACAATTGCCTGGGTTTGGATTGATGTAAGAGCCCAAAACTCTTCTATCCTCCCCAGCATGATTTGCTCCACCTCCTCTGCCATGGTTGTGAGTCTCTTCTTCATGATGATTTTCCATGTTTTCTTCCATGTTTGGTTCAAAGTATTCCTCAACGTGTTCCTCCTCTTCTTCAGCACCAACTACACGTTTTTCTTTTGCCTCCCTCCTTAGTCTAAGGAAGGTTCTCTCAGGTTCAGAATCAAAAGAAGTTGAAGCCCCGCTTCTTCTCCCTGTCATACAACCAACACGTACAAGCAAAGAAAATAGGTGCAGACAGTATTTGTGTCAGAATTACTGTTAGTTGTGGGTGATGCAATATATCAAACAGTTAGTGGGTTAGCAAACAGAATTGAAAATAACAAAGAAAAACAAAAGAGTAGAGGGGGAAGGGAAGAAGTTTAACTAAAACAAAAAGTAAATCACTCAAACAGAAAAATGAAATTCACAAAATAAACATGCTCAATCTAGTGATCTTCCAATTTAATCATTGTTGATGCACAATCAATCCCCGGCAATGGCGCCATAAACTTGATGCGCGGAAAACTTGTCTCTCAACAAATCTCCCTTCGGCAAGTGTACCGAATTTGTCGTCAAGTAAAAACTCACAATAGAGTGAGGTTGAATCCCACAGGGATTGATTGATCAAGCAACTTTAATTAGAAGAATGTTCTAGTTGAGCGAATCCAGAATTTGGGTTGAGAGTTGCAGAAAATAAAAATGGCGGGAATGTAAATAACAGAAAAGTAAATGCTAGAATTAAAGGACTGGAAGTAAATGACTGAAAATAAATTGCAGAATTGTAAATGGGAATGGGGGATTTGCTCATAAAAGTAAATGGTAGAAATTAAAGAGAATGGGTAAGATCAGAGATGGGGAGTTCATTGGGCTTAGGAGATGTTGCAATTCTCCGGATCATGTTCATTTTCATCTCTTCCTCAATCAATGCACTCATTGATCTCCTTGGCAATCTTAAGTGATTGAATTACAATTTCTTGCAATTCAATCTCTCAAATCTTGATCAATAGCCAATTCCTTGGTCAATTGCTCATGAGAAGAGATGAAGTATGGTCATTGATTATACCACATGCATTTCCCAAATCAAGTATTGAGAGGGTTATAGTCACATACCCATCCAAACCCAATTTGGTCCAGCATGAGAAAGCATTTCTAGCTTGATCTCTTCATTCCTCTTTCAAGGTTCAAAAGAGATCCAAGTTTGAATAGCTTCTCTTCCAAGATAACTACTCAATTGGATGAAGATCGAAAGCTTTCAAGTAAAATCAAGAGGAAAGATAGAAGAAGAATAATGAAAATTAGTATTGATCCATCAAATTACAACAGAGCTCCCTAACCCAATGAAAGGGGTTTAGTTGTTCATAGCTCTTGTAAATGAAAACAAAGATGGAGAGTACATCATAAAACTAGAAATTGCAAAGAAAGTAAAATACAGAGAATAGTTCTCTTTTTCTCAGCCTCCAGAACCCTTTCTCAATTCAAAGCTACTCCTATATATACTACTCTTCTCAGCTTCTAGTGTGATTCTTCAAGTCTTGGGCCTTTGGATCTTGAGTTTGAAGCAGTTCCTTTCTTTATTTGGGCTTGGCTTTACTTGCAGAGAGAAAGTGCGATGTGGGCGGAGACTTTAGTTCAGGACGTTAGGGGTGTTAATATTTAGTGAGAATATAAGTTCGAGAACGTTAGTGACACTTAACATTGTCACTAACGTTCCAATGCACCCCATTGCCTCACGTTAAAACCCACGTTAACTAGGTTAACGTGGTTTTTAACGTTGCCTTGTTAACCTTCGAGAACGTTAGTGACACTCAACATTGTCACTAACGTTCCAGTGTGCCCCTTCTTGCTTCACGTTAAAGCCCACGTTAACTAGGTTAACGTGGCTTCTAACGTGGCCCTTGCCATCCTTCGAGAACGTTAGTGACATTCAACATTGTCACTAACGTTCCAATGTGCCCCTAGGTCTCACGTTAGAGTCCACGTTAACTAGGTTAACGTGGCTTCTAACGTGGCCATCCTTAGCCATCCCAACGTTAGTGACAATGTTGAGTGTCACTAACGTTGGCTCATCCTTCAATCCTCATCGTTAGCTTCCACGTTAACCAAGTTAACGTGGAAGTTAACGTGACTCTTGGGGGTTGTGTGGTTGCTTCAATGTTAGTGAGAATGTTGAGTGTCAATAACGTTGTCGACAACTCTTCATCCTTTACATTAGTTCCCACGTTAACCAAGTTAACGTGGGAGTTAACGTGGTACTTTGCACCATAAGCCAACGTTAGTGACAATGTTGAGTGTCCCTAACGTTGGCTTCTCTTCCCCCCTTAACATTAGAGGCCACGTTAACTAGGTTAACATGGCTTCTAATGTGGCCACTTATGAGTAATTGCCAACGTTAGTGACAATGTTAAGTGTCACTAACGTTGGCTGAACTTCTCTTCTCCACGTTAGAGTTCACGTTAACTTAGTTAACGTGACTCTCTAACGTGGGCATTGATGGCTTTTTGAGAGTGTTATTGGCAATCACTTTTCTCATTAATCTTGCAAGTTACCTCCCCTTTTCTTGCTTCCTTTTGGTCCTGAAATCAAGCAATAAAGTGCATCAAAGATCTAGTCCAAGTCATGAGCAATGCAATATAATATTTGTCACTAAACTTATGCAAAATCCTCATGAAATTATGTGAAATGCACAATGTATGCTTGAATCAAGGCATAAGTGAATATCTACCCAAAACTAGCTTATTTCCTAAAGAAATGCATGAAACTAACCTAAAAACAGTAAAGAAAAGGTCAGTGAAACTGGCCAAGATGCCCTGGCATCACTGGATGGTGTAAAGGGGTAGGAAGGGTGAAGAAGGAAGAAAGAAAAGGGGGTGGAAAGTGAAGGCAAAACAGGGCACCCTTCCTGATTAATGCTCAGAACGCGACCTGTGCGTACGCACAAGGTCATGAGCGCAGGCACACAAGGGAAAAGAAGGGTTATGTGCACGCAAAGCAGTGTGCGAGCGCTGAGAACAGAAGGGGTGTTGAGGTCTGTGTGCGTGCACAAGGAGGTGTGCGTGCACACAAGGGTAAAGAAAAGGTTGTTCCCATGCACTCTAGGTGCATGCGCTACAAACATAAGGGGTATCGAAGGTTGTACGTGCGCACAAAGAGTTTTTTTTTTTTTTTTAGAACAAGGTAAAAGGACATGTGTGCATACACACAAGTTCTGTGCGCACACACAAGAGCAAAAAGATTTGGGGTCCACACACACAGCCTGTGCGAATGCTCCCAACAAAAGGGGTTTTGAGACCTGTGCGTACGCACAGGTCTGTGCGTACTGACAGATGTGTGTGTGGGCACACTGCCCTGTTTTTGCAAAATTTTTAATACCTCTAAGGCAGCAACATGACTTCCAAAATAGTTTTTTCAATCCCAAAATCATTTTAAAACCCCAAAAACATGTTATTCCACTAAGATTACCTAATAAGCGCCAAAATGCAACTAAATTAAACCTAGAATTGAACCAAACTGAGCTAATCAAAGGGACAAAATTCAATAAGCAAAAGCTAAAAGAAGAGAAAGGTTGGAAGGATATTACCATGGTGGGGTGTCTCCCACCTACCACTTTGGTTTAAAGTCCTCAAGTTAGACTTTTGGTTGAAGCTTGATGACAAGTCATCTTAGTGTAGTTTCACAAGCCTTTTTCATTAGCTTTTACTTGGTTTTCATGCATTTCTTAGGTAATAAGTAAGTGTTTGGATGAGAAATTCATGCTTGTCTTGATTCAATCAAACATTGTTAATTTTATGCATTTTCATGAGATTTTTGCAAGATTTAGTTGATATTATGAATGATGCAAAATCTGGTGATTATTGCAAGGCTTTGATGCATGTGTTTGATTGATAATAGGTGGAAAAGAAGCTAAGGAAGGGAGAGCAAACAAGTAACAAAAGGGTCATGGAAAGGAGCAAAAAAAAGGAAACAACATTGGTGGCCAAAGTTGGCTCAGCAACGTTGATGAAGAATAGGAGAGACCAACATTGGAGCCAAAGTTGGTGCTCCAACGTTAGGTCCAACGTCCATGCTTAAAGAGGTGCAAAGTTGGAGCCAAAGTTGGCCTCTAACTTTGCCTCAAACATTGGCCAAGAAAGGTGCATAGTTGGAGCCAAAGTTGGACTCCAACTATGCCTCAAACTATAAGCAAGAAGGCAACGTTTGAGTCTAAAGTTGGACCTCAAACGCTACCTCAAACGTTGGCCAAGAAAGGTGCATAGTTGGAGCCATAGTTGGAACCAACTATGCCTCAATCTTCAATTCAAGAGACCATAGTTGGAGCCAAAGTTGGACTCCAAATATACGTCCAACGTTGAGGTAAAAAGGGGTGCCAATGTTGGAACCAACGTTGGTGGTCCAACGTTAGGTCCAATGTCTTCGACAAAATCTCAAAATTTGAAGTTGGAAAAATTGCATTAACACGCTCTCGTGGGCGATGCGTACGTGTGAGCATGGAAAAATTGCAACCAACGCATATGCGTAGGTGACGCGTATGTGTGACAATACCAACGTTGGTTATCCAACGTTAGGTCCAATGTACGCGATGCCATCCTTGGAAAAATTTTGATATGACGTGTACGTGTCGATGACGCGTATGCGTGGAAATGGAAAAATGGCAAGTGACGCGTATGCGTGGGTGGATTGGCAAATTTACAGCCTTCGCGTGTACGCGTGGGCCACACTAATGTTGAGTCAAACGTTGCTGGCAACACCCAGAATTCATTTTTTTAAGTGACGTTTGACCCAATGTTTGCCCATAAACATGAACTCCAACTTCAAAGCCAACTTCAATACAACATGGTACCATGCAGAGGATAAACGTTAATGTGCAAACGTCCTCATTAACGTCACTAAGGGCCACTCTCAACTAGCTTCAACAAAGGCCAACGCCCAAATCCAAGACTTGAAGAGATAAAAGAAGAAATTGTATAAATAGAGGAGAATTTGAGTTAGAAAAGAGGACTGGAAGGCTGGGAGTCAGGGAACCCAAATTGGGAAACTCTGCACTCATTTTTCTCTTGTATTTTCTTCACTTTTTTTTCTCAAATTTTTGGCATTTCTTCTTTTCTATTTTACTTGAGCAATGATGAACTAAACCCCATTCTCATTAGGGGGAGGAGCTTTATTGTAATCATAATGAATCAATGAAATTCTTCTTCTTCTCAATTCATTTGTGTAGCTATAGGATAACTTCTGTTTTGATTGTGAATTATTCACTCCGGAAGGGGGTTTGATTCAATTGAATGCTTGTGTGAGCCTCGGAAGGGGAATCACTTGCATTAGAATTGGAGCTCTATCCTTCACAATTCTGTTGATCAGCACCATTTGGGAGGAATTGAGATCTTGAGAGTTAGTGTGGCTTATGGATGAGAGACATGCACTTAACCTCTTCTCATGATAATTAGATCAAGGAATTGGCAAGATTGATTGGGATTAGAGAGATTGGATTGTCAAGGAATTGGGATCCAATCAATTTTAATCCGCCATAGATCTACTCATATGATTGAGAAAGGAGTTGAGACCCATTTGATTCGTGATGGATTATGATAAGTCCAATCCCTAATGAATCATTCTCTTTGATTTTCTTCAATTTAGATCTCTCTGAATTTACTCTCATTTGCAATTGTTTACTGCCTTCCTTCATTCCCTACACCCAATTCCCATTTACAATTCTCGCAATTTAAATTTTAGTGCCATTTAGATTTTTCTCTTTTACTTTCTTGCAATCTAAGATTCAAGTCATTTACTCTTCTTGCAATTTAAGATTCAGCCCATTTACAATTTCTTGCAATTTATTTTTCATGCAATTTAAGTTTATTTCCATTTAAGTTTTCGTCAATTTACATTAAGCACTTTAGATTTCTTGCAATTTACTTTCTGTTGACAAAATTTCACTCAAATCATCACTTGTTAGCTTAACTAGACTCATCACCATACTAAAATTGCTTGATCCATCAATTCTCATGAGATCGACCTCACTCTCGTGAGTTTTACTACTTGATGCGACCTGGTATACTTGCCGGTTAGTTTGTGCGAATTCAAATTATTGCCCATCAAGTTTTTGGCGCCGTTGCCGGGGATTGATTTAGATCAACAATGATTAAGTAGATGATAATCTAGATTAAACATTTTTCTTTGTTTTTGTTAATCACACAAACCTTTTGAGATTTTGTTTTTGCTAACCTTAACTTCACTCTAGCAACAGAGTGCTTTGCTTGGTTTTTGGTTTGTTTGTGTTGTATGCCAGGAGAGAGAAGAGGTGAGTCCACCTCCTTTGATTCTAAACTAAAGAGAACCTTCTTGAGATTGAGAAGAGAAGCAAGAGGGACGAGAGTGATTAGAGAAGAAGAGTCAGAAGAAGGAGATCAAGAGATGGAGGGTAACCTTCCTAATCCACTAGAGGAGGTGGCCAACAACAATGGTCAGCCTCAAAGGAGAGTTCTAGCTTCTTACACCATCCCCAACCCAAGGAATTGTGGGAGCAGTATCTTAACCCCCAATGTCCATGTTAATAACTTCGAGCTCAAGCCTCAATTAATCACTCTAGTCCAGAACAATTGCCAATATGGAGGAAGCCCTGCTGAAGATCCAAACCAACATCTCTCTATGTTCTTGAGAATTTGTGACACTGTCAAAACCAATGAAGTCCACCCTGATATCTACAGGCTTTTGTTATTTCTATTCTCATTGAGAGACAAAGCCACCCATTGGCTAGAAACCTTCCGAAAAGAAAGCATCACTAACTGGGATAATTTGGTCAGCAAATTCCTAGACAAATTTTACCCCCCTCAAAGAGTCATTAAACCGAAAACTAATGTGCAAACCATCAGACAGCTAGAGGGAGAATCATTGTATGAAGTCTGGGAGAGGTATAAAGCTTTTATTAGAAGGTGTCTAGAAAGAACGTTCAGTGAATGGGTTGAGCTCCAAAATTTCTATGAAGGAATCCATGAGTTCAAGGAAAGTCTTAGATTACTCTTCAGGAGGATCCTTGCAACTGATGAAAATTGCACAAGAAGCACATGATCTCATAGATATAGTAGCCAAAAATGAGTATTTCTACTCATCTAAAAGACAAGTAGCTCCCAAGAGAGGCGTGTTTAAGCTTGAAGGTGTTGATACAATATTGGCTCAAAACAAGATGATGCACCAGCAACTTCAACAACAAATAGAAATGATGTCAGAGAGGATGGATGGACTGCAACTTGTAGCAGTGAGCTCATCCAATCAACCACTAGTTGTGTGGGGACAATAGGAAGAGAGCTATAAAGAACAGTAGCCTGAACACGTTCAGTATATGCACAATCAAGGATCTGGACAGAACGAGTTCCATGGAGACACTTACAACTAATATTGGAGGAACCACCCCAACTTGAAGTGGGGAGAGAACCAAAACTCATGGCAAAAAAACTCCAACCAAAGTAACTCTCGCAACACAAACCACCAAAATCATCAAACCACTAACCAAAATCCATACAGAAAACCAAAAAATAATCACCCCAACCAATTTCTATCCACCAAATAACCCATCAACTAACCACAACAACTTTCATCCACCATCTACATCCCACACTCAGCCACAACCACTGATGTCGTGAAAACTGTCTCTCAACAATTTTCTACTGGCAAGTGCACCAGATTGTCGTAAAGTAAAAACTCTCTGTAGAGTGAGGTCGAATCCCACAGGGATTGGTTGGTTGATCAATGTTAATTGGAGAATTGTTCTAGTTGAACTGAATTAGATTTGAAATTGGGATTTACAGAAAGTAAATTGGTGGGAAACTTAAAGAGCAATAAATTAAATGGCAGAAATTAAATTGCAATAATATAAGTGCAGAAACTTAAATTGCATGAAATTAAATGGGAATGGGAAAATTGAGCATCAAATTAAAGACAAAATGTAAAAGTATGGGTAGATTAGAGATGGAAAAGATCATTGGGGTCAGGAGATGTTATAATTCTCCAGATGAAATTCATTTTCATCTCTTCCTCAATCAATGCATTCATTGATCTTATTGGCAATATTAGGTGATTGGATCCCAATTCCTTGGCAATCCAATCTCTCTAAGCATGAACAATTGCCCAATTCCTTGATTTAAGTGCTCATCGGAAGAGATGACGTATGGTCACTGATTATACCACACATATTCATAGATCAAAGTGTTGGGAGGATTACATGTCATGATATCCATCCAAACCCCAATATAATCCAATGTGAGAAAGCATTTCTAGCATGATCTCCTCATTCCTCTTCCAAGGTTCAGAGGAGATCCAATTTTGGATAGCTTCTTTCCCAAGACAACTATCCACCAGGATGAAGAATGAAAGCTTTCTAGCAAGATCAAGAGGAAACAAAGAAGAAGATGAATGAAAACTAATATTGATCCATTGAATTACACTGAGATCACTAACCCAATGAAAGGGATTTAGTTGTTCATAGCTCTCAAAATGGAAAACGAAATAGAAAAGTACATTGCAGAAAGAAAAAAGTGCAGAATAGAATTTGGCAGAGTTTCAGTATCCGTCTTTGTGTGATCTAACTAACTTAAACTCTAAGCTATTTATACACTTTCTTCGATTGATCTTCAGTCCCTGAATTGTGCTTTGGGCTCTAATTGAAATGGGTTGAAGTTGCTCCCATTGGCTCCTCATGCTGTTGAGAAGAGATGTGCTTGAATTGCAATGTTCTGATGCTCACGTTGGAGTCCACGTTTGAGGGCCAACGTTAAGTCAAATGTCTTTCAGAGAAAATTGATTTTAGATGTTTTCAGCAATGTTTGACTCAACGTTGGAGTGCCAACGTTTTCTTGTCCACGCGTACGTGTGATATACGCATGCGCATCGATGGTAAAATGATGACAAAAAATTGAATTTTGTACAAACTAACCGGCAAGTGTACCGAGTCGCATCAAGTAGTAAAACTCACGTGAGTGAGGTCGATTCCACAAGGATTGATGGATCAAGCAACTTTAGTTAGGTAATTACTTTAGTTAAGCTAACACTGGTGAATTGAGTGCAATGGGATCAACAGAATATAAATTACAGAGAATATAACTTAAAGAAAGTAAATTGACAGAAACTTAAAGAGTAAGAAACTTAAATTGCATCAAATGTAAAGGAACTGGGTGTTGGGAAATTAAATGGAACAGAAATAACAGAGAGAAAGATTCATTAGTGATTGGAGATATCATAATCCACAATGAATCAAATGGGTCTCAACTTCTTTCTCAATCATATGAATAGATCTTTGGCGGGTTGAAATTAATTGGATCCCAATTCCTTGGCAATTCAATCTCTCTAATCACAATCATTCTCACCAATTCCTTGATCCAATTGTCATGAGAAGAGGTTAAGCATTTTCTCTTATCCACAAGCCACACAAACTCTCAAGATCTCAATATCTCCCGAATGGTGTTGATCAAGAGAGCTGTGAGAAACCGAGCTTCAATTCTAATTTCAATGATTCCTCTTCCGAGGCTCACATGGAAATTCACAGATTCAAACCTCCTTCCGGAGTGAATGGATCTCAATCAAAATAGAAGTTATTTCTTAGCCATCCGGATGAATTGAGAAGAAGAAGAAATTCAGTTAATTCATATGAATCATAACAGAGCTCCTCGCCCTAATGAATTGGGGTTCAGTGGATCATAGCTCAAAGAACAAGTGCAGAGAAACTAAATTTGCAGAAAGTAAATTGGCAGAGAGGCAAAGATGCAGGGAATTTAAATTTCATATAAATGTAAATCAAGATCACTGTAAATTGAGTTGTAAAATTTTTCATAAAGGAAAATTTTAGAAGAGAATTATCAGAAACTGAAATTGCATAAGAAAATGGAAT
The DNA here is from genome assembly GCF_003086295.3 of Arachis hypogaea. NCBI lineage: Eukaryota > Viridiplantae > Streptophyta > Magnoliopsida > Fabales > Fabaceae > Arachis > Arachis hypogaea. The sequence continues at coordinate 55,398,727 of NC_092051.1, forward strand.
TCAATGAAAGCTACAATGTAAAATGGCAGAAAAAAAAAGTGTATACAAAAGCTTCCTATTCTACTCCTACTCCTACTCCTCCTACTACTACTACTACTCCTAGTGCAGCCTCTGCTGCTACTTGGTGCGCAGAAATTGTGATTACACTTTAATTATGTAAAATTCATCGCTCTTTCTTTCCCTGGTAATGGCGCCAAAAACATGATGCCAATACCATGGTTCACAACTTCGCACAACTAACCAGCAAGTGCACTGGGTCGTCCAAGTAATACCTTACGTGAGTAAGGGACGAATCCCATGGAGATTGTTGGTATGAAGCAAGCTATGGTCACCTTGTAAATCTCAGTCAGGCGGATATAAAATAGTAATGGGGTTTTCGAAAATAATTAAATAAACATAGAATAAAGGATAGAAATACTTATGTAAATCATTGGAGAGAATTTCAGATAAGGGAATAGAGATGCTTTCGTTCCTCTGAACCTCTGCTTTCCTGCTATCTTCATCCAATCAGTCTTACTCCTTTCCATGGCTGGCTTTATGTGATACATCACCACTGTCAATGGCTACTTTCGGTATTCTCTCGGGAAAATGATCCAAATGCCCTGTCACGGCACGGCTAATCGTCTGGAGGCATCACCCTTGTCAATGGTTTCATCATATCCTCTCAGTGAAAATGGTCAACGCACCCTGTCACGGCACGGCTATTCATCTGTCGGTTCTCGATCATGCTGGAATAGGATTTACTATCCTTTTGCGTCTGTCACTTCGCCCGGCAATCGTGAGTTTGAAGCTCGTCATAGTCATCCAATCATTGAATCCTACTCGGAATACCACAGACAAGGTTTAGACTTTCCGGATTCTCTTGAATGCCGCCATCATTCTAGCTTACACCACGAAGATTCCGATTAAGAGATCTAAGAGATACTCATTCAATCTAATGTAGAACGGAAGTGGTTGTCAGGCACGCGTTCATAGGGAATGATGATGATTGTCACGTTCATCACATTCAGGTTGAAGTGCGAATGAATATCTTAGAAGCGAAATAAGATGAATTGAATAGAAAATAGTAGTACTTTGCATTAATCTTTGAGGAACAGCAGAGCTCCACACCTTAATCTATGGAGTGTAGAAACTCTACCGTTAAAAATACATAAGTGAAAGGTCCAGGCATGGCCGAATGGCAAGCCCCTCTGATCTAAGAACCAGGCGTCCAAAGATGATTCCGAAGTTCCAAAGATGTCTAATACAATAGTAAAAGGTCCTATTTATAATAAACTAGTCACTAGGGTTTACAGAAATAAGTAATTGGTGCATAAATCCACTTCTGGGGCCCACTTGGTGTGTGCTTGGGCTGAGCTTGAGTGTTGCACATGTAGAGGTCTTTCTTGGAGTTGAACGCCAGCATTTGTGCCAGTTTGGGTGTTCAACTCTGGTTTTGGATCCTTTTCTGGCGCCGGACGCCAGAATTGGGCAGAGAGTTGGCGTTGAACGCCAGTTTGCATCATCTATTCTTGGCCAAATTATAGACTATTATATATTTCTGGAAAGCCCTGGATGTCTACTATTCAACGCAATTGGAATCGTGCCATTTCGAGATCCGTAGCTCCAGAAAATCCACTTTGAGTGCAGGGAGGTCAGAATCCAACAGCATCAGCAGTCCTTCTTCAACCTCTGAATCTGATTTTTGCTCAAGTCCCTCAATTTCAGCCAGAAAATACCTGAAATCACAGAAAAACACACAAACTCATAGTAAAGTCTAGAAATGTGAATTTAACATGAAAACTAATGAAAACATCCCTAAAAGTAACCAGATTTTACTAAAAACATACTAAAAACAATGTCAAAAAGCGTATAAATTATCCGCTCATCACAACACCAAACTTAAATTGTTGCTTGTCCCCAAGCAACTGAAAATCAAATAGGATAAAAAGAAGAGAATATACTATAAATTCCAAACTATCAATGAAACAGAGCTTCAATCATATGAGCGGGACTTATAGCTTTTTGCCTCTTGAATAGTTTTGGCATCTCACTTTATCCATTGAGGTTCAGAATGATTGGCATCTATAGGAACTCAGAGTACAGATAGTGTTATTGATTCTCCTAGTTCAGTATGATGATTCTTGAACACAGCTATTTTATGAGTCTTGGCCGTGGCCCTAAGCACTTTGTTTTCCAGTATTACCACCGGATACATAAATGCCACAGACACATAATTGGGTGAACCTTTTCAGATTATGACTCAGCTTTGCTAAAGTCCCCAATTAGAGGTGTCCAGGGTTCTTAAGCACACTCTTTTTTTGCTTTGGACCTTGACTTTAACCGCTCAGTCTCAAGTTTTCACTTGACACCTTCACGCCACAAGCACATGGTTAGGGACAGCTTGGTTTAGCGGTTTAGGCCAGGATTTTATTCCTTTCGGCCCTCCTATCCACTGATGCTCAAAGCCTTGGGATCCTTTTTATTACCCTTGCCTTTTAGTTTTAAGGGCTATTTGCTTTTTGCTCTTGCCTTTTGGTTTTAAGAGCCTTTGGCTTTTTCTGCTTGCTTTTTCTTTTTCTTTCTATTTTTTTTCGCCTATTTTTTTTTCTGCAAGCTTTGTTCTTTGCTGCTTTTTCTTGCTTCAAGAATCATTTTTATGATTTTTCAGATTATCAAATAACATGTCTCCTAGTCATCATTCTTTCAAGAGCCAACATATTTAACATTCTTAAACAACAACTTCAAAAGACATATGCACTGTTCAAGCATACATTCAGAAAACAAGACGCATTGTCACCACATCAATATAATTAAGCTAAGTTCAAGGATAAATTCAAAATTCATGTACTTCTTGTTCTTTTGAATTAAAACATTTTTCATTTAAGAGAGGTGATGGATTCATAGGACATTCATAACTTTAAGACGTAGTTACTAACTACTAATGATCATGTAATGAAGACACAAACACAGATAAGCACTTAACATAGAAAACGAAAAACAGAAGAAATAAGAACAAGGAATGAATCCACCTTAGTGATGGTGGCGTTTCCTTGAGGAACCAATGATGTCCTTGAGCTCTTCTATGTCTCTTCCTTGTCTTTGTTGCTCCTCCCTCATTGCTTTTTGATCTTCTCTTATTTCATGGAGCATGATGGCGTGCTCTTGATGTTCCACCCTTAATTGTCCCATGTTAGCACTTAATTCTCCTAGGGAGGTGTTGATTTGCTCCCAATAGTTTTGTGGAGGAAAATGCATTTGAGGCATCTCCGGGATCTCATGGTGATGAGCTTCCTGTGCCTCTTGAGCTCCATGAATGGGCTCTCTTGCTTGCTCCATCTTTTTCTTAGTGATGGGCTTCTCTTCCTTAATAGGAATGTCTCCTTCTATGAAAGCTCCAGCTGAGTAGCATAGATGGCAGATAAGATGAGGAAAAGCTAGCCTTGCCATGGGGGATGACTTTTCGGATATTTTGTAGAGTTCATTAGAGATGACTTCATGAACTTCTATTTCCTCTCCAATCATGATGCTATGGATCATGATGGCCCGATCCACAGTAACTTCAGATCGGTTGCTAGTGGGAATGATTGAGCATTGAATGAACTCCAACCATCCTCTAGCCACAGGCTTGAGGTCCAATCTTCTTAGTTGAACCGGCTTGCCTTTGGACACATATGTCCAATCTTCCATTGAGCTCCTTCCACACATATGTCCATAAGGACTTGGCCCAACCTTTGATTAAAGTTGACCCTTCTAGCGTAGGGGCGTTCATCTCCTTGCATCATGGGCAAGTTGAACGCCAACCTCACATTCTCCGGACTAAAATCTAAGTATTTCCCCCGAACCATTGTAACGTAGTTTTTTGGATCCGGGTTCTTACTTTGATCATGGTTCTTGGTGATCCATGCATTGGCATAGAACTCTTGAACCATTAGGATGCCGACTTGTTGGATGGGATTTGTTAGAACTTCCCAACCTCTTCTTTGAATTTCATGTCGGATCTCTGGATACTCATTTCTTTTGAGTTTGAAAGGGACCTCGGGGATCACCTTCTTCTTGGCCACAACATCATAGAAGTGGTCTTGATGGGCTTTGGAGATGAACCTTTCCATCTCCCATGACTCGGAGGTGGAAGCTTTTGTCTTCCCTTTCCCCTTTCTAGAGGATTCTCCAGTCTTAGGTGCCATCAATGATAATGGAAAAACAAAAAGCTTATGCTTTTACCACACCAAACTTAGAATATTGCTCGCCCTCGAGCAATAAAAGAAAGAATAGAGGAAGAAGAAGAAGAAAATATTGAGAAGAGGGGTAAAGTGTGTTTCGGCCAAGTAGAGAGGAGAGGGTTGTGTTGTGTGAAAATGAGGAAGAATGGAGGGCTATATATAGGGGAGGGAGGGGAGTTAAGGTTCGGCCATTTAGGGTGGGTTTGGGTGGGAAATTGGTTTTGAATTTTGAAGGTAGGTGGAGTTTATGAGGTAGGTTTATGGGGAAGAGTGGATGGAGGTGAGTGGTGAAGAGGTGATGGGGAAGAGAGATTGAGGTGATTGGTGAAGGGTTTTTGGGGAAGGGTGTTTATGGGATTGTGTGAAAGAGAGGTGAGAAGAAGTGAGTGGAGGTAGGTGGGGATCCTGTGGGGTCCACAAATCCTGAGATGATCCTGTGGGGTCCACAGATCCTGAGATGATCCTGTGGGGTCCATAGATCCTGAGGTGTTCAAGGATTTACACCCTTGCACCAAATTAGGCATGCAAAATGCCCTTGCACGCAACTCTGGGCGTTCAGCGCCATGTTGGTGCCCATTTTGGGCGTTCAACACCCATTTACTGGCCATTTCTGGCGTTGAACGCCAGAACCATGCTTGTTCTGGGTGTTCAGCGCCCAGATACTGCCCATTTTGGCCGTTCAGCGCCAGAACCATGCTCTGTTCTGGCGTTGAACGCCAGACAGATGCTTCCTCTAGGGTGTGATTTTTCTTTTGCTATTTTTGATTCTGTTTTTAATTTTTTTTGTTTATTTTGTGACTCCACATGATCATGAACCTATAAAGACATATAACTAAGAAAAATATAGTTAGATAAATAAAAATTGGGTTGCCTCCCAACAAGCGCTTCTTTAATGTCAATAGCTTTACAGTGGGCTCTCATGGAGCCTCACAGATGTGCAGAGCTTTGTTGAGACTCTCCAACACCAAACTTAGAGTTTGGATATGGGAGTTCAACACCAAACTTAGAGTTTGGTTGTGGCCTCCCAACACCAAACTTAGAGTTTGACTGTGGGGGCTTTGTTTGACTCTGCTTTGAGATAAGCTCTTTATGCTTCCTCTCCATGGATGCAGAGAGAGATCCTTGAGTTGTAAACACAAGGTTGTCCTTATTTCATTTGAAGGATTAATTCTCCTCTGTCCACATCAATCACAGCTCTTGCTGTGGCTAGGAAAGGTCTTCCTAGGATGATGGATTCATCCTCTTCCTTTCCAGTATCCAGGACTATGAAATCAGCAGGGATGTAAAGGCCTTCAACCTTTACTAACACGTCCTCTACTTGTCCATAAGCCTGTTTTCTGGAATTGTCTGCCATCTTTAATGAGATTTTAGCAGCTTGCACCCCATAGATTCCCAGTTTCTCTATTACAGAGAGTGGCATGAGGTTTATTCCTGAACCAAGGTCACACAGAGCCTTAAAGATCATGGTGCCTATGGTACAAGATATTATGAACTTTCCAGGATCCTGTTTCTTCTGAGGCAATGTCAGTTGATCCAGATCACTTAGTTCATTGGTGAACAAGGGAGGTTCATCTTCCCAAGTCTCAATACCAAATAATTTGGCATTCAGCTTCATGATTGCACCAAGAAACTTGGCAGTTTGCTCTTCAGTAACATCCTCATTCTCTTCAGAAGAGGAATACTCATAAGAGCTCATGAAGGGCATAAGGAGGTTCAATGGAATCTCTATGGTCTCTAGATGAGCCTCAGAGTCCTTGGGTTCCTCAGAGGGAGGCTCCTTATTGATCACTGGACGTCCCAGGAGGTCTTCCTCCTTGGGATTCACGTCCTCATCTCCCTCATTGGGTTCGGCCATTTTGATTATGTCAATGGCCTTGCACTCTCCTTTTGGATTCTCTTCTGTATTGCTTGGGAGAGTACTAGGAGGGATTTCAGTGATCCTCTTACTCAGCTGGCCCACTTGTGGTTCCAAATTTCTAATGGAAGACCTTGTTTCTTTCATGAAACTTACAGTGGCCTTGGACAGATCAGAGACTAAGTTTGCCAAATTAGAGGTATTTTGTTCAGAATTCTCTGTCTGTTGCTGAGTGGATGATGGAAAAGGCTTGCTATTGCTAAACCTGTTTCTTCCACTATTATTAAAGCCTTGTTGAGGCTTTTGATCCTTCCATGAGAAATTTGGATGATTTCTCCATGATGAGTTATAGGTGTTTCCATAAGGTTCACCTAAGTAATTCACCTCTGCTATTGCAGGGTTCTCAGGATCATAAGCTTCTTCTTCAGGAGAAGCCTCTTGAGTACTGTTGGATGCAGCTTGCATTCCATTCAGACTCTGAGAAATAATATTGACTTGCTGAGTCAACATTTTGTTTTGAGCCAATATGGCATTCAGAGTATCAACTTCAAGAACTCCCTTCATCATATGCGTCCCATTACTGACAGGATTCCTCTCAGAAGTGTACATAAACTGGTTAATAGCAACCATGTTAATGAGTTCTTGAGCTTCTGCAGGCGTTTTCTTTAGGTTAATGGATCCACCTGCAGAAGTATCCAATGACATCTTTGATATCTCAGATAAACCATCATAGAAGATATCCAGGATGGTCCATTCTGAAAGCATGTCAGAAGGACACTTTTTGGTCAGCTGCTTGTATCTTTCCCAAGCTTCATAGAGGGATTCACCTTCTTTCTGTCTGAAGGTTTGAACATCCACTCTAAGCTTGCTCAGCTTTTGAGGAGGAAAGAACTTGGCTAAGAAAGCCGTGACCAGCTTATCCCAAGAGTTCAGGCTGTCTCTGGGTTGAGAGTCCAACCAGATTCTAGCTCTGTCTCTTACAGTAAATGGGAAAAGCATGAGCCTGTAGACTTCAGGATCTACTCCATTAGTCTTAACAGTATCACAGATCTGCAAGAATTCAGTTAAGAACTAAAAATGATCTTCAGATGGAAGTCCATGAAACTTGCAGTTCTGCTGCATCAGAGAAACTAATTGAGGTTTCAGCTCAAAGTTGTTTGCTCCAATGGCAGGAATGGAGATGCTTCTTCCATGTAAATTGGAATTAGGTGCAGTAAAGTCACCAAGCATTCTCCTTGCATTATTATTATTTTTGGCTGCCATCTCTTCTTCCTGTTTGAAAATTTCTGAAAGGTTATCTCTGGATTGTTGTATTTTAGCTTCTCTTAGTTTTCTTTTCAGAGTCCTTTCAGGTTCTGGATCTGCTTCCACAAGAATGCTCTTGTCCTTGCTCCTGCTCATATGACAAAGAAGAGGGCACAGAAAAATAATAATAGGGATCCTTTTTACCACAGTATAGAGGTTCCCTTATGTGAGTAGAAGAAAAGAAGAAGAAATTCGAACACAGATAGAAGAAGGGGTTCGAATTTGGTGAGTGATGTGAAGAAGAGATGTTAGTAGATGAATAAATAAATAGAATAAGATGAGAGAGAGAGAGAGAGGATTTTCGAAAATAATATTTTTGAAAAAGAGTTAGTTGATTTTTGAAAATAGTTTTTGAAAAAGGTTAGTGGTTTTTCGAAAATTAAAATTAAAAAATTAAAAATTTAGTTAATTAAAAAGAAATTTTTGAAAAAGGGGGAAGATATTTTCGAAAATTAGAGAGAGAGTTAGTTAGGTGGTTTTGAAAAAGATAAGAAACAAACAAAAAGTTAGTTAGTTAGTTGAAACAAATTTTTAAAAGATAAGGAGTTAGGAAGTTAGAGAAGATATTTTGAAATCAAGTTTTTGAAAAAGATAAGATAAGAAGATATTTTTGAAAAGATATAATTGAAATTAGTTTTTGAAAAAGATTTGATTTTCAAAATCACAATTAATGACTTGATTCACAAGAAATCACAAGATATGATTCTAGAACTTAAAGTTTGAATCTTTCTTAACAAGTAAGTAACAAACTTGAAATTTTTGAATCAAAACATTAATTGGTGATGTTATTTTCGAAAATTTGATATAAAAATAAGAAAAATATTTTTGAAAAATGTTTTTAGAATTTTCGAAAATAACTAAGAAAGTTGAAAAAGATTTTATTTTTGAAAAAGATTTTGAAAAAGATAAGATTTTTAAATTGAAAATTTGATTTGACTCATAAAAACAACTAGATTTTAAAAATTTTTGAAAAAGTCAAATCTAATTTTCGAATTTATGAGAGAGAAAAAGGGACAGATATTTTTTTGATTTTTGAATTTTTAATGAAGAGAGAGAAAAACAAGACAAATGATGCAATGCATGAGAATTTTAGATCAAAACATGTGATGCATGCAAGAATGCTATGAATGTCAAGATGAACACCAAGAACACTATGAATGTTAAGATGAACACCAAGAACATATTTTTAAAAAATTTTTTCTGCAAGGAAAACATACTAGACACCAAACTTAGAATTCTTTAATGCTTAGACACTAAGAATTCAGGAATGCATATGAAAAACAAGAAAAGACACAAAACATTCAAATGCAAAGATCAAACAAGAAGACTTACCAAGAACAACTTGAAGATCATGAAGAACACTATGAATGCATGAAAATTTTCGAAAAATGCAAGATGCATATGCAATTGACACCAAACTTATAACATGACTCAAGACTCAAACAAGAAACATGAAAAATATTTTTGATTTTTATGATTTTCTAATTTTTTTGTATTTTTTTTTTCCATTCGAAAATTAGTGCGAAAAAGAAAAATAAGGATTCCAAAATTTTTAATATGAATTCCAGGAATCTTATGCTCTTTAATCTAAAGCTCCAGTCCAGGAATTAGACATGACTCACTAGCCAGCCAAGCTTTCAATGAAAGCTCCGGTCCAAAACACTAGACATGGCCAATGGCCAGCCAAGCTTCAGCAAACATAGATACCTCTCATGTATACAACAGCTGATATTTCATCCAACTTCATATAATTATGAGTGGAAGCCTCAGTCCAAAAGAATTTAGACATGGCTTTACAGCCAGCCAGGCTTCACATGCTTCATGAAGCACTAGAATTCATTCTTTAAAAATTTTGAATAACAAATATATTTTTGAAAACATTTGTATTTTAAAATTTTTTTTTTCGAAAACAAAAGAAACATTTTTGAAAGATTTTTGAAAAATTTTTGAAAACAAAACAAAAAGAAAATTACCTAATCTGAGCAACAGGATGAACCGTCAGTTGTCCAAACTCGAACAATCCCTGGCAACGGCGCCAAAAACTTGGTGCGCAGAAATTGTGATTACACTTTAATTATGTAAAATTCATCGCTCTTTCTTTCCCTGGTAATGGCGCCAAAAACATGATGCCAATACCATGGTTCACAACTTCGCATAACTAACCAGCAAGTGCACTGGGTCGTCCAAGTAATACCTTACGTGAGTAAGGGTCGAATCCCACGGAGATTGTTGGTATGAAGCAAGCTATGGTCACCTTGTAAATCTCAGTCAGGCGGATATAAAATAGTAATGGGGTTTTCGAAAATAATTAAATAAACACAGAATAAAGGATAGAAATACTTATGTAAATCATTGGTGAGAATTTCAGATAAGCGAATAGAGATGCTTTCGTTCCTCTGAACCTCTGCTTTCCTGCTATCTTCATCCAATCAGTCTTACTCCTTTCCATGGCTGGCTTTATGTGATACATCACCACTGTCAATGGCTACTTTCGGTCTTCTCTCGGGAAAATGATCCAAATGCCCTGTCACGACACGGCTAATCGTCTGGAGTCATCACCCTTGTCAATGGTTTCATCCTATCCTCTCAGTGAAAATGGTCAATGCACCCTGTCACGGCACGGCTATTCATCTGTCGGTTCTCGATCATGCTGGAATAGGATTTACTATCCTTTTGCGTCTGTCACTTTGCCCGGAAATCGCAAGTTTGAAGCTCGTCACAGTCATCCAATCATTGAATCCTACTCGGAATACCACAGACAAGGTTTAGACTTTCCGGATTCTCTTGAATACCGCCATCATTCTAGCTTACACCACGAAGATTCCGATTAAGAGATCTAAGAGATACTCATTCAATCTAATGTAGAACGGAAGTGGTTGTCAGGCACGCGTTCATAGGGAATGATGATGATTGTCACGTTCATCACATTCAGGTTGAAGTACGAATGAATATCTTAGAAGCGAAATAAGATGAATTGAATAGAAAACAGTAGTACTTTGCATTAATCTTTGAGGAACAGCAGAGCTCCACACCTTAATCTATGGAGTGTAGAAACTCTACCGTTAAAAATACATAAGTGAAAGGTCCAGGCATGGCCGAATGGCCAGCCCCTCTGATCTAAGAACCAGGCGTCCAAAGATGATTCCAAAGTTCCAAAGATGTCTAATACAATAGTAAAAGGTCCTATTTATAATAAACTAGTCACTAGGATTTACAGAAATAAGTAATTGATGCATAAATCCACTTCTGGGGCCCACTTCGTGTGTGCTTGGGCTGAGCTTGAGTGTTGCACATGTAGAGGTCTTTCTTGGAGTTGAACACCAGCATTTGTGCCAGTTTGGGCGTTCAACTCTGGTTTTGGATCCTTTTCTGGCGCTGGACGCCAGAATTGGGCAGAGAGCTGGCGTTGAACTCCAGTTTTCGTCGTCTATTCTTTGCCAAATTATGGACTATTATATATTGCTGGAAAGCCCTGGATGTCTAATTTCCAACGCAATTGGAAACGCGCCATTTCGAGTTCTGTAGCTCCAGAAAATCCACTTTGAGTGCAGGGAGGTCAGAATCCAACAGCATCAGCAGTCCTTCATCAACCTCTGAATCTGATTTTTGCTCAAGTCCCTCAATTTCAGCCAGAAAATACCTGAAATCATAGAAAAATATACAAACTCATAGTAAAGTCCAGAAATGTGAATTTAACATGAAAACTAATGAAAACATCCCTAAAAGTAACCAGATTCTACTAAAAACATACTAAAAACACTGTCAAAAAGCGTATAAATTATCCGCTCATCACTACTCGAACCTCCTTAATTCTACCAGAGAGCCCCTATTTATACTCTTCTTCTCTTTTTCAATTGGGACTTCAATGTACTTAGATGTGGGCCCTTTGGTCTTGTTGAGGCAAGCAAGAATGGGTCTCAATGATGTTGAAGAGGGGCAAATGAGCAATTCATCTTAAAAATCAGCATGGGTGTTTAATTACCTTGGAGCTAATGTCAACGTTGGCCTTAACGTTTGCAAGAAAACGTTGAGTCAAACGTTGAGCTTCAAAAATGATTTTCGAAGGAATGAGTGTTGGCGCCAACGTTTGACTCAACGTTGATGTACCAATGCTTTTTATTGATCTTCTTGGCAATATTAGGTGATTGGATCCCAATTCCTTGGCAATCAGTCTCTCTAAGCATGAAAAATTACCCAATTCCTTGGTTTAAGTGCTTATGGGAAGAGATGAGGTATGGTCACTGATTATATCACACATATTCGTAGATCAAAGTGTTGGGAGGATTACATGTCACGATATCCATCCAAATCCCAATCTAATCCAATGTGAGAAAGCATTTCTAGCATGATCTCCTCATTCCTCTTCCAAGGTTTAGAGGAGTGAAAGAACTGAAGATTGATGGTTTAGAAGTCATAGTAAACTCTCGTTGCGAGTATAGTTACTAAACCAAGCAATCAACCTTTCTTACAAACGTTTTTGTTGTCACAAGTAACAAACCCCTAAATAAATTGATAACCAAAGTATTCAAACCTCGGGTCGTCTTCTCAAGGAACTACAGGGAAGTATGTTCTTATTATTGGTTATGAAGATTGTAAATTGGGGGTTTCGAAGGTGAGGAACAAGTAATTTAAATTGCAATTAAAGTAAGTAAAAGACTGTAATTTAAATAAATAACTATAAAACACACTTTTGGCAAGGTACGAGAAATTAGAAGTCCTATCCTAGTTATCCTTATCAATGATGATGAAAATTGAATCTTAATTCCACTTAGTTAACCTTTGCTAGAGCAAGGGAAGGTCAAGTGACTAATTAGTTAGATCCTCAAATCCTAGTTAATCCCTAAGGAAAGATTGGGATTATTGAAGTTCAATTCAATTAGCAAAGATAACGATTATCAATCATGTTTGAGTTTGATAACTCCTGAGTTACTGATTTCTTAACCAAGACCGAAAGGGGAAAAGTAAATCTACTGGAATAAAAATGTCTTCAGATTGGGGATAAAAGTAACATAAATAAAAGAAAGCAATATTAAACTAAAATACCTCAAATAACATTAATTCAAAGAGTAATCTGTAACATAGAAGAATTCATAATTAAATTGAAAACATAATAAAAAGGAATATTGAACCTGGTAAAGAGATAATCCGGAAAGCGAATAAAATCCTAAATCTAAATCCTAATCCTAAAGAGAGAGGAGAGAACCTCCATCAAAGCTACATCTAATTCATGGATACTAACTAATTGGAGACTCTCCCTGAATGGATGCATTCCCCCACTTTATAACCTCAGGTCTATGCCATCTGGACTTGGATTTGGGCCAAAAAGGGCTTCAGAATTCGCTATGAGCATTTTCTGTAATTTCAGGTGCGTGGCCTCTGTCACGCGTCCGCGTGTGTCACGCGGTCGCGTCATTGGGAGTTTTTCCTTGTCACGCGGTCGCGTCAGTCATGCATCCGCGTCATATGCGTTTCGCTCAAGGAGCGCGGTCGCGTCAGTCATGCGGCCGCGTTAATGTCTTTTCACGCTGGCATGCAGCCGCGTCGCCCATGCGATCACGTGGCTGCCAATTTCTTCAAAAACTCCGTTTTATGCTTTCCTTCCAATTTTGTATGTTTTCTTTCCATCCTTTAAGTCATTCCTTCCTTAGAAGATCTGAAACTACTCAACACACGAATCACGGCATCGAATGGAAATAAAGGGTAATCAAAATAATTATTTTTAAGCATAGGAAACATATTTTTCTCATACATCACATAATAAGGAAGGGAAAGTAAAACCATGCAATTAATATGAATAAGTGGGCGAAGGATTGAATAAATCACTCAGATTAAGCACAAAATATATCATAAAATATGGGTTTATCAAGGATATCCAATTTTGGATAGCTTCTTTCCCAAGACAACTATCTACTGGGATGAAGAACGAACGCTTTCTAGCAAGATCAAGAGGAAACAAAGAAGAAGATGAATGAAAACTAATATTGATCCATTGAATTACACAGAGCTCCCTAACCCAATGAAAGGGGTTTAGTTTCTCATAGCTCTCAAAATGGAAAACAAAATAGAAAAGTACATTGTAGAAAGAAAAAAGTGCAGAATAGAATTTGGCAGAGTTTCAGTATCCGTCTTTGTGTGATCTAACTAACTTAAACTCTAAGCTATTTATACACTTTCTTCCATTGGTCTTCAGTCTCTGAATTGGGCTTTTGGCCTTAATTAAAATGGGTTGAAGTTGCTCCCATTGGCTCCTTATGCTGTTGAGAAGAGATGTGCTTTAATTGCAATGTTCTGATGCTCACGTTGGAGTCCACATTTGAGGACCAACGTTGAGTAAAACGTCTTTCAGAGAAAATTAATTTTGGACATTTTGAGCAACGTTTGACTCGACGTTGGAGTGCCAACGTTTTCTAGTCCACGCGTACGCATGATATACGCATACGCGTGGATTGTAAAATTCACCACTTCACGCGTTTGCGCTGCCAATGCTTGCGCGCGTTTGGGACCAGAGTGCTCATCCACGCGTGCGCGTCTCCTATGTGTGCGCTTGGATGCAAATTCCCAAAATCCAATTTTGAAACGTTTTAGCACACGTTGGCCTCAGAGTTAGACCAACAACGCTCCCTCCAACGTTGATTCATCCACGCGTGCGCGTCACCTACACGTGCGCGTGGATTGCCAAATTTCTCGCTCACGCGTACGCGTAGCATACGCGTGCGCGTCGATGCGCTTTTTCAAAATCAAGATTTTAGATCTCAGAACGCGCACGTTGGCATCAACGTTGGACTGGCAACGTTCCCTCCAACGTTGGCCTATCCACGCGTGCGCGTATAGCACGTGTACGCGTCGCCACAATTTTTCAATTTTCCAGAAAACACTTGTATAACCAGCATTAGAGGTAACATTGGCTCACCAACGCTCCTTCCAATGTGGGTATTGATGAGATATTTTGGAGGAAAAATAAATTTCTCCCAAAATACCCAAAACTAACCGGCAAGTGCACCGGGTCGTATCAAGTAATAAAAACTCACGGGAGTGAGGTCGATCCCACAGGGATTGAAGGATTGAGCAATTTTAGTTTAGTGGTTGATTTAGTCAAGCGAATCAAGATTTGGTTGATGGTTTTGTGACTTGCAGAATTAGATTGCATTGAAGTAAAGAGAACAAGAAATAAATGACTGAAACTTAAAGAACAAGAAATTAAATGGCAGAAACTTAGAGTGCAAGAAATGTAAATTGCGGAATCTTAAAGTGCAAGGAATGTAAATTGCTTGAAATGTAAAGGGGATTGGGATGTGGATTTGCAGAATTTAAACAAGGAAAAATTAAATTGCATCAAACAGAAGAGAGAAAGGGAATTGGGATTGAACCGGATATGAAGCAGAAAAGTAAAGGAACATAGAAAGCAGTAAACAGAGAAGTGAAATGGGAAATTTAGATCTCAGGACCCAGAGACTAGAAAACCAAGTCTAGATCTCAATGCCTTCCTAGATCCAACAAGAACAATTGCAAGGAAATTGTAAATTGCAAAGAAAAGAGATGAAGAACAATGAACCGGAAATGAAATTCAATTAATAGTAAAGAAACAGAGAGATCCAAGATTGAGATTGAAACAGAATTTCTTCAATTCTCCAATCCAAGATCCAAGACAAATGTAAAATGAAATTGAAAGCAATGAAAGCAAGAAATTAAAGTTCACTCAAGTTCAAAAGCTCTCCGAAAACTATTATGAAAATTCTCCAAAGAAAGCTCCCCGAATAACTTGAATTCTATCCTATTTATACACTTTCTTCCAATGATCTTCAAGCCTTGAGTTGGGCCTTTGCTCTTGGTGGAATTGGGTTGAAAGAGGCCTTGGTTGATTGCTCTTGAAGTTTGGAGAAGAACCGAAGTGAACCAATTGAACCGGTTTTGAGGTTAGCAAAAGTTGGACCAAAAGTTTGAGCCAACTTTTCATATCAGTTGGCACATTTTTCTGGTTTGGACGTTGGTGCCAACGTTAGGGGTCTAACTTTGACCCTAACGTTGGCAATACCTTGTGTGCTAGTGGCGCCAACGTTAGCCTCCAAGTTAGGGGGCTAACGTTGGCGCAAACGTTGGCCCTTCTCCCTTTGTAATTCATGTGCCAACGTTAGCCTCCAAGTTAGGGGGCTAACGTTGGCGCAAACGTTGGCCCTTCTCCCTTTGTAATTCATGTGCCAACGTTAGCCTCCAAGTTAGGGGGCTAACGTTGGTGCAAACGTTGGATAGCCAGGGAGGAATTCATGTGCCAACGTTAGCCTCCAAGTTAGGGGGCTAACGTTGGCGCAAACGTGGGATGGCCAGGGAGGAAATTTCAAGTTCCAACGTTAGCCTCCAAGTTAGGGGGCTAACGTTGGGGCTAACTTCTTGCTTCCTGGTTCAATTTCACTTATTCCATTGTCCTCTCTTCACTCCTAGCCATTCCTCTTTGCTTCAACCTTTCTCCAAGCTTTCTTCACCTATCATTAATCAACCAAACTCATCAAAGCTATGCTCAAAATCATGAGATATTCAATCTTTCATAATATGCAACAAATATAGCATAAAACCTCATGAAATGGCATGAATTCATACATGGTTGGTTCAATCAAGGGAAACATGAAAATCTACTCAATTAGCTTGCTTGTAGCTCAAGAAAGTGTATAATCCTAATGAAAACAAAAGAAAAAGACTAGCTAAAATAGGCTAGGATGACTTGTCATCAGGTATCAGAAAATTATACAGCAGATCCCCTGTTTCATTCCTCTCAACGTTTGAGGAAATGTTGGTGGTCCAACTTTGGCCACCAATGTTGCTTCCTCTTCATCCTTTCCATAGCCATTCTTCAACCTCTTTCTATGCATCTTTTCACCTGTCATTAACCACCCATGCATCAAAGAGTAGCTAAAGTTATGAGAAATCTCATCATTCTTAGCACACAAGTAATTATGGCATAATTCTCATGAAATTGCATCAAAATAACAATGATTGAATGAATCTAGGCATACATGAATTTTTAACCCAATTGCTTACATATACCTTAAGAAAGTGTATAAAACCTACTAAAAACAGAAGAAAAAGGCTAGTGAAACTAGCCTAAGATGCCCTGGCATCACAACACCAAACTTAAATCTTGATTATCCCCAAGCAAGCAATGAATTATTGAGAAGAATGAATGAAGCAGAGGGTAACGTCCATATCAGCAAGTTATTGACATTAATTCATGGGGTTTTATGCAGAGAATGTTGCAGCTCACTTTTATTTGATTCTTGGGTGAGAAATGTCTCTTTTAAGCATCAACTAACATACTACTATGACCTCTTATTATTCACTCATCCTTGGTAATTGCCTTTCTTTGTTTTTCTTTTTCTTTGAACTTCTTTCTCACTTGTAGCTAAGTGTCATGTGTTGTAGCAGCTTCTTAGCTTAATTTTACTCAACATATTTTCACTACAGACACTTGGCTCACAATTCTTAAGACATTGATACCCATCACCTCTTTGGGTTACTAAATGCCTTGTAACTAGGTTGCTCTTGATAATGGACTTTTGGTTGATAATCCCAGGTTAGTTAACTGATGAGTCCAATTCACACCCCATTCAAAAATTGGTGAATTAGTTCTTTTGGCAAGCGCACCAAAATTATCGTCAAGTAATAACCCACAGTGGAGTGGGATCGTATCCACAGAGATTGGCAAATTCGAGCAGTTTTAATTAATTGATGAATTAGTCAAGCGGATCAATAGGATTGTGAAGTGCAGAATTATAAATGACATAAACGTAAATGACTAAAATATAAAGAAAAGCAATAAAGTGCAGAAATGTAAATGGCAGAATGTAAAGTGCAGAATAATAAATGACTTGAATGTAAATAGGAATAGGGAATTGCTGAATGTAAAATTAAGCTATAGAGAAATGGATAGATAAGAATGAGGGAATTCATTGAGATTGGAAGATATTGTCTCTTTGGATAAAATCTAGCTTATATCCTCTTCAATCACGCAACTCATTGACCTCTTGGCAATCATGATTGATTGAACCCCAATCCCTTGGCGACTCAATCTCTCAGATCTTGATCAATAGCCAATTCCTTGGTCTAATTGCTCATGAAGAGAGATATGCTTGGTCCCTGATTATACCACACACCATTATAGGTCCAAGTAGAGGGAGGATTATATGTCACATATCCAAACACCAAAACCCAAATTCTACTCAAGCGTGAGAAGGGATTTCAAGCATGGTTTCATGTTTTCTTTCCCAAGGTTCCCATGAAACCTAATTGCATTCAATCTCTTTCCCAAGATAATTGAATACTAAGCATTAAAAACGAAATTCCTTTTAGAAAATCAAAGAGAAGATGAAGAGAAGAAGAATTTCATTATTATCAATCCATCAAGTACAACAGAGCTCCCTCTCTCAATAAGAGGGAAGTTAGCTACTCATAGCTCAAAAAGTACTCAAAAGTGAAGTGTAAAAGTGGATCTAAAATTGACTGCTTAACCCCCTTCTTCAGTACTCCTTGGCGGTATTTATACTACTCCTAGTAAAATAAAAGAATTACAAAAGTGAAAAAGGAGAATTACATTTTGGAGGGAAAAGAAAACACTCAATAAGCGTGACTTCCCAGCTGGCGTGTGGCTGGCGCTTTACTAGCGTGTCACGTGCCCTTTATTTCTAGCTTGGCGTGCCACGCCCAATCCTTCAAGTGGGACGCTCATCTCTCTATCAACCTTGGCGTACCACGCCTTCGAACTCAAGTGGCACGCCCTTTGCCTTTTTCCACTTTTCCTTGCCTCTGGAAATTTGAACTGGCGTGCCACGCCTAGGGTTGGGCGTGCCACACCCTTGCTCTATGCTTGGCTAAGCTTCTCTGGAAAGTTGCAATAGCGTGGCATGCCCAGGGTCTGGCGTGCCACACCCCTCTTGTGAGTGAGTGGTTCCTGTGTTTGGCGTCCCACGCCACGAACTCAAGTGGCACGCCCCAGTGCTTCTTTGCTCTCTGAATGACACTGGCGTGCCACGCCTGGCTGCTCAAGTGGCACGCCTAAGTAAAGAATGGTGAGTGGCGTGCCACGCTGATGACTTGCATCATCTAGCCTTCTTTCTTGCATAAAGAAGACCATAAAAGAGCATAAATCTCATTTGATCAGTACAATTCATGCATTATTTGATGAATATTATGGTACACTACTTTGAGATGAGTTGTGCTAAATTTCAAGTGAGAAAAGCATCAAAAATTGGGTAGAAGACAAACAAGAAGCTGGGCGTGTGAAACTGGCGTGCCACTTGAAGCAAACGCCACAAAAATGCACTGGCGTGGCATGCCAGTTCTAAAGTACAGAGAAGAAGTCCAAGCATGCATGTGGGCGTGGCACGCCAGAGACTGGGCGTGGCACGCTAATACAAAATTCCAGAGAGCCAAATGGAGGACACAAAACGGGCGTGGCACGCCAAGCTGGGCGTGGCACGCCTGACCCATCAACTACTATGGGCGTGCCACTTGAGAAAAGGGGCATGGCACGTCAACTCACCATTCCAAGAAGAACCTGCACTATGGCATGCCACTTGGTGTCGAAGGCGTGGCACGCCAGTCTCAAGAAGTCACTTGGGCGTGCCACTTGAGAACCCAGGCGTGGCACGCCAAGCTTGGAGAGTTCACAAATCCATGAGCGTGCCACTTGAGCAGCATGGCGTGGCACGCTGGTACAACAATCCAGAGAAGGGGCTGAAGGCAATTAAAGACTGGGCGTGCCACTTGAGTAACCAGGCGTGGCACGCCAATGCACAAAGGACCAAAAGCAAGGACTGGGCGTGCCACTTGGTATCGAAGGCGTGGCCCACCAACTACTGAAACCAAGACAAGATCATGGGCGTGGCACGCCAGCCTTTAGGCATCGCACGCTGGTATAAGTTTCCAAAGAGGATGAAGGAGGCCAATTACATGGGGCATGCCACCTGATATCGAAGGCATGGAACGCCATTCACCATTCTTCACTTAGACGTGCCACTTGAGCAACCAGGCGTGGCACGCCAGTGTCATTCAGAGAGAAGCATTGGGGCGTGCCACTTGAGTTCGTGGTGTGGCACGCCAAACAGAGGAATCACTCACTCACAAAAGGGGCGTGGCACGCCAGACCCTGGGCGTGCCACGCTAGTTCAACTTTCCAGAGGCAGAGAGAAGTAAGAAAGGCAGGGCATGCCACTTGAGTTCGAAGGCGTGGCACGCCAAGGTTGTTAGAGGGACAAGCGTGGCACTTGAAGGATTGGGCGTGGCACGCCAAGCTGGAGATGTAGGCCACGTGACATGCTAGAAAAGTGCCAACCACACGCCAGCTGAGAAGTCATGCTTATTGAGTGTTTTCTTTTCCCTCCAAAATGTAATTTTCCTTTTTTACTTTTGTAATTCTTTTATTTTACTAGGAGTAGTATAAATACCCCCAAGGAGTACTGAAGAAAGGGGGGTTAAGCAGTTAGTTTTAGATCCACTTTTACACTTCACTTTTGAGTACTTTTTGAGCTATGAGTAGCTATTTGTTGTACTTGATGGATTGATAATAGTGAAATTCTTCTTCTCTTTATCTTCTTTTTGATTTGCTAGAAGGAATTTCATTCTTCATGCTTAGTGTTCAATTATCTTAGGAAAGAGATTGAATGCAATTGGGTTTCATGAGAACCTTGGGAAAGAAAACATGAAACCATGCTTGAAATCCCTTCTCACACTAGAGTAGAATCTGGATTTTGGTGTTTTGATATGTGACATATAATCCTCCTTCTACATGGACCTATAATGGTGTGTGGTATAATCAGGGACCAAGCCTATCTCTCTTCATGAGCAATTAGACCAAGGAATTGGCTATTGATCAAGATCTGAGAGATTGAGTAACTAAGGGATTGGGGCTTAATCAATCATGATTGCCAAGAGGTCAATGAGTTGCATGATTGAAGAGGATATAAGCTAGATTTGATCCAAAGAGACAATATCTCCCAATCTCAATGAATTTCCCCATTCTTATCTATCCATTTCTTTACAGCTTATTTTTACATTCAGCAATCCCCCATTTCTATTTACATTCAAGTCATTTATGATTCAACACTTTACATTCTGCCATTTATATTTCTGCAATTTATTACTTTTCTTTATATTCTAGCCATTTACATTTATGTCATTTACAATTCTTCACTTCACAATCCTACTGATCCGCTTGACTAATTTATCAATTGATTTAAACTGCTTGAATTTGCCAATCTCTGTGGATACGATCCCACTCCACTAAGGGTTATTACTTGACGCTAATTTTGGTGCGCTTGCCAAAGAACTAATTCACTCATTTTACAATGGGGGTGTGAATTCCAGTCATCATACGCCTTCGATACCAAGTGGCACGCCCCATGTAATTTGCCTCCTTCATTGATAAACCCATATTTCATGAGTTATTTTGCGCTTAGTTTGAGTGATTTATTCAATCCTTCACCCGCTTATTCATATTAATTGCATGGTTTTACTTTCCCTTCCTTATTATGTAATGTATGTGAAAAACATGTTTCCTAAGCTTTAAAATCAATTATTTTAATTACCTTTATTTCCATTCGATGCCGTGATTAGTGTGTTGAGTAGTTTCAGGTTTTCTAAGGCAGAATGACTTAAAGGATGGGAAAGGAAACGTACAAAAAATGGAAGGAAAGTGCGAAACAGAGTTTTGCAAAAACTGGTATCCACGCGATCGCATGGACGACGCGATCGCATGCCAAGCGTGAATCAGCAGCGACGCGGCCGCATGACTGACGCGACCGCGCGCCTTAAGCAGACCGCAAATGACGCGGTCGCATGACTGACACGACCGCGTGGCAAGAAAAGCTCCGAATGACGCGACCGCGTGACCCACGCGGATGTGTGACAGAGGCCACGTACCAGAAATTGCAGAAAAAATTCTGAAGCCCTTTTTGGCCCAAATCCAAGTCAAGAAGGCATAGACCAGAGGTTATGAAGTGGGGGAACGCATCCATTCAGGGGGAGCTCACATTTTTACTACTTTCCATGATTTAGATTTAGTTTGAGAGGGAGATTCTCTCCTCTCTTTCTTAGGATTAGGATTAGGATTTAGGACTTCTCTTAGTTTTTAAGAGTGACTCTCGATCTAGGTTTAATATTTACTTTAATTCATGTTTCTATGCTACTTTCACTTTAATGCTTTTATTCATATCTATAAATGTTGCCAACTTGACTTATGAACCCTCTCCATGTTATGATTTGAATTAATGATATTTGAGGTATTTCAGTTATTGATTATTTTCTCCTTAATTTGTGTTACCATTGCTTTCCATCTAAGGACATTTTTATTCCAACAATTTTACTTTTTCCCTTTTTGGTCTTGGTTAAGAAATCAGTAACTCAACATTATTAAACTCAGCATAATTGATAATTGTTATCTTGCTAATTGAACTGAACTTCAATAATCCCAACTTTTTCTTAGGAATTAACAAGGATTCGAAGGTCAAACTAATTAGTCCCTTGACTTTCCTTCACTTTAGTAAAGGTTAACTAAGTGGAGTTTAGATTCAATTTTCATTATTGTTGAGAGAGATAACTAAGTTGGACTTCCAATTTCTCTTACCTTGCCAAAAGTTTGCTTTATAGTATTCATTTATTTTAATTGCCATTTAATTTACTTGTCATTCAATTCATTTACTTCTCACCTTCTAAACCCCGATTAAAACCCTTATAGCCAATAATAAGAACATACTTCCTTGCAGTTCCTTGAGAAGACGACCCGAGGTTTGAATACTCGGTTAACAATTTTTAAAGGGGTTTGTTACTTGTGACACCCAAAATGTTTGTAAGAAAGGTTGATTTCTTGGTTTAGTAACTATACTTATAACGAGAGTTTCTATAACCTCTAAACCATCAATCTTTGGTTCTTTCAAAATGGCGTCGTTGCTGGGGAACTGCTAACGTGTGCCTTATTATTGGTTATTGTAAATATTTTTCTTTTGCTTGTTTCTCTATTTTTGTTTTTCCTTTTTATCTTTATTTGCTACCATGAACTCTCACCCCTCTCGCTTTGAGTTTGGTTCTAACTTTGTTGAAGGAAATAGAAGTTACAGCAGGAATATGCATCAAGGTCAAACCAATCAAGGATGGATGGAGCCAAGAGGATCTAATCAACCCTTTAGGCAGCAACACCCTCCAAGATATCCTGGACAAAGACCATTCTACAATGCATACCCAGCTGAAAGATATGGTGGACAACCTTGTAACTACGAACAAGCCCCACCCCGCGCATATAAATCATCCTTTCAACATAACCTCGAACCACCACACTCACAAGCTTTTCCTCACCATTCACCACCATATGATCCTTCCTTACCCCAGTACCAATCCAATCACTCCCAACCACCGCCACTTCTCTATGTATCATGCCCAAGTCCGGCAACCCGAGAAGCAGAGGTTCGCCTAAAGGAAACAGTAAATAAATTTCAAACAACCATTCGACAACTGGAGTAAGTAGTAATTCAATGGGTTTCTAGGCGCTCAAATACACAAGGATTAGCCACAGCCCCATGTGAACAGTCTAACGAAGAGCGTAACATAAAGGAGATACCAGAAACTCCAGTGGACAAGACAGAGAATGAATTCGTACTAGAACAAGTAGAAGAAGCTGTCGTTGTTCAAGAAGAAGAGTTGGTTGAAGATCTAGGAGATGCTGAACCTCCATGGGAATCCAGAACTAAGGAGAACTCCGTCAAGGATGCTACAGTTGATGCTAAGGAGGATATTGTACAATCTCCAAGGCAATTTGTTTATGAAGAATCAGACGGAATGATCCAGGACACAAATTCCATTGATGATGATAGTAACAAGTCAAATTCTCTTAGTAATGAACTTGCATCCGCAAGTGAATTCTCTAAGATCGAAGAATCTTCCCCAAGTGAATATGAAGATGATGCGGAGGCAGATTTTTCTCAACCTCCAATCTATGACTCAAGTGATGAGGAAGACATAGAAGACTTTGACCAGGACATAGATACAATTGTAGAACCCTGCAAGGAAATGGAGGAATTTACAGAAGAGTACAAGGGAATGAAACTTACAGAACCACCGGAAATACCTATCCCAAGGCCATTACCACCTAATACAAGCTTCAAGTAGGTACAATCCTTAACCTATAACTTTACTTATTCACTTGAATATGGTTTACTTGAAACAGATGGCCAGCTTAGAGCTCTTTTCGGCTTTAAGAGTAAGAAGGAAATGGCTCGTACTCAGAGTTGGTGCACAAGGTTCAATAAGGTTCCACGCTTCACCTCGAAGTACACGGATTGGTATCATGCTTCATTGCATGGATCACGGAGAACGTTTGGTCACCATGGTGAGATTCTACTTTTTAAACCGCCCGGATGGAAACATATAGATCAAGACGGAGGCGGATTTAAAAACAAGGCTTGGGATCCTGGAATCTATTCTGACATTCGTCACCCCGGGAGCCTAAAAATTTGTTTAAAGCTGCTCAGAAGCTTTACATGCCTAGTTTGGGACCCCGGAGGCTATTGGCATTCCAAGCACTGGTGGAGATTTCTGGATGAATTTAAACACAAGCCACCATAACAGGAAGCCCTTCCAATGTCCAACTTAAGGACTTTAACCAAAAGTGCTAGGTGGGAGACAACCCACCATGGTATGATCGTTCCTTTTGAAATTTTAATTTTATTTCATTTTGTTTGTTTTTGAATTTTATTTTTATTTTATTAAACCTGGAATCATGCA
Source organism: Arachis hypogaea (assembly GCF_003086295.3). Classification (NCBI taxonomy): domain Eukaryota; kingdom Viridiplantae; phylum Streptophyta; class Magnoliopsida; order Fabales; family Fabaceae; genus Arachis; species Arachis hypogaea. The sequence goes on from NC_092051.1 coordinate 55,422,847, forward strand.
TAGCATTCACATTAAGCATTGCATCCTGCATTCAGTTAAAAAAAAAAGGGATGTACGCCGCGACCGCATGCCCCATGCGATCGTGTCATATGGCGAAAACACTATCCATGCGACCGCGTCATCCACACGGCCGCGTGACCTGGAGATCGGCGTAAATATCTAACGTCCAGAAAGTTAGGCTGGAATCGTGCGGCCCTTGTGCGTTTTGCACAAATTGGCCCACGCGATCGCATGCCCCATGTGATCGCGTCACTTGCACAAAACCAATCCCACGCGACCGCGTGAGCGACGCGATCGCGTCGCATGGATCGCGTCACTCCCATTTTCACCCCAGCACGCGACCGCGTCCCCCACGTGATCGCGTGGATTTGAAAATATAACCCCCCCAGCCATGCGAACCCTATCAGTCGCACAGCCCCCCAACCCTCTTCTCTCTCTCTTCCTCTTCTTCTCTCAAGCACCACCCAGTCACCATTGCCGCCACCCCGACCACCGCCCAGACACCGCCGCCGTCCAGACGCCGCCACCACCTGCCCCCCTTCCTCCCTCCCCTTCTTTCTTCTTCTTTCTTTCTCTCTCCCCCTTCTCCGCCACTGCCCTCCGCGGACCACCACCCACCACCACTGGCCATCCCAGCCGCGACCCCCCTCCGCCACCACACGCAACCCCCCTACCTTCCTCTATCAAGTACCCTAAACCCTATCCCCATTCCCCCTTCTCCACTGCCTCCTCAGCCGCTACCGCACCGGACGCCGCCGCAGCCACGACCCAGCCGCTTTCTTACCCTGTTCTACTCCTCACGCCTACTAGGTTCCGATGAACGCCGCTTTTCTGTCCTTCGCAGTTATTTTACAATTTTTTTCTGTTTCTGTTCTTAATTAGGATAGATAGATATGCATGCTGTAGTGGATTTTTAGGTTGTTAAGTAGCTTAGGCTGTGGTTAGTGGATCTAGGTATGTTTACTTGCACTGTTCATGCTTCTGTTTTATTAAAAATGCAATTCTGCTGTTCCTGTGACCTTGTTCATATGCTGTGATTTCCTGCATTTGCTGCTTGTTACTCTGAATTTTCATGTTTCTATTAATTATAGGTAACTGCAGCAAGTTTTTTTAATTCATATGAACTGCCTTGTTTACTGTTTATTTTCCGGGATAATCCAATTTTAGCCGGAATGCTGCCCAAATTTTTTGTTAATTATTTTCATTCATGTTTTGGTTTGGCAATCTGAACTCTGTTGTCCTCTGCTTTACCCAAACCGTTTCATGAATGCTATTGCAGACTTTCTTATCCTCTTTGATTTCCTGGTTTATAAACTGTATTTGTGATATTCTGATTCCAGTTCTTGCTTTCTTTATATCTGTTTGAATCAACATCACCCTGTTATGAGTTATTTCTAGTCATAATCATGAATCCTTGTTACATGGCCCATTTTCTTTTTGCCACTTACTTTAACCCGCATTTTACTAACTCACTAATTTTAATTTACTAACTTCTTTTTCAAATTCTAACCACACTAACCTTTTAAAATCTCTTTTCTGATTTTTCACTTTCCTCTAACTTTCTAACCATGGCATATTGACAATTTTTTCTATTTAACTTGGATTCTGATACATTTTGGATTGTAAATTCTTCCTTTCCAAATTTTAAACTACTAAACAATCCTTAATGTACATTTACTTGACTCATTTACCTCATTCTAATTCTCCTTTGCCGCTTTGAGTTTTCTTTGTTTAATTGCCTATTTGCTTCCCTATTTTTATCCATATCCTGGTTTTCCATTTTTCAGGATGTCTGCCTCACAAAGGAAAGGAAAAGGCAAGGCTACTGGCAAGCGCAAGAGAGGAGATTCCTCCCAGTCCATCATTGCCCTCATGCATGATTCCTCATGGCGGGAGAAGAACTTTACACAGCAGGAAAAAGCTGACCAGCTGCTCCCTGCAAATGATCCAATAAAATTTTCAAACCGGTACTGTGAGCTGAAGTATCCGGCATTTGCAAACTCCAAGAATCTATACCTGGAGAGAACTCTGAAGATTCCAGAAGCACTCCAGCAGTACACCACTGAGCAAATCAAGCAAAGAGGCTGGTTCTTTCTGGAAAGAACACTGACTGAGGTCAATGCATCTTGGGTCTGGGAATTCTACTGCAACTACTACATCACCACCCTAGATGCAGTGCAACTGAGAGGAAAGCAAATTCTGGTCACTGAGGAGGCCATAGAGGACATTCTCCAGCTCCCAGCCAAGTCCGATCAGCCTGATGGTTATTCAAAGGCAGAGGAGGACATGCGCCTGATGCAGCTTGATTGGGATGCTGTAAAGGCACGGATAGCTCTCGACCCAACTGTTCCTTGGGAGATGGGTCAGGATACCACCATGCCTAGAAGGATCAAGAGGGCGTACTTAAATGATGAGGCTCGGTTATGGCACCAGAACTTGAGCAATTATGTCATGCCAAGTCCTCATGAGACGGAGATCCCGGCTGCTATGATCACCCTCCTATGGTGTGTGCTGGAGGGTAAGGACCTTTATCTACCACGCTTTATCTGGCATTATATGGCCAGGGTCCACGTCCGAAGCACCCTCTCTTTCCCATATCTGGTTACACAGCTAGGACGTCGAGCTGACGTGCCATGGGAGGATGCCGATGAGAGACCACCAGCGGCGGACTGCAGGAAGATCATTCCTCACAGCAGGAACTTCCTAGCTTTGGGCTACAGACCACCACCCTTCACTGCTACTGATGAGACAGCCCCACCGTCTGCTGGACCCTCTTCATCCACAGCTACCACTGCTGCCCCTGTTGCTACTACTGCACCTCCACCTGCCTCTGAGCCCGTATACCGCCTCGTGCACCGCCTATTCCGACAGCTTGATTAGATGGAGCGCTGTAACCGGCGCCGGTATGAGAGATTGGAGCGTCGCAGCCAACGACGCTATTCGCATCTAAAGCTGATGATCCGACAGCGTGGTGACATCCCCTTCGAGCCCGACACACCATCAGAGCCATCAGAGGAGGAGGAGGATGAGCACGAGGAGGAGACTCACTTCCAGGAGGAGACCCATCAGTAGGCAGCCACAGAGTAGGCTGCCCCACATCAGGAGGTTACGCATCAGATCGAGGCTGCAGATCCAGAGATCCCGATCCAGTCAGCACCGCCTCTACAGCAGCCAGACCCTCAGCCCACCACCACCACAGAGCCTCCAGCTACCATCCCTACCAGTGATGACACCCCTTCACACCCGGCTTGGCTGAGCATCAGGGACGATGCTTCATTTTAAGTGTGGGGAGGTCGCCATCTCTAACGTTTTATTTTGGTGAACCACTACATCTCTTTTTTCTTTCTTTTATTTTGGATATTTTTCTGTATTTTTCTTTTTACTGTTATTTTCTGAGTACTTATACATTGCTGCTTTTATGTATTTTTACTCTATTTTTGCATTTTGCATTTTTAGTTCATATTTTTAGTTATTTTGTTTAGTTGGCAATTCTGACTTATTAGTGGATTCATTAGTATAGTTTACCCTTTTTAGCATAAGATAGCATAGTTTAAATTGAAAAATATAAAAAGGAAGTAAGCTAGGAAATTGAACATAACAGATTTAAATCCATAAACCTTGTATATATAGCATTACATCATATAGTTAAGTTGACAACATTTCATCAAGGAGGAACATCAAAACTTTAAAGGTTACCCTAAATAATTTTTTTATGAGAATAATGGGAATTTTTAACTAAACCTGCATAACATATATGAATGATATATGATGCTTGAGTTAGAGAACACACAGCCTGTGAGTCTTGAGCTTAATTGTATGGTTGCATTCAAACCATAATTTCATTTCTGTGTGTTTTATTTCTTTTTATTCTGATGTTCTTTACTTTGCTTTAATCTATATGTCCAATTATAGAATATAGATACATGCCAAAAGAATGATTAAGGCCATTATTTGATTTTAGCTCACTTAACCCAAAATAACCTACCTTTCACATCGACATTGTTAGCCCCCCTGAGCCTTTAAAATCCCTTTTATTCTATTTAGCCACACTACTAGCCTTAAGCAGAAAAACAAAATAAAATCCCAAGTTGAATCCTTGGTTAGCTTAAGATAGAAAATTATAAATAGATTAAAATGTGGGAAACCTATTGGGAACATGGATGATAGAAACAAAAGGGTAGAAAAGTTAAAAGAAATAAAATAAAATTTGGGAAGCATGCTCATGAGAAATCAAAGTGATTTAATTACCATGTGCATTAAAAAAAGTTATTTTTCAACATTCAATAAAAGGGGATACGAAAAAATTCCCCAATGCAAAATAAAAGCAATGCACATGGGATAAAAACAAAAATTGAAACATGAGCATGTAACAACAAGTGGGATAATATGGGAAAATTGGTAAAGAAGTTTTGTTCTACTAAATATGTATGTTAGGTGAGATCTTAGTCTAATTAAGGATTCACTTATTAGCTCACTTAGCCTTATACATATATCCTTACCTTTACGTTGGCCCCATTACAACCTTAATTAAAGACCTCATGACTTTTGGTATGACTGTACTCTATAATTGTTGATTGGTTAGATGAAGAACAAAGTTATAGAAAGTAAGAATAAAAAGAAAAGTAGAGTGAATAAACCCAATAAACACTGAGTGACTAGAGGGTAAACACAAAATCCAGTGAGGGTTCAATAGCTCATCAGCATATATCTGTGCTTAAATTAGTAATTGTTTTGCAAGTTTGTACAATATTTCCCATCTCATTTGCTAAAATGCTTTATTATTTAAGGGTTGGCTATATATATATATATATATATATATATATATATATATATATATATATATATATATATATATATATATATATATATATATATGACTCCTTGAGAATGTGAATTAATTTGACTACATGTAAGCTTTATATATGAGTGGATAAATTGGAATTGCATGACTCATTTAGGTAGATGCATTTAGAATAGGTTGCATTGCATAACATTCCACCACTTTAACCTTACCTTATTTTTTACCTTGGATTTAGCATGAGGACATGCTATTGTTTAAGTGTGGGGAGGTTATAAACCCATATTTCATGAGTTATTTTGTGCTTAGTTTGAGTGATTTATTCAATCCTTCACCCGCTTATTCATATTAATTGCATGGTTTTACTTTCCCTTCCTTATTATGTGATGTATGTGAAAAACATGTTTCCTAAGCTTTAAAATTAATTATTTTAATTACCTTTACTTCCATTCGATGCCGTGATTAGTGTGTTGAGTAGTTTCAGGTTTTCTAAGGCATAATGACTTAAAGGATGGGAAAGGAAACGTACAAAAAATGGAAGGAAAGTGCGAAATGGAGTTTTGCAGAAACTGGTATCCACGCGATCGCATGGACGACGCGATCGCGTGCCAAGCGTGAATCAGCAGCGACGCAGCCGCATGACTGACGCGACCGCGCGCCTTAAGCAGAACGCACATGACGCGGTCGCATGACTGACGCGACTGCGTGGCAAGAAAAACTCCGAATGACGCGACCGCGTGACCCACGCGGACGCGTGACAGAGGCCACGCACCAGAAATTGCAGAAAACGCTCATAGCGAATTCTGAAGCCCTTTTTGGCCCAAATCCAAGTCCAGAAGGCATAGACCAAAGGTTATGAAGTGGGGGAACGCATCCATTCAGGGGGAGCTCGCATTTTTACTACTTTCCATGATTTAGATTTAGTTTGAGAGGGAGATTCTCTCCTCTCTCTCTTAGGATTAGGATTACGATTTAGCACTTCTCTTAGTTTTTAAGAGTGACTCTCGATCCAGGTTTAATATTTACTTTAATTCATGTTTCTATGCTACTTTCACTTTAATGCTTTTATTCGTATCTATAAATGTTGCCAACTTGACTTATGAACCCTTTCCATGTTATGATTTGAATTAATGATATTTGAGGTATTTCAGTTATTGATTGCTTTCTCCTTAATTTGTGTTACCATTGCTTTCCATCTAAGGACATTTTTATTCCAACAATTTTACTTTTTCCCTTTTTGGTCTTGGTTAAGAAATCAGTAACTCAACATTATTAAACTCAGCATAATTGATAATCGTTATCTTGCTAATTGAACTGAACTTCAATAATCCCAATTTTTTCTTAGGAATTAAGTAGGATTCGAAGGTCAAACTAATTAGTCCATTGACTTTCCTTCACTTTAGTAAAGGTTAACTAAGTGGAGTTTAGATTCAACTTTCATTATTGTTGAGAGAGAAAACTAAATTGGACTTCCAATTTCTCTTACCTTACCAAAAGTTTACTTTACAGTATTCATTTATTTTAATTGCCATTTACTTTACTTGTCATTCAATTCACTTACTTCTCACCTTCTAAACCCCGATTACAACCCTTATAGCCAATAATAAGAACATACTTCCTTGCAGTTTCTTGAGAAGACGACCCGAGGTTTGAATACTCAGTTAACAATTTTTAAAGGGGTTTGTTACTTGTGACACCCAAAACGTTTGTAAGAAATGTTGATTGCTTGGTTTAGTAACTATACTTACAACGAGAGTTTCTATAACCTCTAAACCATCAATCTTCGGTTCTTTCATTCATCCTCTCTGGAAACTTATACCAGCATGCCACGCCTAAAGGCTGGCGTGCCACGCCCATGATCTTATCTTCGTTCCAGTAGTTGGCATGCCACGCCTCAACCTTCAAGTGGCACGCCATAGTGACATGCTTGGGTTGGCATGCCATGCCTTCGATACTAAGTGGCACGCCCAGTCCTTGCTTTTGTTATCTTTATGCATTGGCATGCCAGGCCTGGTTGCTCAAGTGGCACGCCTAAGTGAGGTTAGAGGTTGGCGTGCCACGCCTTCGACTTCAAGTGGCATGCCCAGTCTTCAATTGCCTTCAGCCCCTTCTCTGGATTATTGTACCAGCGTGCCACGCCATGCTGTTCAAGTAGCACGCCCATGGATTTATGAAGTCTTCAAGCTTGGCGTGCCACGCCTGGGTTCTCAAGTGGCACGCCCAAGTGACTTCTTGGAGCTGGCGTGCCACGCCTTCGATACCAAGTGGCACGCCATATTGGAGGTTCTTCTTGGAATGGTGAGTTGGCGTGCCATGCCCCTTTGCTCAAGTGGCACGCCCATAGTAGTTGATGGATCAGGCATGCCACGCCCAACCTGCCATGCCACGCCACTTTCATTTCCTCCATTGTTGCTTCCTGGAACTTTGTACTAGCGTGCCACGCCCAGTCCCTGGCGTGCCATGCCCACATGCATGCTTGGATCTCCCCTCTGGAATTTAGTACTTGCGTGCCACGCCAGTGCATTTTTGTGGCGTTTGCTCCCAATCGGCACGCAGTTTCACACGCCCAGCTTCTTGTTTGTCTTCTACCCATTTTTGATGCCTTTTTCACCTGAAATTCAGCATAACTCATCTCAAAGTAGTGTACCATAATATTCATCAAATAATGCATGAATTTTACTGATCAAATGAGATTTATGCTCTTTTATGGTTTTCTTTATGCAAGAACGAAGGGTAGATGATGCAAGTCATCACAACACCAAACTTAAGCTTTGCTTGTCCCAAGCAAATCAATGTGAGTAAGCCTTTATAACTTGAGGCCTTGGCTTTGAATGATTGTAATTCAACTAAGAGAAAAACTAAGTGTTCAACTCATGTATGAATGTTTTAATGTCATGAAAAGTTCTTGGATCCTTGAGGGTTCTTTCAGGTATAGGCTTTAGAGGTCCTTTCTATTGATTGTCACCTTGAAGTAGTAAGGGTTGTTTTGTTTTCTTGACCACGACTCTAAGTGTTTTGTCTCAAGACAACTCTTTAATTAGGCTTTCAATTAGCACTCCTAAACCAGTTAGTTTTAGGGTACTAGGTGTTGAGACACCCCTAAGAATTTACTTGCCCAGGTCTCTTCTTGACACATCTTCACCACAAGCATCTTCTAGGATCTTTAATTCTTTTTGAGCTTTTTAATGTTTCTTTTTCTATCCCAGTAGTTGATGCTCAGAGCCTTGGGCCTTTATTGCTTACTACCTCTTGGTTCTATGGATATTCAAGGAACACCCTTTAACCTTCCCTTGTTATACCTTCTAGGACTAGTTGCTCTCCATGACTCGATTTCTTTTTATTTCATCCAAGGTTCTACACTTAGTTTCTTATATTTTAGTTTGTTTGATAATCTCTCTTGGCCTTGGCCCCTCTCATTGTTTTTGCACAACTCACAGTAACTCTTATGGAGACAAGCTCTACTTTTATTTATGTTGCAATGAAGACTTGAAATACATGGCATTTTCTTTCTTGTAAAAAAAAACTCATAAAGACTTCAAACAGGAATTAAAACTAAGCATAAAACATAAACAATCCTAGCATGATTATTTATTCAAAAAGTAAATAAAGCAAAAGCTTAAACAGGATTTCAGAAATTAGAAAGTGTCAACCATGGGACTCAACAACCTTGAGCAGCTTCATTTTTAGTTCATTGGCCCCTTCCCTTTGTCCTTCTTCTTGGAAGGGGAGGAGCCACCTTCATCTGGCTTGGAGGAACCTTCTTGTGCTTTGGCATCCTTGGGCTTCTAAAATCCTGCCCTCTTCATATAATTCCTTTCATCTTCCTTATGTTTGGCTAGGATTTCCTCTTGTCTTGCACTTAGCTCTTCCATTCCTTGCATGAAGGTTGGGTATCCTAGGTTTAGAGCGGTTACGGCATTACACAAGTGATTCAGCTTCGCTTGTGTATTGATGTCATACTGCCTTCTGAATATGATTCTGGCATCATAGAGATGTCTGAATTCGGCCAAGTTCCTCTGTTGCCATTTGCCTTGCTCCACTATTTTGTCCAGCGCACTTCGCACCTCTCCCCAGTCAAATTGTTCTTGCTGCTCCTTCCTCATATGCTCCCAATTCCCTTAGAGCTGTTTAATGTTTTGGTTGACTTGGCTCCATTGTTGTTGTTGACTCTCCTTGAGTTGATTGACATCCTCCCTCAAGCGGTGTAGGTCTCCTTTCATTTGGTGTACATCTCCTTGCAATTTTTCCCAGTTGAATCCCTCTGAAAATTGCTGATATTGGTATGTGGTTGTGGTTGAAGTGCCAGAAATTAAGGTTGCTCTTCTGCCTCTTCCTCTTCCTGTTGTTGTTGTGGTTCATGAGCATGAGCTCTTCGTTCTCTGGCTCTGTTGAGTGGGTAAACAGCCACCACCTTGGCCATCTTTTTGGCAGTTATGAACTTGTCTTGCTTTACAAGCACTTCATCAATGATCTTTTCAACTCCATCCTCGTCACATAGCCTCTGTATAATGCTGGGGAATGCCAACCTTGTGTTGTCACTGGTGCTTTTTAGCACTTTGTTGATGTTGTTGGCGATCATTTCCCCCACGTTGATGTTCTCTCCTTTCATGATGTTATAGATGAGCACAGCTCTCTCCTTGGTCACCTCCGAAGTGTTGGATGTGGGGATTAGGGACCTCCTCACAAATTCTAGCCACCCTCTAGCTTGGGGGCTCAAATCTCTTCTCCTCAATTGGTTGGGTATCCCATCCTTATCATTTATCCAACGCACATGCATCACACAAATTTCATTCAGGATCTCATCAAACCCAGGGTCTTGCTGCTTTATTCTTTCTTCATAGCTCTGAGTGGAGCTTGTCCTCTTCACCATTATCATTCTTTCTATGCTAGAGGGATGTAGTCAATGGATTTCCCCCTTACATAGCTAATGTAGCCATAGTGTTACCCTAGTTGAGGCACTGCGTTAGCATAGAACTCCCTCACCAAGCTCTCTACCACTTTTCTTGGTGGGTTGCATAGAAGTGACCAACCCCTATTGTTGATCTCAATGTTGATTTCAATATGCTCATTCCTCCCTAGTTGAAACCCAACTTCTGGAATGATTTCCCTCTCACTCACCCAACCATAAAATTGATTTTGGTTGAATACGGAGAGAAACTTGTAGTCATTGAAGGAGCTTGAGGATCCAGAGGTTGGTTCCTTAGTTTTTCTTTTCTTTGAGGCTGAGCTTTTTGGTGGTGCCATTAGGTTGAGAGAGTGAAAAAAACGTGGGTTGCAAGAAAGAGCAAGCAAAACAAGGTTTTGCTCCAACACTAAACTTAGGACTTGATTGTCCCAATCAAGAGAAAGAAGAAAGTAGGGAAAGAGATAGCAAAAGATGAAAAGAGAAAGGAAGGTGAGGTGTGTATGCGCTTCCTGTGTGATTGGGGGTTGTTGAAGTGGGATAGGAGATGGGGAGGTGAGGCTTTTATAATGGGTGAAAGGTGTGGTTCGAAGGGTGGGAAATAAAAAGGGTTAAATGTTTTCCCACTTGGGGAATGGCGCCTAGCATGGGAAGAGGCGCCAACTCTTTTCTCACAGTGTCTTCTGCATGTGTTGAGTTCCAAAGTGCAAGTACACTTTGACTTCCTTGCTTTGTGAGTTGTTTACCATGTGGGCCCTATCTTCTCTCCTGAAATTGAAACTAAACTCATTAGTAATGACAAAAGAACCCCTTTCACATTCCTTCTCATCAAGAGTGATTTGGATTGCAACTGATGGGTGTCCCTTGGGACATCAAACTTAATTCTTTGCCATCTTAATAAATTGGTTCCATCATTGTGTATTTAATGTGTTCATAAGAATGGAGTAACATCAATCTTTTCATTTTCTTTTGATTCCAATTCCTCTGAACTCATTAAACCACGTTCATGTTCTTACCCAAAATATTAAGTGCTTTCAAATTGGGTGACTTGGGCTGCTAGATGATCCTTGGTGGTGGTCACACCAAACTTAATCTCTGGGCTTACTCTCCAAAATCAGGCTATTAATTATTTGTAAGCCTAGATTAAGTGGGTGAGAGGCCACACCAAACTTAGCAATTTAGCTAATTCTCAGCCCATTCACTCATCATGATTTATGCCTTCACCAAGTTGCAATTCCAGAATAGAAGGAAATAAAAGAGTGTAAAGAAAATCTAGCCACTAAAGCTAATATCAAACTTTCTAATCTACAATTGTAAACTAATCCTACTATGGTAATGTAACACAAATGTGAGACTGAAAATTAAACTATCTAAAGCAATAGATTTTAACTACATCTAAGAAAAGCAATTAAATCAAAAAGGATAAAGTGTTGGGGTGCCTCCCAACTAGCGCTTCTTTATTGTCATTAGCTTGACATTTCTTCATCTTTAGCTGAGCTTGTAGCTCACTCTCTGCTCCTCTAAGGGGCCTCCCAAGCAGTGTTTGAGTCTGTGGCCATTGACAGTAAAAGAACTCTGAGTCTTGTCCTCCAGAAGCTCCACATGACCATAGGGAAACACCTTGAGTATGGTGAAAAGTCCTGACCATCGAGACTTAAGTTTCCCAGGGAAGAACTTGAGTGTTGAGTTGTAGAGTAACACCTTCTGTCCTTCAGTGAACTCTCTTCTTGCTATCTTTTGGTCATGCCACCTTTTTGTGTTCTCTTTGTAGATTTTTGCATTCTCATATGCTTGATTTCTAAACTCCTCCAGCTCATTGAGTTGCATTAATCTCTTTTCCCTAGCAGCTTGCTCATCATAGTTTAAGATTTTTAGAGCCCAAAATGCTCTATGCTCAAGTTCAACTGGTAAGTGACAAGCCTTGCCATATACCAATTGGTATGGGACATCCCAATGGGAGTTTTATAGGCTGTCCTGTAGGACCATAGTGCATCATCCAGCTTCTTAGACCAATCCTTTCTTGAGCTTCCAAAAGTTTTTCACGGATTCTTTTTAGCTCTCTGTTGGAGATTTCAGCTTGCCCGTTGGTCTGTGGGTGGTATGGAGTTGCCACTTTGTACTTTACTCCATATCAGAGAAGGAGTGTCTCGAGTTGTTTGTTGCAGAAGTGTGTCCATCCATCACTAATGAGAGCTCTGGGAACTCCAAATTTGCTGAAGATGTTCTTTCTCAAGAAGCTTATCACAACCTTGTTGTTGTTTGTTGCAATGGCTATGGCTTCTACCCACCTTGAGACATAATCAACAGCCACCAATATGTAGCTATTTGAGTAGGAGGTTGGAAAGGGTCCCATGAAATCAATCTCCTATACATCAAATAGCTCCAGTTCTAGTATGTATTGCTGTGGCATCTCATTTCTCTTAGTTAGATTACCAGCTCTTTAACATTCATCACACCTTGACACAATTTCCTTGTTATCCTTAAACATTGTTGGCCAGTAAAATCCGGATTGAAGCACTTTTGCTGCTGTCCTTTCTCCACTGAAGTGACCTCCATATGCGGATCCATGGCACTGCCATAATACTTCCTACCCTTCTTCATGGAATATACACCTTCTTAGGATTCCATCAGTATACTTTTTGAACAAATAAGGGTCATCCCATATGTAGTGTTTGGCATCCTTGATTAGCTTCCTCCTCATGTGTTTATTGATGTTAGTTGGTAGCTCCCCAATAGCCTTGAAGTTAGCTATGTCTGCAAACCAAGGGGCAACTCAAATCATCATCAATTATTCATCAGGAAAGCTTTCATTTACTTCTACTTGCTACACTTTTTCTTCTTATGGGGTCCTTGAGAGGTGGTCAGCTACCTTGTTCTCTGCTCCACTCCTATCTTTAATCTCAATATCAAATTCTTGGAGCAGCAGAATCTACCTTATTAGTCTGGGCTTAGATTCTTGTTTGGTAAGCAAGTATTTGAGTGCTGCATGATCAGTGAACTCAATTACTTTTGAGCCAATAAGATATGATCTAAACTTATTAAAAGCAAAAACTATGGCTAAAAGTTCTTTCTCCGTGGTGGTATAGTTCCTTTGATTCTCATTAAGAACCTTGCTAGCATAGTAAATAACATGTACTAGCTTGTCTTTCCTCTGTCCTAGAACAGCACCAACAGCAAAATCAGATGCATCACACATTAGTTCAAAGGGAAGATCCCAGTTTGGTGGTGCTATAATAGGTGTAGAGGAGAGTTTTTTCTTCAGTTCATCAAAGGCTACCATGCACTCTCTATCAAAAACAAAGGGAGTATTTGAGACAAGTAGGTTGCTAAGGGGTTTTGCAATCTTTGAAAAGTCTTTGATAAACCTCCTATAGAACCCAGCGTGTCCCAAAAAACTTCTGATTGTTTTGACATTGCAAGGTGGATGTAATTTTTTAATTACTTCCACTTTTGCCTTGTCCACTTCTATGCCATCTTTTAAAATCTTGTGACCAAGAACCACCCCTTCAGTCACCATAAAATGGCACTTCTCCCAGTTTAAAACTAGGTTGGTTTCTTGACACCTTTTTAGCATAAGAGCAAGATGGTATAGGCAATCAGAATATGAGTTCCCAAACATAGAAAAGTCGTCCATAAATACTTATATGAACTTATCAATCATGTTTGAAAAAATGGAGAGCATGCACCTTTGGAATGTTGCAGGTGCATTGCACAATCCAAAGGGCATTCTCCTATAAGCAAAGACACCATATGGACAAGTAAATGAAGTTTTTTCCTGATCCTTGGGGTCTACAACAATTTGATTGTAGCCCGAATACCCATCCAGGAAGTAATAATACTCATGTCCTGCCAATCTTTCAAGCATCTGGTCCATGAAAGGTAGGGGAAAGTGATCTTTCTGGGTGGCTTCATTAGGTTTTCAGTAGTCAATGCACATACGCCATCCGGTCACTGTCCTTTTGGGTATCAATTCATTCTTCTCATTTGCCACAATAGTGATCCCTCCGTTCTTAGGGACTACTTGCACCGGGCTTATCCAAGGGCTGTCTGAGATGGGGTATATCACCCCTGCTTGCCACAATTTTCACACTTCTTTCTGAACCTCTTCATTCATAGTTGGGTTCTGCCTCTTTTGTTGTTGTCTTGAAGGTTTGGCATCCTCTTCTAGTAAGATTTTATGCATACACATTGAAGGACTGATCCCTTTTAAATCTGCAAGTGTCGAGCCTATGGCATCCTTGTGTTGTCTCAGCACTTGGATAAGCTCCTCTTCTTGTTTCTTACTTAGACTTGAATTTATGATCACTGGGTGAGTGTTGTTAGCACCCAGATATGCATATTTCAAGCTAGGTGGTAAGGTTTTCAGCTCTAGTTTCGGTGACTCTGCATCTTTGTTGTCTGTGGTGGTTGGCATGATTGATTTTCTCATGGTTGCTTGTGGTGGTTCTCCATCTGATGCTTGTTCCAGCTCAATGGTTCCTCCACATTGTTCTTCTTCCAAGACTTCTTGAACTATCTGTTCCATGGTGTCTATCAGCATACATTCTCCTATGGATTCCTTGGGGTAACTCATTGCTTTGAAGACATTGAAGACCATTTTCTCTTCATGCAACCTCAAGACTAGTTACCCTTTTTGCACATCAATGATGGCTCCAGCAGTAGCTAGGAATGGTGTTCCTAGGATAATTGACGTGTTGGCATCTTCTTTCATGTCCAGCACAACAAAATCAGCAGGGAAAATGAATTCTCCTACTTTCACTAGCAAGTCTTCCACCACCTCATGTGGAAACTTAAATGTTCTGTCAGCCAATTGGAGTGCCATTCTTGTTGGCTTGGCTTCCTCAATCTTCATCCTTCTCATCATGGTTAGGGACATAAGATTTATGCTAGCTCCCAAATCACACAAAGCTTTCTCAATGGTGTCTCCTATGATGCAGGGGATTTGAAAACTCCTTGGGTCTTTCAGCTTTTGAGGCAGCTTCTTCTGTATGATGGTGCTGCATTCTTCAGTCAATATTATGGTTTCTTTTGCCTCCCAGTTCCTCTTTTTGGTTATAAGCTCCTTCAAAATTTTGGCATAGAGTGGCATTTGTTCTAATGCCTCAGCAAACAGTATGTTGATTTGGAGCCTCTTGAAGATCTCTAGGAACTTGGAAAACTGGCCATCCTTCCCATCTTTTCCCAGTCTTTGTGGGTATGGTGCCTTTGGCACATAAGGCTTCATGACTGGTTTTGGTGGAGGTGGAGCAGGGATCTCCCCTTCATCTTTGTTCCCATGCTTTGCTGCAGCTTCTTCATGATTGTCTTTGTTTGGGGTTCCTTCTTCTACAACCTTTCCACTTCTTAGAGTAATGGCTTTGCATTCCCCTCTTGGGTTAGCCATGGTATCACTAGGAAATGTGTGTGTGAGAAGTGGGATTTGCTTGGATAAAATCCCCACTTGTGCTTCTAACTTTGAGATTACTGTGCCTTGATTTTTCAGATTTGACCTGTATTCTTCTTGATTAGCGTCTATCCTTCTTTCTGTTTGTGCTTGTCTGTCCATGAGGGTTGAGACTGCCCCTGTAATCTGTGATGACAGTTGTGCTATTGTAGCCTCCATCCTCTCAAAGTTGCTCTTGATTTCACATGGTTGCATAGATGAGGATGGTGCATCTTGATTGAGATTGTTGTGTATGGGTTGGTTGGTATGGTATGATGTATTTTGTGAGTTATGATAGGGTCTATGGTTCCTTATTTGATGGTTGGGGTTGTGGTTGGAATGCTAATTTGATGAATAAGGCTTATTGTGGTCCTGGTTGTGGTTTTGTTGATTTCCCCACCCAAAGTTTGGGTGGTTCTTCCAACCTGGGTTGTATGTCTTAGAGTGTGGGTCATATATTGGTCTGGATGAATTGTTCATATAATTGGCTTGTTCCCAGTCACCTTTAGATTCTCGTGCATTCCCTTCTTGTTGAGGGGTTTGGTCTTGAATGACTGAGGCTTGATTGGCCTCCATCCTTTTGGTTAAAGCTGCTATTTGAGCTGCAATTGCCTTGTTCTGAGCTAACAAAGCATCTACAGAGTTGAGTTTTAGCACTCCCTTCTTCTGAGCCCTTTCTGAAGCATAGAAATACTCATTTTCAGCTACAGTCTCAATGACATCTATGGCCTCTTCAATGGTTTTCTTTTTGTTGAGTGAGCCTCCTGAAGAATGATGCACAACCTTCTATGCTTCATAGGATAGTCACTCATAAAAGATATGTAGTTGTACCCACTCATTGAACATTTCTGGTGGGCCTCTTCTTATTAGATCTTTGAATCTCTCCCATGCTTCATAGAGTGTTTCTCCATCTTGTTGTCTGAAGGTTTGCACTTCAGCTCTCAGCCTGTTGATTCTTTGTGAAGGGTAAAATCTTGCAATGAATCTGTTCACAACCTCCTCCCATGTAGTTAGGCTCTCCTTGGGGAATGATTCCAACCACTTTGCTGCCTTATCTCTGAGTGAGAAAGGGAACAAGAGTAGTTTGTAGATGTCGGGGTGTACCTCGTTGGACTTTACAGTATCACATATCCTCAACAATGTGCTGAGATGTTGATTAGGGTCTTCTTGGGCACTTCCTCCATATGTGTAATTATTCTGAACAAGTGTGATGAGCTGAGGCTTCAGCTCAAAATTATTGGCATGAATTGTTGGCTTTAGGATGCTGCTGCCACAATTTCTTGGGTTTGGGTTGATGTAGGAGCCTAAGACTCTCTTTTCTTGCCCATCATGATTCACTGGGCCTTCTCTAGCATGGTTGTGAGCTTCTTCTTCATGGTGGTTTTCCATATTCTCCTCTATGTCTGTTTCAAAATACTCTTCCTCTTCCTCAGCACCAATGACTCCCTTCCCTCTTGCTTCCCTCCTTAATCTAAGGAAGGTCCTCTTAGGTTTATAATCAAAGGAAGTTGAAGCCCCCTTTCTTCTACCTGTCATACAACCAACAAGGCAAAAAGTAAGAAAGAAAATGAATGAAAAAATTACTCTTGTTAGAGTGGTTGTTAGTGTGAGTGGTGCAATTAATCGAACAGTTAGAAGAGTGGAAATATGGATGATGAATAAGAATAATCAAAGAAGAAAGAAATAGAACTCAAAATAAAAAAATATAAAAGGCACTAAATAAAAGAAACTAAAATAACAAGGAATTTAAATTGCTTAATCTAGCTCTCCAATCAATTTAATCACTGTCAAATTTAAGCCAATCCCCGGCAACGGCGCCATAAAACTTGATGAGTCCAATTCACACCCCATTAAAAAATTGGTGAATTAGTTCTTTTGGCAAGCGCACAAAAATTATCGTCAAGTAATAACCCACAGTGGAGTGGGATCGTATCCACAGAGATTGGCAAATTCGAGCAGTTTTAATTAATTGATGAAATAGTCAAGCAGATCAATAGGATTGTGAAGTGCAGAATTGTAAATGACATAAATGTAAATGACTAGAATATAAAGAAAAGCAATAAAGTGCAGAAACATAAATGGCAGAATGTAAAGTGCAGAATCATAAATGACTTGAATGTAAATGGGAATGGGGAATTGGTAAATGTAAAATTAAGCTATAGAGAAATGGATAGATAAGAATGAGGGAATTCACTGAGATTGGGAGATGTTGTCTCTTTGGATCAAATCTAGCTTATATCCTCTTCAATCATGTAACTCATTGACCTCTTGGCAATCATAATTGATTGAGCCCCAATCCTTTGGTAACTCAATCTCTCAGATCTTGATCAATAGCCAATTCCTTGGTCTAATTGCATGAAGAGAGATATGCTTGGTCCCTGATTATACCACACACCATTATAGGTCCAAGTAGAGGGAGGATTATATGTCATATATCCAAACACCAAAACCCATATTCTACTCAAGTGTGAGAAGGGATTTCAAGCATGGTTTCATGTTTTCTTTCCCAAGGTTCCCATGAAACCCAATTGTATTCAATCTCTTTCCCAATATAATTGAATACTAAGCATTAAGAATGAAATTCCTTCTAGCAAAACAAAGAGAAGATGAAGAGAAGAAGAATTTCACTATTATCAATCCATCAAGTACAACAGAGCTCCCTCTCTCAATGAGAGGGAAGTTAGCTACTCATAGCTCAAAAAGTACTCAAAAGTGAAGTGTAAAAGTGGATCTAAAACTGATTGCTTAACCCCCTTCTTCAGTACTCCTTGGGGGTATTTATACTACTCCTAGTAAAATAAAAGAATTACAAAAGTGAAAATGGAGAATTACATTTTGGAGGGAAAAGAAAACACTCAATAAGCCTGACTTCCCAGCCAACGTGTGGCTGGTGCTTTACTGGCGCGTCACGTTTCCTTCATTTCTAGCTTGGCGTGCCACGCCCAATCCTTCAAGTGGAACGCTCATCTCTCTATCAACCTTGGCATGCCATGCCTTCGAACTCAAGTGGCACGCCATAGTGGATTTCTTGTGTTGGCGTGCCATGCCTTCGAACTCAAGTGGCACGCCCTTTGCCTTTTTCCACTTTTCCTTGCCTCTGGAAATTTGAACTGGCGTGCCACGCTCAGGGTCTGGCATGCCACGCCCTTGCTCTATGCTTGGCTAAGCTTCTCTGGAAAGTTGCACTAGCGTGGCACGCCCAGGGTCTGGCGTGCCACGCCCCTTTTGTGAGTGAGTGGTTCCTCTGTTTGGCGTGGCACACCTCGAACTCAAGTGGCACATCCCAATGCTTCTTTGCTCTCTGAATGACACTGGCTGCTCAAGTGGCATGCCTAAGTGAAGAATGGTGAGTGACGTGCCACGCCTTCGATACCAAGTGGCATGCCCTATGTAATTGGCCTCCTTCATCCTCTCTGGAAACTTACACCAGCGTGCCATGCCTAAAGGCTGGTGTGCCACGCCCATGATGTTGTCTTGGTTCCAGTAGTTAGCGTGCCACTTCTCAGCCTTCAAGTGGCACGCCATAGTGACATGCTTGGGTTAGCGTGCCACGCCTTCGATACCAAGTGGCACGCCCAGTCCTTGCTTTTGTTATCTTTATGCATTGGCGTGCCACGCTTGGTTGCTCAAGTGGCACGCCTAAGTGAGGTTGAGAGGTTGGCGTGCCACGCCTTCGACTTCAAGTGGCACGCCCAGTCTTCAATTGCCTTTAGCCCCTTCTCTAGATTATTATACCAGCGTGCCACGCCATCCTGTTCAAGTGGCACTCCCATGGATTTGTGAACACTTCAAGCTTGGCGTTCCACGCTTGGGTTCTCAAGTGCCACGCCCAAGTGACTTCTTGGAGCTGGCGTGCCACGCCTTCGATACCAAGTGGCACACCATAGTGGTGGTTCTTCTTGGAATGGTGAGTTGGTGTGCCACGCCCCTTTTCTCAAGTGGCACGCCCGTAGTAGTTGATGGATCAGGAGTGCCACGCCCAACCTGGCGTGCCACGCCCCTTTCATTTCCTCCATTGTTGCTTTCTGGAACTTTGTACTAGTGATAAACCCCGATTTCGTGATTTATCTTGTGCTTATTTTGGGGGATTTTGTCACCTTTTCTCTCATTTATTCAATGAAATAGCATGGTTTTGTAATTCTCCCTTGAATTTTGCTTAAGTATAAAAAGGTGCTTTTTAGGCCCTAAATTGGTGATTTTAATTCACTTTAACTCGATTTGATGCCTTGATGTGTTTGATGAGTGAATTCAGGTCCATAAGGCAAGTATTGGATGGAAGAAATGAGGAGAAAAGCATACAAAAAGGGAGAATGCATGAAGAAACAAAGATTGGAAATGCACCAAAGGATGCGCACGCGCACCAGGCGCGTACGCACAAAAGCGGTTTCACCTATAGACGCGCACCCGCACACGCCGCGTCCGCGCGGGTTGAGAATTTGCCAATCGATGCGCACGCGCTGATACTCTCACGTGGCCCACTTGAAGGAAAAACGCTGGGGGCGATTTCTGAGCTGCCCAGGCCTAAATCCAACTTGTTTCTGAGTGTATTTCATTAAGAATTTAAGTCCAAGAAAAGGGGGGAGCAATTAGTTTAGCCAACATATGCCTTTAGTTAGTTTTCTAGAGAGAGAAGCTCCCTCTTCTCCCTAGAATTTGGTTAGGATTAGGTTAGATTATTTTAATTTCATGTTTGATTACTTGATCTCATCTTACTTCGTTGATAATTTCTCATCTCTACATCTTGACTCTCTTAGTTTTATGTTAATTTCTCATTTTGCTCTCTTTTGTGATGATGACTCATGTTGGATTTGTTTATATTTAATGCAATTTTGATGTTGATGTTTCTTTGATTGATGAATTGAGTTGTGATCTTCCTTTCTTGCAATTAATAGTGGTAGATTTCAGTATCCTCGCAATTTATGATGTTGACTTTTATCACATTCTAAGTGTTTGATGAAATGCTCTCTTTAGTTTTTGAGTAGTTTTGTCAACTTTTGGCCTAAGCCAAGGGACTTGAGTGATCTTGAGTTTTTGGGCATAATGGATTTGGTGATTTGAGAACCCTGGGTGATCAATTTGAATCCCATTGACACTAACCCACTACTAAGCCAATTAGTAGGTAGGTTAGGACTTAGGGGTGGATATGATCAAGCCTATTTGACATACTTCAAGTCTAGGAGTAAATGTTACATACTTAAGGCTTCGAGAAGTAGACTTAATGGGTTGGCCTCTCATAATTGTCAATAATTGGTTTGTTAACTAGGATGGTGATCTCAAGTACCCAAGTCTTAGCCAAGAGTTCTTTATTTTGTTTTCTTTACTTACTCACTCAGTTTACTTTCTTGCCGTCTCATAAACAAAACCCCCTTTTTACCCCATCATAGCCAATATGCATGCACTACATTGCTTCCTAGGGAGACGACCCGGAGTCCAAATACTCTGGTTATTTCTTATTCGGGGTTTGTTCTTTGTGACAACCTAAAATTTAATTTGACGTGAGAGTTGTTTGTTGGTTTGGAGCTATACTTGCAACGTAAATACTTTGTGAAATTCCTTACCGACAACAATTCTCGGTTCATCAAATTAATGGCGGCGTTGCCAGGGATCCAATGGTGCTATGTTATTGGCTATTGTATATAATGTGAATAGCTTGAGCTTTAGTTTGTTTGCCAGTTTTTTTTACTAGTTAGGAGTTTATTTTCTTTATTTCTTATTGCTCTTTGTTTTTATTTTTTCTTTCATGATGAATTCTCATCCTTTTGGCTATGAGTGTAGTTCAAACTATGTTGTAGGAAATGAAAGCTCTAATGAGGATATGCATCAAGGATTTGGGAATCAAGGATGGGAGGAACCTCAAGCTTATGAACAACCTTCATGGCAACAACCTCCTACGAACTCTTATGGGTATAAATTTGATCCTAGCGTATATCAATCTAATGTGTGTGATGACCCTTATTGTGGTTGTCAACCACAATCATCATATGCATGTGACCCCATTCCTCAATATAGCCACACATCATACTCACAAGCCTCACACCACCATTCCACTCTATAAGACCATAATTCATACACACCATATCAACCACCATTTGAATCACACATAGAACAACCACCATCCCAATACCAATATTCCCATGAACCACAAATTCCACACACACCACCTCAAGAACTCCACCAATATGAACCACCTTCCGATTACAACAATCTTCCCTTAACTAATGAATTCTCTCTTCCAACACCATCTCCCGATGAAGCCTTCATATTAGAATTGAGAGACCTTGAATCTCGCATCTTAAGGCGGCAAGAGGAGGATGAAACTAAGTTTAAGGAGCTAAGAGCAAAGATAGCTAGCATGGTAGAAGCCGTGAATCACTTAACGTTCTACCTAAGTTCATGCACCGTAAGTACCCCATTGTTGAATGTGGAGAAACAATCAAGGAGCTTAGTGAGGGTATGAACTTGAAGCTCCATGGTGATGAAGGAGAATTGAAGCAAAAAGGACAACAAGAGGAAAAGATAGAGATTAGCAAACAAAAGGAAGTAGTGGATGGATGTTTAGGATACGTTGAGCACGTAAAGGAATCTCGAATTGAAGAACCCTCTTCCAAGAATTTTGGAGGTGATATTGAAGAGAAGAGTAATGTTACAGAAGTAAACAGAGAGTTGAAGGAAATTGATCAAGAAGTGGATTCTATTACTAGTGATTTTTTGCCCATGTTGATCAATTCCCTTGACGATCTTGTTGAACCTTCCCCCAGTGGATCAGAAAGCAAGGTTGAGGAAGACTTGAAACCTCCAAAGCCTACTGAGGGTGAAGAACTGGGAGAAGTATTCCAAGCAATAGGTGCTCCTATCTATGATGATTCCGAATCAACATATGATCCTTTCGAGTTTGAAGAGTCCTTCCCCAAATTGCCTAGACTTGATGATAAGGTAGATTTCACTATACCTCCTATCTATGATGAGAGTGATGGGGAAGACGAATATGATCTTGAGGAAGCTTGGCATGAGGAGGAACTTGAAGAACCTTGCCAAGTGGTAGAAACCTCTAGAAGAGGATGGACGGGAGTAGAGCATGCTTTATCAAGATCTTTGGGAACTCCTCCACCTAATTCGTCATCCAATCCTTCGCTTGAGTGGGTAAAACTTCTAACTCTCAGTTTTATTATCCCACTTGAGTATGGTTTGCTTGAAACGGATGGCCAACTTAGGGCGCTTTGTGGAATTAAGCGAAAAAGGAGGATGTTTAGTGGTTGGCGTTCTAAATCTAGGCTCATTATGGTGGGAAGCTCGAAATTTAAGAGCATGGATTGGTGTAATGCTCAATTAAATGGGTCTAGGAGAGTAGTTTGGTGCTTCCATGAGAATTCTGTTTTTTCAACGCCCGGACAAAATCAAGGCAATCAACTAGAAGATGGGTGCGAGGACAAGATATAAGATCCTGGACTATCCTATGATAGTCAATTTCGGGAGCTCACGTCTTGGGGAGGACCTCACCAAAGCTTAATGAAGAAGGTTGAAACTTCTGACAAACGATTGAAGGACAAGCACTCTTAGAGGTTCAAGGATGGATACAAGCATAAGCCACCTTGACAAGAAGCCACCCAATGTCCAACTTAAGGACTTAAACTAAAAGTGCTCGGTGGGAGACACCCCGCCATGGTAAACTCTTTCCATTCTCTTGTAGATATAATGAATGAATGAATTGGGTTCCATTGTATATAGTTTCTTTACTTCTTGGTATATTTTTCTTTGCTTACTAAGGTGTTTATACATTCTATGCTTTAATAAGGGATGAATCTTTGAATTGAGTTTTTGCTTGAATTGCAAGTTTTCTCAAGTTGTTTTGAAAAACCCTCTAAGTTTCAAAATGTGCTTAATCTTGCACCTTAGCTAGTTCTAGAGTCTTAGAGAAGGATGGAAAGTTATGAGGTCTTTTGATGCTCTTTAGAAAAAAAAAGAGAGAAAAACCCAAGCCACGCACAAGCGCAAATCGCACGCGCGCGTAGGCTGCTCATCTCAACTATCTGGGCCAAGGACCAGAGAGTTGTGCTACTTTTGGGCCAACTCTGTGTCTTAACTCATGCGGACGCACACTGTACGAGTCTGCGCCACTCCCTGTTTCTTCATACACGCGTTGGCGTACTTCGCACCTTCGCGCCCATTCAATAAGCTCATACCATCCACACGAACGCGCACAGTGCGCGCGCGTCGATGCATTTTAGCATCACCCAGGCCAAAGGACACGAGAGTTATGCCAACTCTGGGCCTCTTTTGTGCCTCTGGCCCAGCATACCTGCGCGGACGCGCACAGTACGCGTTCACGCCGACCCCTAATTCTCCCATTCACGCGTAGGCGCGTATGGCGCTTCCGCGCCTATCCTTAAATACCTCCACCCACGCGGACGCGCATGGTGCGCGCACGCATGGATTCGAATTTTTACTTACCCCAGAGACGTGAAGCCCTAGCGTATTTGCGCAATACCCCTCTTCACCTCCAACGTTCTATTTCCCTCCATCTTCAACCTCTCACCTCTGAGCAACCACCATTGGCTGCCCTCCGGCGAGTGACCCGCAACCATCGCCGCCGCCATCACCGCCCAACCCCCTCTTCCTCACTCCCTCTCTTCCAGTCAACCCTCTCTATCTCTGCCTTCTCTCACAGCCAGCCTCAGCGCCACCCCCAAGCACTGCCGCGACAACCATTGTCGTCGACGGCGAGCTCTACGGTGACGGCGAACAAACGCACCACTTCATCTTCCCTTCTGTTTCCCCGTTTAGTTTCTGCATTCCAGGTTCCATACCCCCCTATTCTGCATCCTTTTTACTGCTTGCTATTAATTACATTAGTTTAGTTAGATTAGCTTAGTTAGTTAGTTTAGTTTGATTTAGGTGGTTAGCGAATCTGGGCTAAGTATTGGATTTAGGCTTGTTTCAATTTCTGTTGCTATGTGAAATTGCTTTGTTTTGTTGCATCACTCTGTGTTCATTTATTCTATTGATGCTGCTTGCTTGTGATAGATTGGTGAAGGGAATGCTGATTGAAGTAACTGCCCCCATTTTCTGTGCTGTTTGAATTGCTTTGTTGCTGAACTATTGGCTATCTGTTACATCCATATGAACTCATATATGTGATTTATGTTTCTAATTGTTAATGAACTCATATGGAATCTAATTTGACTGTTTGAATTTGGAAAATAGCCAATTTGCTGCTGAAACACTGTCGGATTTTTCTTAACCACAGTCCTTGAACTGACCTTGTTTGATGGGTGTAGCAACTTCTAGTTGATGATTTCTGTTCAATTAGCACTTTGCTGCCCAAATGGTTTTGGGAAATCTTCAGGAACAAGTTTTGGTCTTGCTTATACTCTTTGCTTGTTATGCATGATGATTTGCGTATAGGCATTGAATGGTTTGAATGAATTTTCTAATTGACCATCACTTATGATTTCCATAAAATTTTGTGCCTCTTTTGCATAGACACACAATTTTTAATGTTCTAATCTATGTGATCAAATAGTTCATTGTGTTCATACATAGTCATAGACCATGAGGTTTCCAATTCATATTTGAACTTATGACTTGTATGCATTGTTAGGATTGGTGTTAAATGTGCTTGATTTACTTGTTTATCAAGGTCTTGCTTTCACCAACACAAATTTATTTGATACTAGTGAGATTTGCAATGATTGATGGTTTGTTCCATATTATCTGCTTTCTAGCTATATCATATTTCATCATCAATGACTTGTTGCATTTCATGATTGTAAACGTACTTACATCCCTGTTTTGTGCATTCCTTTCGAATTGAGCTGGTAACCACCATATCATTAATTTTCAAACTGATTTCTAACTTTAACCTATTTAACCGACTAACTTCTTTTGGTTTTTAACTTAACTTTTTAGATCATTCTTTTGGATATAGTGCTTCCTAAGCTTAGTGAATAAGTAATGTGCAAGATATGGTTTGAATTTTTGGTTTGAAGTTCGGTTTGAATTCTAAATTATGTTTGCTTGCATTCCAAGAAATCTCCTTTCTTTATTCACTTTCATGAGTATGCTTTGCTTTGAGTGCTTTATACCTATTTGGCTCTCTGCTTACATTATGTCATCTCTGTTTTTCAGGATGTCGGATAGAGGAAAAGCTATAGCCACCACTTCTAAAAAGAGGAAGCGCTCCAAGACCTCTACCCCCTCACCATATGCTAACTATGCCAAGAATCCGCTAAATAAAGAAGACAAAGAAAATCAGTTACTTTCGTCCACTGATTCAATCAAATTCCCCAACCTCTGCTATGAGCTACGCTTTTCCCGTTATACAAAGAAAAATCTGAACATTGAGAGGAAGCTGAATCTTCCCAATGACATGAGGCATGCCATTAACACCCGTATTTCGGAGTTGGGATTGGATTTCATTGATAGGGACCTAGGAAAGATTAACATCTCATGGGTTAAGGAGTTTTACTGTAACTTCTTCCGAGTGAACTTGGATTCACTGCACGTAAGGGGTAGAGAGACTATGATCACTGAGGAGGCTATAGGGGATGCAGTGCTTTGCAGAGTTGGTAATCCTTAATTTGTTTGATTCTTTATGTCTATTATTTTGTGTATACATGCATTTATATGTTTGAGGCTATTTTTCAAATAGCTCACTTACCCAAATAAGCCTACCTTTTATCTCCCATTGTTAGCCAATTTCGAGCCTATGCTTAACCTATTTGTTCTTAATTGTAGCACATTACAAGCCTAAGTGAAAAACAATAAATATCCCTTAATTTGGATCTTTGATTAGCTTAGACAAGTGAGAGTGTTTATCATTTGATTTTGGAAAAGTTGGGAACATTGGGTAGAGATAAAAGGTTGTTTATGTTTTTGTTGAAAAAATATTGGGAATTGGGTACATACTCATGTATTAATCATGTGTAAACTATATGCATTGATGTTCTTGTATATACTTTAGTTAATAAATAAATAAATAAATAAATAAATAATTTTTTTTCATATATAAAGGAAAGAAAAAGAAAAAGCAATAAAAAGGGGACAAAATGCCCCAAAGTGAAGTTCAATAAGAGTCAATGCATAGGTGTGGTGATCAAAAAGAGAATACATGAGTGTGCGAGAAAAGTGAAGAATGGGTAGTTAGGTTTGTTTAGAATTGTATAGGTTGTCATAGATTAGGTGGGATGTTTAAGCCAATCAAAGATTCAAATCTCAAGCACACTTGACCATATGCATCCTACCTTGACCCTACCCCCATTACAACCTACGAGAAAGACCTCATGATATTTGTATGCATGCATAAAGTAATTGTTGATTGTCAGATGAAAAACAAATCTTGGAAATCATGAGTAGGGGAAAATTGAGTGAATCAACCCCATACACTTGAGTGCCTAGAGCGGATACACATCCGGCGAGGGTTCGATCGCTCAATTATATGTTTCCTGAAGAACTGAAGATTGATGGTTTTAGAAGTTATAGTAAACTCTCGTTGCAAGTATAGTTACTAAACCAAGCAATCAACCTTTCTTACAAAAGTTTTGGTTGTCACAAGTAACAAACCCCTTTAAAATTGATAACTGAGTATTTAAACCTCGGGTCGTCTTCTCAAGGAATTGCAGGGAAGTATGTTCTTATTATTGGTTATGAGTCTTTTAAATTAGGGGTTTCGAAGTTTGGGCAATGGGCACAGGTATATTTATAAATTAAAGCAATAAAAATAAATAAGAGATTTTATGTAATTAATTTAAAAGCCTTGACCCGGAGAAGATTAGTCGGAAGTTCTATCCTTGTAGGATTTTTCTCAAGGTATATTGATAATTGAAGGTTGCTTCTACTTAGTTATCCTTTACCAAGTAAAGTAAAAGAAAGTCAAGTAAGTTGGAAGTCTACTTCTATTCACAAGTTCTAATCCTCTCCTTTGGGAAGAATTAGCGTTAGTGACTAGAGAGCCAGCCAACAATAAACCCAATTACAATTTAACTCTTGAGTAATTCAACTCAAGGGTCTCCAAATATCAATCAACTCCAAAATCAAGTTAAGATCTAACTTAGAACATCAATTAATAACAAACAATAGAAGAAGTGATTAATCTGAAATACCTCAATTATATTAAATAAAATATTCAAATCTTAACATGGAAAAGTTCATAAATTAAATTGAAAAATTAAATAAAAGAAACATTGAACCTGTGATTGAAGTTGTAAGTTGAAATAATAAAGTTGAAATCCTAATTCCTTTAAGAGGAATCCTAATCATAAGAGAGATGAGAGAACCTCTCTCTCTAAAAACTACATCTAAATCCTAAAATTGTGTATTGTGAGCTTGTTTTTATGAATGAATGGATTCCCCTACTTTATAGCCTCTAATCTGTGTTTTCTGGGCCGCAAACTGGGTCGAAAACAGCCCAGAAATCGCTGGAGAAGAAAACTGCCACGCTGATTTTCGGAACTGCGATGCGTCCGCGTAGAGCACACGTTCGCATCACCTAGCGTCGAGGCAACAATGAAATATTATATATCCAATCGAAGCCCCAGACGTTATCTTTCCAACGTAACTAGAACCGCATCGTTTGGACGTCTGTAGCTAAAGTTATAGCCATTTGAGTGCGAAGAGGTCAGGCTGGACAGCTTAGCAATTTCTCCAACTTCTTGTATTCCTTCCACTTTTGCATTCTTCTTTTCCATCCTCTGAGCCATTCCTGCCCTGTATTCTCTGAAAACACTTAACACACATGTCAAGGCATTGAATGGTAATAAGAGAGGGTTAAAGTTAGTAATTTAAAAGGCTCGGGAAGTAAGTTTCCAATTATAGCACAAAATCAGGAAGGAAAACGTAAAACATGCGAATAGTATGAATAAGTGGGTAAAGAGTTGATAAAAACTACTCTATTGAGCACAAGATAAACCATAAAATAGTGGTTTATCAACCTCCCCACACTTAAACATTAGCATGTCCTCATGCTAAGCTCAAGAGAAGCTATAAAGGAGTGAAGAGGAATGGTAGATTGCATGAAATGCAACCTATGAATGTAACTATATGCAGAATGATTTTTCCTACTTGGTTAAAAGTAAATAAATCTTTTAAGAACAAATATGAACTGGATTTCACTAATTCAACTCATAAAAATGAAGTACAAATAGACTTGTAAAAGAAAATAGCTTGTGAAAGTCGGGAACAAAGAATCGAGTATCGAACCCTCACTGGAAGTGTATGCACTCTAATCACTTAAGTGTTTTAGGTTCGATTCTCTCAATTCTCTACAAACCTTGCTTTCTAAGGCTTGCTCTTCATCTAACAATCAACATAAATTTAATGCATGGATACACATATCAAGAGGTCTTTTAAGGGTTGTAATGGGGTTAGGGTCAAGGTAGGATTGTATTTGGCCAAGTGGACTAAAATCTGAATCCTTAATTAACTTAAACTTTCCACCTATCTTTAGACAATCCATGTAATCAAAATACAAAACCTAACTGTCCATTAACCATGTTTTTCATATATTCATGCATTCAAATTTCAAGTACAGTACATATGCATTGCTTTCAACACTTAACCTTGGGGTATTTTGTCCCCTTTTATTTATTTGCTCTTTTTCTTTTCTTTTTCTCTTTTTCTTTTCTCTCTTTTCTCTCTTTTTTTTATTTTTCTTTTCTTAATAAATATATTATTATTATTTTTTCTTTTTCAATGCATATGATTAAGGTATTGAATGCATGAACATGTCCTAAATATTTCTTTCACATTTTCATAAAGATATATAACACCCAATTCTTAAACCAAATGTTTCCAAACCCACTTTTCCCCACACTTAATTCATGAGCATTCTCACTAGTCTAAGCTAACCAAGGATTCAAATTTAAGGACATTATTGTTTTTTGCTTAGAGTTAGTGATGAGCTAAAGTAAAGAACAAAGGGGTAAAATAGGCTCAAAATTGGTTTGCAAAGGATAATGAGAGGTAAGGCCGTATGGGTGTGTAAGCTCAGTAAAACAAAGGCCTCAATCATGTAAGTGTATACATACATCAAATAATGGAAATATAGGATTAAGCAAGACAAAAATCACAATTTTAGAGAGAAAAACACACACCAAAAATAAAATATTGGTTGGTAAAATGCAACCAATTCAAATAGGCTAAAAAATCTCACAGGTTTTGTGTGTTCGAGCTCTAAACCATGTTCCAGTATAATATTTCTTCAAACAAGTGTAACATTAAATTTTATTCAAATTAGTGAAATGCTCTGAAAGTTTCTTTGAAAAAGAAAATATTTCTTCAACCAAGTGGTAAAATATGCACAAAATCAAACAAATATGCAATCAAACATGTAAATGCAACAACTAACAAGGAAAATAAACCATTGGTGTTGAGACAGAAGAGTAACTAACCCATGGAGATCGATATCGACCTCCCCACACTTAAAGATTGCACTGTCCTCGGTGCATGCTAAGATTTACAAGTGGATGGGGGTTGTGGTTCCTCAGCTGGGGCTCTTTTTGTTCCTTTCCTTGCCGGTGGTTTGGTAGTAGCTTTCTCTTTACCCTTCTTGGTGGCCATCCTGAAAAGGAAAAAAGAAGGTAACTTTTAAAGCTTAGGGTTAGAGCAAGGAAGAGAGTGGGAAAGGTGGTAATCAATGCACAATAAAGAAGAATGACGTCAACACATGGTCATGACTACATGTGAAAAGTTCATCAATGGAAATATAGCAAGTGCATGTAATGACAATTAAATGCAAGATGTTTATTGGCATGTTGGCAAAGGCATGAGTAGCATAGATCAAGCATTCAATGTCCAAGTTAGATTACCAAGTCTTTCAAATAAATAACATATTTGTAATAACAATTATATTTAATTAATAAAATATAAAGAGGGTTTTGTGAAAAGCAGGCATTTAGAGTAGTAGAATAAAAGAAATCTAAAAAAAGTGCATAATGCCATATGGGCTTTTTCACAAACACATAGCAAGCATGGTAAATAAGCTATTGAATGTATTAAATTGAACATGCAAGCAACCCTTTAAAAAGTAATATATAATTGTCAAACCATTTTAATAATCCACAAAAATATAGAAAATAATGACTCAAATAAATTTCTAACACCAAGAAAATAATACAATGAATGAAAGTATGCAATTAAATTAAGTAAAATAAAATAAAAGATAAGAAGAATGAGAAGGAAAAGAAGGGAAGAAGAGGTAAGTAAGAAAAGAGGGAGGAAAAATTAGGATTGGGGAAGAAAAGATAAGATTTTTGGCGCCGATTTGGATAAGTTGTGCAGCGCAGGCGACGCGAACGCGTGAGTGACGCGGTCGCGTGCTGTGCAATAATTATCAGGTGACACAGACGCGTGGGTCATGCGATCGCGTGGCCTGATTTGTGCGATTGGCGCAAGTGCAGCCTCATGTTCGCACAACTCTCTGTTTAAATGCATATTGCCAAAAATCTGGGTGATGTGATCGCGTGGTTGACGCAATCGCGTGAATGGCCTTTCTTTTAAAAATGACGGGAACGCGTGGGGCACCCGTTGCGTGGTAGGGCCTGTACGTCTAGCGCCATTCCAGCCCCACTCCAGCACAACTTTCGGCCATGCACCATTTCTTACGTCGATTTTCAGGTCACGCGTCCGCGTGGATGACGTGGATGCGTGGGAGGCATTTTTCCCACATGACGCGGACGCGTCAGTGACGCGGTCGCGTGGATCAATTTATGCCTAAGGCACGCCTCCAGCCACGCTCTCGCGTGACTTCCTGTTCAATTTTCTTTACTTCCAAATGCACTTGCGACGCTGTCGCGTCGCGTGCGATTTTTTTTTATTATTATGCAGTATGTAATATGCAGTGCTAATGTAGATGCTATGAAAACTTCCAAGTTCAATGAAAATAAAATAAAATAAAAATAGACAACACGAAATAAAATTGAAAAAGGAACGACCATACCAAGGTGGGTTGTCTCCCACCTAGCACTTTTAGTAAAAGTTCTTAAGTTGGACATTGGATGAGCTTCCTGTTATCACGGCTTATGCTTAAATTCATCCGGAAATCTCCACCAATGTTTGGAATGCCAATGGCCTCCGGGGTCCCAAACTAGGCATGTAAAGCTTCTGAGCAGCTTCAAACAGATTCTCAGGTTCCCGGGGTGGCGAATGTCAGAATAGATTCCAGGATCCCAAACTTTGCTTTTAAATTTGCCTCCATCTTGATCTATATTTTTCCATCCGGGCGGTTTAGAAAGTAGATTCTCACCATGGTGACCAAATTTTTTCCG
This sequence comes from Arachis hypogaea, assembly GCF_003086295.3. Taxonomy (NCBI): domain Eukaryota; kingdom Viridiplantae; phylum Streptophyta; class Magnoliopsida; order Fabales; family Fabaceae; genus Arachis; species Arachis hypogaea. The sequence continues at coordinate 55,454,229 of NC_092051.1, forward strand.
AGATCCATTCGATTGATTACCATGTCAATCTGTGCGCTTCGAGTTGAAGCGTGGAACCTTATTGAACCTTGTGTACCAGCTCTGAGTACGAGCCATTTCCTTCTTACTCTTAAAGCCGCAGAGAGCTTTAAGCCGGCCATCTATTTCAAGCAACCCATTTTCAAGTGGAAAAATAAAGCTAAAGGTTAAGGAGTAATTGGATTGGAATTGGGGTAAATGAGGATCATATGGTGGTGAATAGTGAAAAGGAGCTTGTGAGTGTGGTGGTTCGAAGTTATGTTAAGAGGATGGCCTATAAGCACAGGGTGGGGCTTGTTGGTAACTACAAGGTTGCCCAACATGTCTATTGGCTTGGTATGCATTGTAGAATGGTCTTTGTCCATGATATCTTGGAGGGTGTTGTTGCCTAAAGGGTTGATCAGATCCTCTTGGTTCCATCCATCTTTGATTGCTCTGACCTTGATGCATGTTCTTGTTATAACTTTCACTCCTTTCAACAATATTAGAACCAAACTCAAAGCGAGAGGGGTGAGAATTCATAGTAGACAATAAAAAATAAAAAAAAGGGAAAATAAAGACAAATAAACAAGCAAAAGAAAAGTATTTACAATAACCAATAATAAGGCACACGATTGCAGTTCCCCGGCAACGGCGCCATTTTGACGTTAGGATTTTTGCTAGTAAAGAATTTTATAAAAATAGTCGCGTTGTAGATATAGTTTCTAAACCAACAGAAATCCCTTCGTACAAACGTTTTGGTTGTCACAAGTAACAAACCCCTTAAAAATTGATAACCAAAGTATTTAAACCTCGGGTCGTCTTCTCAAGGAACTGCAGGGAAGTATGTTCTTATTATTGGTTATGAAGATTGTAAATTGGGGTTTTGAAGATGAGGAACAAGTAATTTAAATGGCAAGTAAAATAAATAAATAACTGTAAAATAAACTTTTGGCAAGGTATGAGAAATTGGAAGTCCTATCCTAGTTATCCTTATCAATGATGATGGAAATTGAATCTTAATTCCACTTATTTAACCTTTACTTAAAGCAAAGGAAGGTCAAGCGACTAATTAGTTTGATCTTCAGATCCTAGTTACTTCCTAACAAAATATTGGGATTATTGAAGTTCAATTCAATTAGCAAAGGTAACAATTATCAATCATGTTGAGTTTGATAACTCCTGAGTTACTGATTTCTTAACCATGACCGAAAGGGAAAAAGTAGATCTATTCGAATAAAAATGTCTTCAGATTGGAAGCAACAGTAACATAAATAAAAGAGAGCAATAATAAACTGAAATACCTCAAATAACATTAATTAAAAGAATCATCTGTTAACATAGAAAAGTTCATAAGTCAAATTGAGAAAATAAGTAATTAAAAAGGAATATTGAATCTGATAAAAATGGGCAATCATGAAAGCAAGAAAAATCCTAAATCCTAATCCTAAGAGAGAGAGGAGAGAACCTCTCCCTAAAAACTACATCTAAATCATGAATAGTGAATAATTCGAGACTCCCCTCGAATGGATGCATTCCCCCACTTCATAACCTCTGATCTGTGCCTTCTGGACTTGGATTTGGGCCAAAAGGGCTTCAGAAATCGCAAGGAGCGTTTTCTGTAATTTCTGGTGCGTGGCCTCTGTCACGCGTCCGCGTGGGTCACGCAGTCGCGTCATCTGGAGTTTTCCTTATCACGCGGCCGCTTCAGTCATGCGTCCGCGTCATATGCGTTTCGCTTAAGGCGCACGATCGCGTCAATCACGCGGGCACGTCACTGCCATTTCGCGTTGGCATGCGGCCGCGTCGTCCATGCGATCGCGTCACTGCCAGTTTCTCCAAAAACTCTGTTTTGTTCTTTCCTTCCATTTTTGTATGTTTTCTTTCCATCCTTTAAGTCATTCCTGCCTTAGAAGATCTGAAACTACTCAACACATGAATCACGGCATCGAATGGAAATAAAGGGTAATTAAAATAATTATTTTTAAAGCATAAGAAACATGTTTTTTTCACATACATCACATAATAAGGAAGAGAAAGTAAAACCATGCAATTTTCATGAATAAGTGAGTGAAGGATTGAATAAATCACCTAAATTGAGCACAAACTATATCATAAAATATGGGTTTATCATTTCCACCCATGATCATCTTTTCTTGCAAGTTTGTGAACTCTTTCAATAATTCAATCCAATTGCGGTTTGCTTGATTGCTAATACCTTGGCCCTTGTGCTTGTATGCATATTCTTAAAGATTGATTTATTTTGACTATGCCATTGCATCATGTAAATAGATTGCATGTAGATAGATTGCATTTAGTAGTTGCATTGAATAAATGTTAAATACCCTTTTGCTTCTTCTTGATTTTAGCATGAGGACATGCTTAGTTTAAGTGTGGGGAGATTTGATAAACCCCGATTTCGTGATTTATCTTGTGCTTATTTTGGGGGATTTTGTCACCTTTTCTCGCATTTATTCAATAAAATAGCATGGTTTTGTAATTCTCCCTTGAATTTTGCTTAAGTATAAAAACGTGCTTTTTAGGCCCTAAATTGGTGATTTTAATTCACTTTAATTCGATTCGATGCCTTGATGTGTTTGATGAGTGAATTCAGGTCCATAAGGCAAGTATTGGATGGAAGAAATGAGGAAAAAAGCATACAAAAAGGGAGAATGCATGAAGAAACAAAGATTGGGAATGCACCAAAGGACGCGCACGCGCACCAGGCGCGCACGTGCAAAAGCGGTTTCACCTATAGACGCGCACGCGTACACGCCGCATCTGCGCGGGTTGAGAATTTGCCAATCGACGCGCACGTGCACATGGCGCGCACGCACCGATACTCTCACGTGGCCCACTTGAAGGCAAAACGCTGGGGGCGATTTCTGAGCTACCCAAGCCCAAATCCAACTTGTTTCTGGGTGTATTTCATGCAGAATTGAAGTCCAACCAAAGGGGGGAGCAATTAGTTTAGCCAACATATGCCTTTAGTTAGTTTTCTAGAGAGAGAAGCTCCATCTTCTCTCTAGAATTAGGTTAGGATTATGTTAGATTATTTTAATTTCATGTTTGATTACTTGAACCCATCTTACTTCGTTGATAATTTCTCATCTCTACATCTTGACTCTCTTAGTTTTATGTTAATTTCTCATTTTTCTCTCTTTTGTGATGATGACTCATGTTGGATTTGTTTACATTTAATGCAATTTTGATGTTGATGTTTCTTTGATTGATGAATTGAGTTGTGATCTCCCTTTCTTGTAATTAATAGTGGTAGATTTTAGTATCCTTGCAATTTATGATGTTCACTTTTATCGCATTCTAAGTGTTTGATGAAATGCTCTCTGTAGTTTTTGAGTAGTTTTGTCAACTTTTGGCCTAAGCCAAGGGACTTGAGTGATCTTGAGTTTTTGAGCATAATGGATTTGGTGATTTGAGAACCCTGGGTGATCAATTTGAAGCCCATTGATGCTAACCCACTACTAAGCCAATTAGTAGGTAGGTTAGGACTTAGGGGTCGATGTGATGAAGCCTATTTGACATACTTCAAGTCTAGGATTGGCCTCTCGTAATTGTCAATAATTGGTTTGTTAACTAGGATGGTGATCTTAAGTACCCAAGTCTTAGCTAAGAGTTCTTTATTTTGTTTTCTTTACTTACTCACTCATTTTACTTTCTTGCCGTCTCATAAACAAAACCCCCTTTTTACCCCATCATAGCCAATACACATGCACTACATTGCTTCCTAGGGAGACGACCCGGAGTCCAAATACTCTGGTTATTTCTTATTTGGGGTTTGTTCTTTGTGACAACCTAAAATTTAATTTGATGTGAGAGTTGTTTGTTGGTTTGGAGCTATACTTGCAACGTAAATACTTTGTGAAATTCCTTACTGACAACAATTCTCGGTGTCAACTAGCATGCCACGCCAACTTGCATGCTTGGATCTCCCCTCTGGAATTTAGTACTGGCGTGCCATGCCAGTGCATTTTTGTGGCGTTTGCTCCCAATTGGCACGCCAGTTTCACACACCCAGCTTCTTGTTTGTCTTCTACCTATTTTTGATGCCTTTTTCACCTGAAATTCAGCATAACTCATCTCAAAGTAGTGTACCATAATATTCATCAAATAATGCATAAATTGTACTGATCAAATGAGATTTATGCTCTTTTATGGTTTTCTTTATGCAAGAAAGAAGGATAGATGATGCAAGTCATCATTAACCCAAGTTACCAAGTGTTAAGGCACTCCATAGAACCTAATCATCCAAGCAGATCCTAGTACAAAGACACCACAGGCATATGTCTTAAGGTCCAAGCTATTGGTGTCTAGCCTTGTTCTTTGTTTCTTCCATTTTTGTTGCCACTTTTGGCTTTTCTTTATTTATTTCATATTTGTTCTTTCTTTCATCTAAGAAATTTTATTTGCTAAGATTGATAGACAATATTCTAGTTTATACTAAAGAGAGACACTCTATCTTTTATTAGTTATTAGTGAGCTAGCTACACCATCAGACATACATACCACCACTCATTCTTCATTTTATTCCTAACCAAATAGAACCAATTCACTTCTGTTTAACCCTTTCTTTTATTTAATTAAAACAAGTAGGACAAGCATACATTTAAGCAAGTGAAATTAATCCAGACACTTAGACTAAAACACTTATTTGAAATGTGATGACTTGCATCATCAACCCTTTCTTCTTGTACAAAAAGGACCATAAAAGGGGCATAATCTCATTAGATCATTGTAATTCATGCATTATTTGATGAACATTATAGTACATTACTTTGAAATGAGTTTGTGCTGAATTTCAGGTGAAAAAGACATCAAAAAGGGGAAGAAAACAACAAAACAAGCTGGGCGTGTGAAACGGGCGTGCCACTTAGAGCAAACGCCGCAAAATTGTACTGGCATGGCACGCCGGTACTAAAGTCCAAAGAGGATCCCCCTCAAGCATGAACATGGTCGTGGCACGCTAGGAACTGGGAGTGGCACGCCAGTACACCTTTCCAAAGAGCAAAAATGAAGGCTACTAAAGAGGCGTGGCACGCCAGGCTGGGCGTGGCACACCAAACCCACCAATTGAGCCATGGGCATGCCACTTGAGGAGCCAAGCATGACACGCCAAGCCAGAAGGGCCACAAATGAATGGGCATGCCACTTGAGCAGTATGGTGTGGCATGCTAGTACAAAATTCTAGAGAAGAGGTTGAAGGCTAAAAAGGCTAGGCGTGCCACTTGAGGTCGAAGGCGTGGCACGCCAAGCTTCCACCCTTACCTGGGCGTGTCACTTGAGCACCTGGGCGTGGCATGCCAAGGTACAAAGAAGGCCAAAGCAAAGGCTGGGTGTGCCACTTGGTGTCGAAGCCGTGGCACACCTGCTCAAGATATCCAACTGGGCGTGCCACTTAAATGCTGGGCGTGGCATGCCAGCTACTGGAACCAAGGCAAATGAAGGGCGTGGCATGCCAACCCATGGGCGTGGCACGCTGGTACAAATTTCTAGAGAGGAAGACAAAGGGCCAACCATATGGGTGTGCCACTTGAGTCTCAGGCGTGGCATACCATCATCACCAATCAAGTAAAGGAAGACCTGGGCGTGCCACTTGAGGCCCCAGGTGTGGCATGCCAAGCTAAGAAGTCAAACACAACAAGGGCGTGGCATGCCAGACCCTGGGCGTGCCACAACAGTTCAACATTCCAGAAGCTAATAGAAAAAGGAAAAAGCCTGGGCGTGCCACTTGGGCTCGAAGGCGTGGCACACCAGGCTACCCAAGGTTTAAAAGAACCCTGGGCGTGCCACTTGCACTCGAAGGCGTGGCACGCCAGGGTGATAAATGGAGGGAGGCGTGCCACTTGAGGATTGGGCGTGGTACGCCAAGGCAGAATCAGAACAAGGCGTGGCACGCCACTGAAGCGCCAACCACACGCCAGCTGTGAGATCACGTTTATTGAGTTTCTTTTCCCTCTAAAATGTAATTTTACTTTCACTTTTGTTTTTTTCTTTTTTTCTAGTGCTAGGAGTAGTATATATACCCCTTGGAAGTACTGGAAAAGGGGGTTAAGCAGTTGAGCTATTAGTTGAAGCAATAGTTAGATTCACTTTCCATCACTTTTTACTTTTCTCTTGAGCTATGAGTAGCTAAATTCCCTCTCATTGAGAGAGGGAGCTCTGTTGTACTTAATGGATTAATGATAGTGAATTTCTTCTTCTCTTCATCTTCTCTTTGATTTGCTAAAAGGAATTTCGTTCTTCATGGTAGTGTCCAATCACCTTAGAAAACGGGTTGAATACAAAATGGGTTTCATGGGAACCTTGGAAAATGAAACATGAAACCATGCTAGAAATACATCCTCACACTTGAGTAGGATCTGGGTTTTGGTGTTTGGATATGGTGACATAAAATCCTCCCTCTACTTGGACCTATGATGATGTGTGGTATAATCAGGGATCAAGCATATCTCTCTTCATGAGCAATTAGACCAAAGAATTGGCTATTGATCAAGATATGAGAGATTGAGTCACCAAGAGATTGGGGGTCAATCAATCATGATTGCCAAGAGGTCAATGAGTTGCATGATTGAAGAGGATATGAGCTGAATTTAATCCAAAGAGACAACATCTCCTGATCTCAATGAATCCCCCTATTCTTATCTTCCACTTTCTTTATAGCTTTCTTTTACATTCTGCAGTTCCCCATTCCCATCTACAATTCAGTCATTTAAGTTTATGCTCTTTACTTTCTTGCCATTTCCAATTCTGCTATTTACTGCTTTTTTTACTTTTGAGTCATTTATATTTCTGCACATTTAGAATTCTGCAATCACAATCTATTCTGCTTTGCTTGACTAATTCACCAATTTATTAAAATTGCTCAAATCTATCAATCTCTGTGGATATGATCCCACTCCACTGTGGGTTATTACTTGACGATAATTTTGGTGTGCTTGCCAAAAGACCAGATTCGCCATTTGTATTTGGGAGTGAATTCTGACTCATCAAAATTTAAAGAAAACAAGCAAACAGAATTCAAATGAATTCGACTTAAAGTAAACTAAACATGAAGACATGTTCTTTCTTGTTGATGAACAAAGAGCAACAACACCTTTCATTCCTTTGGTTGCTTTCCTTTGCTCGATTCTCCTTTCTTTTTGGGGTCTTGTTTCTTTTTGCTCCTTCTTTCTTCTAATTGCTTTTCAATTCCAAACAGCTCCTCATCCTACAGTCCAGTATCCTTCAAACTTTGTTGCATCATTTCTTCATTTCTCTTACATCTTTTCACTTGTGCCTCTACTGGTCGGTTGAGCTTTTCAGCTGGTGGGATTCTTCGATTCAGAAAAGGTAGGCTTCCCACTAGATAGTCAAGCATTGCTTGAGTATCTATGTCATACTCCATCCTGTCTCTATGTCTAGCTTCTCCAGCTGTATAGTGCACATTCTTCCAGTTGAATAGGTTCATGATGTAGCCTTGTTTCTTATTTTGTTGGTTGGATAGCTGGTTGAAGGATTCTTAAAACTGGGCAGATTGCTCTCTTTGTGATTCTGAAAATCTTGCTTGGAAATCTCTCTGCTGGTCCATCATCCTCAGCTGGAGCTGCTCATGTTTTTCCTACCTTCTCATGTACTGTAATTGGAACTCTACTTATTTTTCTTGAGCTTTTGTGTATTGTTGAGCCAGCCTCTCGATAGGTTATTTTATTCCACTCATATCCATTGAGGCATATGTTGAGGCTCGAGTTGGTTGTTCTTCTGGTTGCTCCCCTTCTTGATATTCTTCTCCTTGTAGTTCTTCCCCTTGCTCTTCTCTTTCTGGTTCTTCCCTCCTTTGCCTCCTCTGTGGTCTTCTCCTTTGCTGGACAATTGTGACATTCATCATCCTTTCAAGGGTCATTGGCATGCCCGGGTGCAGCCAAATAGGATTTGTGTCCTCTAATGGCACCCTAGCCTTCATGCATAACCGGATGATGGTGCTTGGGTAGTGGAGCCATGCTTCAGCAGAACTTTCTCAGAGATCTTTTGGATATCTTTGGCAATGAGCTCGTGGATTTTTATCTCTCCTCCTACCATAATGCAGTGCAATATGGTGGCTCTTTTGACATTAACTTCTGAGGTGTTTGAAGTGCCTAAGATCGATCTCCTAACCAACTCATACCATCCTTTTGCCTCTGGGATAAGATGTCCTCTTTTTATATGCTTTAGCCTTCCAATAGAGTCCCTTAATCCAGTCAGTATTGACTACACAAATGTCACTAGCAATTTCATCATGATCCAGCTGGCCATTTATCCTCTCATAGTAAAGATAAACCCCATTTGTAGGTTCATCTTGTATTGATTTTAGGGGGATTTTATCACCTTTTACCCACATTTATTCAATGAAATAGCATGGTTTCATGATTGTCTCCTAATTTGTGCTTAAGTGTAAAAACATGCTTTCTAGGCCCTTAATTATTTAATCTTGATTTACCTTTGATTCCACTAGATGCCTTGATGTGTTTGTTAAGTGATTTCAGATTGGAAAGGCTAGGAATGGATCAAAGGAATGGAGAAGAAATCATGCAAAATGGAGAAATCATAGAAAAGCAAGGATTTGGGATAAGCTCAACGACACGCACGTGCAGCAAACGTGCACGCGTGAAATGATGAGGTCGCATGGTGACGCGTACGTGCACATGACGCGTATGCGTGGATGGAAATTTGCCAATCAACGCGCACGCGCACTGTACGCATACGCGCCGATGTCCACACGTGACCCACTTAAAGTGAATCCGCTGAGGGCAAATTCTGGGCTTCCCAGGCCCAAATCCAACTCACTTCTGATGCTATTTAACCCAAAGAATAAAGAGGAATCAACAAACTTTTACATACTAGTTTAGTTTAGTTTAATTTTTGGAGGGAGAATTAGTTTTAGAGAGAGAAGCTCTCACTTCTCTCTAGGATTAGGATTAGGTTAGATCTAGAATAGGAACTCTTAGATCTAGGTTTATTTCATGCTTTGATTTACTTTTCTTTGTGTAATTCTTCTTCTTCTACCTTTCCTCTTTCTATTTTTGCATTTAATTCTTATCCCAAAAACCTTGACCACCAAACCTTGCCAAGACCTTTTTAGTTGTTAGTTTATTTTCATTGCCATTTACATTTCATGTCTCTTATCCCAAAAACACCAAAACATACTCCATAACCAATAACAAGACACTTCATTGTAATTCCTAGGGAAAATGACCCGAGGTTCAATACTTCGGTTTATAGATTTTAGGGGTTTGTTACTTGTGACAAACAAATTTTTGTATGAAAGGATTATTGATTGGTTTAGAAACTATACTTGCAACGAGGATTTATTGTGAATTCTAAACCATACAAAAGTCCAAATCATCAAAATGGCGCCGTTGCCGGGGAATTGCAATGGTGTTGTGTTATTGGTTATTGTATCTGTGTGAATAGTGTGAATATGTTTGCTTTTTTTAGCTCTTGCTAGTTTTAGGATTTGGTTTTCTTTGTTTCTTATTTTATTTTATTTTCCTTTTCTCTTGCTATCATGAATTCTCACTTTGGCTATGAGTTTGGTTCTAATTATGTTGTAGGAAATGAGGACTATAATGAGAATGTGTATCAAGAATGGGATAACCAAAGGTGGGAGGAGCCATATGCATATGATCAATCCTCATGGCAACAACCTCCACCAATGCACTATGAAGAAGAGCCATTCTATGACGCATATCAATCCAATGGCTATGGTGAATCTCTTTGTGACTTTCAAGAACCACCACTATATGCCTATGAGTCATATCCTTAACATGAACCTCAATCACACTCACAAGCCTATTTTCACCAAACACCTCCATATGACCTTAATACATATCCATCCTACCAACCTCCTCTTGAACCATATGAGCCATGTATGGAACCACCATTCTAATATCAATACTCCCAAGAACCATCTCAATACACACCACCACATCCTTACCAAGAAGAACTACCTTCCTATTATGAACCCATTCTCCAAGACATTGAACCCTCCTATCCACCCCAATCCTCAATGGATGAAATCCTTATCCTTATACTTCAAGGGCAAGGAGAAATGCAAAGGGAGACACTAGAATTTGTGGCTACCTTGACCAAGGTAGTAAGTATTTTATCCTCCCAATGCTTGAGCACTCAAAGCACTCCCATGGTCGCATGTGGAGAATTAATTGAAAAACATAAGGAGACATTTGGAAACTCCGGTGGAAAATGAGGGATGTTATTTTGTGTTAGAACAATTGGAGAAGCCTATGATCATTGAAGACTTAGGAGATGTGAAACCTCCTTGGGAACCTAGAGTTGAAGAAGACCTCTCCAAGAAGATTGAATTTGATGTTGAGGAGGAGAGTGCACAACCTCCAAAACAAATTTTGAATGAAGAATGGAGGAAATGAGGCAATAATTGAGTTCCCTTGGAGATGAAGATCATGCATCAAATCTTTTTGGTGGTGAATCCTTTGAATTTGAAGAACCTTCTCCCAATGAGTTGGAAAGCAATATGGCGGTAGATTTTTCCCTTCCTCCCATTTATGATTTAAGTGATGGAGAAGAGTTAAATGAAATTAATGAACAAAGGATTGAAAGTGAAGAAGTTTGTGAAGAGGTGGAGACAATCAAGGAAGAACATAAGGGAGTAGAGCTTGCGAGAACATTGGAAATACCTCTCCCCAAGCCATCACCATCCATTCTTTCATTCAAGTGGGTAAATTCCTTATACTTAAGCTTTATTATTCCCCTTGAATATTGTTTGCTTGAGACGGATGGTCAACTTAGACATATTTGTGGCTTTAAGAGTAAAAGGGAGATGGCTAGTGGTTGGAAACATTATTCTAGGTTCATTATGGTTGCATGTTCAAAGTTTGATTGCAAGGTTTGGTGTAGAGCTACATTGTTTGGGTCTAGGAGAATGTTTGGCCACTTTATTGAGAATTCTAAGGTCATGCCACCCAATTGGAATCATGATGATCAATTTGAAGATGGGTGTCAAAACAAAGTGTGGAATCCCAGATCGCACAAGGAGAATCAAATTTGGGAGCCCATGGTGTGTGTAGAACTCCATCAAAGCTTGGAGATATTGATTTTGAACAATGGAGCTTATTGGAAGTCCAAGCATTGGTGGATGTTCAAGGATAGCTTTAAGCACAAGCCACCTTGAGAGGAGCTCCCCATAAGTCCAACTTAAGGACAATAAACAAAAGTGCTAGGTGGGAGACACCCCACCATGGTAACTTTATTTCATTTTCTCTTTTTGTAAATATTGGTAAAAATTAGTTAACTTTCATGTTTTATTTTGATTTGTTGAGTATAATTGGTAGTTTAGTATGTTAAATAAGTTTTTATGGTGTTTTGGTAGCTGTTTAGAGGTTTGGAACGCTTGGATTGGTGGAAAAACATAGCAAAATTTTTGAAAATAGAGCACCATCCACGCGTATGCGCACTGCTGATGCACGGAAACTTGTCTCTCAACAAAATTTCCTTCGGCAAGTATATCGAATTGTCGTCAAGTAAAAACTCACAATAGAGTGAGGTCGAATCCCACAGGGATTGATTGGTCAAGCAACTTTAATTAGAGGAATGTTCTAGTTGAGCGAAGCAGAAATTTGAGTCGAGTAATTGCAGGAAATTAAATGGTGGGAAAGTAAATAGCAGAAAATGTAAATGCTGGAAATAAATGGCAAAATGTAAAGGGCGGAAAGTAAACTGCAGAATCTTAAATGGGGATTTGGAAAGATGAGCATAAAAGTAAATGGCAGATAATAAAGAGAATGGGTAAGATCAGAAATGGGGGATTCATTGGGCTCAAGAGATGTTGTATTCTCCGGATCAAGTTCATTGTCATCTCTTCCTCAATCAATGCATTCATTGATCTCCTTGGCAATCTTAAGTGATTGGATTCCAATTCCTTGGCAACCCAATCTCTCTAAACTTGAACAATTTCCCAATTTCTTGATTTAATTGCTCATGAGAAGAGATGAAGTATGGTCACTGATTATAACACATGCATTCCCAAATCAAAGTATTGGTAGGATTATATGTCACTATATCCATCCAAATCCCAATTTGGTCCAACATGAGAAAGCATTTCTAGCATGATCTCTTCATTCCTCTTCCAAGGTTCTGAAGAGATCTAAGTATGAATAGCTTCTTTTCTAAGACAACTACCCAATTGGATGAAGATTGAAAGCTTTCTAGTAAAATCAAGAGAAAAGAAAGAAGAAGAATAATGGAAACTATTATTGAGCCATCAAATTACAACAGAGTTCCCTAACCCAATGAAAGGGGTTTAGTTGTTCATAGCTCTGGGAATGGAAAGCAAAAATGAAAAGTGCATTCTGAAATTAAAACTAGAAGTTGCAGAGAAAGTAAAATATACAGAGTGTAGTTCTCCAGAATGCCAAAAGCTCCTTACTAGTTCAAAATTACTCCTATATATACTACTCTTCTGATCTTCTAGTTGGCTCTTCAAGTCTTGGATATGGGCTTTTAGATCTTTAGTTGAAGCAGTTACAGTCTTCAGTGGGCTTAGCTTTGCTTGTAGAGAGAAAGTGAGTCAGGCATGGTAGCAAGTTAGTTAGGACGTTAGTGGTGTTAACGTTAAGTGTGAATTTGGGTTCGAAGACGTTAGTGCCAATAACCTTTTTCACTAATGCTCCAAACCTTAATTGACTTACGTTAACTTCAACTCGTTGGCTTTTGGTCCTTCGCAAACGTTATTGGAATCACCTTTTCCAATAACATTGCTTCTTGCTTCTTTTCCCCACATTAGTGATCTACGTTAGTGTAACTAACGTGGCCCTTAATGTGGGTATGCCCAAGCTTCGAGAGCGTTAGTGACACTTATCCTTGTCAATAACGCTTCAAACGCCCCTTCTTCCCACGTTAGTGTCTCACGTTAATTGCATTAACATGACCACTAACGTGGTGGTGATTGCCATCTCCAACGTTTGTGACAAAGGTGAGTGTCACTAACGTTGGTCCATCATTCCTTCCTCCACGTTAGCTTCCACATTAATGTAATTAACGTGGCAACTAACGTGGGCAATATTGGCTTTAGTCCAACGTAAGTGACAAAGGTGAGTGTCACTAACATTGGCGATTCCTTGTTCCTCCCACGTTAGAGTTCACGTTAATGTAATTAACGTGACTCTTAACGTGGCCAAGTGTGCCCTTTTTTGGAACGTTGGTGGTATTCACTTTTACCACTAATGTTGGAGCTTCCCTTTTCCTCCACGTTAGCTTCCACGTTAATGTAATTAACGTGGCCACTAACGTGAGCTATGATAGCTTTCGAAGGCGTTATTGGTGATCACTTTTTCCATTAACGTTGCAAGCTAGCTCTTATTCCACATTAGTGTTCACATTAGTTAGACTAATGTGGCTACTAACGTGGCTCTTTCTCGCTTCCTTTGTCCTAAAATCAAGCAAATAAAGTGCATCAAAGCTTGGTTCTTGATCATGAGATCATGCATCATCCATTTTATCATTCAATTCATGCATAATTCTCATGAAATCATGTAAAGTTCAAAATGTTTGCTTGAATCATGATGTAAGTGAATATTTACCCAAAACTTGCTTATTTTCTAAAAAAATGCATAAAACTACCCTAAAATAGTAAACAAAAGGTCAGTAAAACTGGCCAAAATGCCCTGACATCACAACACCAAACTTAAAGCTTGCTTGTCCCTAAGCAAATACTGAAACATAAGAATGATGAATGAAAGAACAAGAGAAACAAGTTCTTATTATAGAAGTAAAGTTCTTGGTTTATGGGGTTTCATACATAGCAACTTAGGTTCATTCCTTTATTGGTTTCCAAGTCCTCATCATGCTCTTGAATACTTGCTTAATTGCATCCTATGAGATCTTTATTCCTTGATATCCCTTTCTTATCAGGGTTTATTGCATTCTTAAGCTATGTGCTCTGTGAGAGGGCGACTCTTTAAAATAAGCTTTCAGCCAACACTCTTGAACCAATTGGTTCAAGGTGATAGGTGTTGAAACACCCCTAAGGACCTACTCCCTCAAGTCTCTCTTCCCCATACATGCACACTACAGGTATATGGTTTATTATTTTCTTTTACTTGAGGTCTTGGTGTCCAGCATCTCTTTGGATCACTAAATGTTCTGTAGCAAGGTTGCTCTTGATAGTGGATTTTCAGTTGATAATCCCGGGTTAGTTAACCCAAGTTTCCAAGTGATGAAGCACTCCAGAGAGCTTATTCATCCAAGCAGATCCTTTGTACAGGAACACCACAGACACATCCCTCAAGATTTAAACCCTTTGTGCCTAGCCTTATTTCTTATTATTTTTCTTTCTTTTTCAAACTCTTATTGTCCTTTCTCTTTTTCTTATTGGGGTCTTGTTATTTAGCTAGTCTCATAGAATGTGCTTCAAGCATGTAATTCAATACACATGAGTGCCCTCATACCTTATAGGTGATCCAACTTAGCTAATCTATTACCACACCACGAACCTTGAGGACTTACTTCATAAGATGAACCCCACTCTGGTTTTTCATAACATTTTTCTTTTATTTAACCTTAAAGAGCAAGCATACAATTAAGCAAGGTGAAAGTGAAAACAAGTAACTTGGACCAGCACATATAGAACTAATAACTGAAAATTCTAAAGACAAAATTGAAAATGCCTAAGCTACTATGGAAGCATGTTCTATTTCATACATGATTTTCCTTATTTAAATATTGAAAGAAAGAAAAATGAAAAGGAACTCCGCCACCTTTTTCTCATGAGGGTGTCCATGCTCTCTCTCTTGTTTGTCCTCTTTATGTTCTTCTTGAGTGCTTGAGCCCCCATTTCCCTTGCGCTTTTTGGAGCTTGATGATGCCATAAGTGACTTTTGATATGTGAAGGTGTTGAAGGGTATGGATAGGTGATGGAATTCGGCCGGGTTAGGATAGGGTGTAGCTAAAGGAGTGGGTGAGAGTGCTTTCGATGGGGTAAGAAGTGTTGAGTTCCGAAAATGAGAAGTATAAAGAAAAGGGAATTGGAATGTAAAGAGGTACGGACTAGGAGCCACTTATATAGAAAAGTAGTGAGTAAATGAAAGGTGTGGATTGATGGTAAGAACCAATGGTGGACGGTTGGGGTTTGGCATGAAATGAGCACAAGGATCACCATTTGTACGATGTGAGTGGTTCGGTTTCCAAAGGTGTTATTATTCCAATGTTGCATGGAAACATTTCCCAATACATTCTTGATAAACCACTATTTCATGGTTTATATTGTGTTTTATTTGTGTGGTTTTATCATGATCTTTGCCCACTTATTCATTAAATAAGCATGCATTTATATTTCCTTCCTAAAGTTGTTTTATGGTTGAAAACTTGCTTCCTAGAGACTTTTAATTATGTATTTTATTTGTCCCTTATTCCATTCGATGCCGTGATCTGTGTGTTAAGTGTTTCAGGCTTTATAGGGCATGAATGAGTAGGAGATTGGAAGGGAAGCCTGCAAAAATGGAAGGAACACAAGAAATTAAGGAGATGACCAGCGGGAAGCGACGCGGTCGCATGGATGACGCGACCGCGTGGAAGAGAGCAATTTGCATCGACGCGGCCGCATGGACGACGCGTCCGCGTGGTAAAGCAGAAACACGAATGACGCTTCCGCATGAGTGACGCGATCGCGTGACGTGCGCGATCTGCATAATCTGCAGAATTTGCTGGGGGCGATTTTGGGCCCTATTTTGACCCAGTTTTCGGCCCAGAACAGCAGACTAGAGCCAGAGAACATGTAAAAACCAGGAACGACATTCATTCTGCATAGTTTTAGTTTTTAGATCTAGTTTTACTCCTCCTCTAGGTTTTTCTCTCTATTTGACATTCATAGTTTTTAGGATAGGTTATTTTCATTGTTTTTTGCATTGAGATATTGAGAAGAGTTATTTGCCTCATCAAGACTTCGACATTCTAGTTCGTTCTCTTCACTTGTCTCTTACTCTTCCATATTCCTTAATTTTATTTGATTTTACGATTGGATTATTTTAGCTTTTATTAATATAAGAATTACTTTTGCTTTTAATTAATCTTTTCATCATTACTTATCATGTCTTTCTTTAATTCCTACGTTGATGTTATGAATTTTACATTTACAATGAGTGAGTAGTTCCCTAACTTGCTGGGGAGTTGAGCGAAATGTTCAAGAGAAAGGTTGTAATTGAGTTTATTGTTGGCTTGCTCTCTAGTTCCTAACACCAATCCTCCCAAGAGTGGATTGGAAATTGTGGATAGAACAGCATTCCAACTTGTTTGACCTCCCCTTACTTAGTAAAGGATAACTAAACGTAATAATTCTCAATTGTCAATTAATCTTGAGAGTATTCCATCAAGAATAGGGATTCCATGTAATCAACTCCCAGTCAAGGTTTTTATTTAAATTTATATAAATTCTCAAATTTAATTTTCTGCCATTCAATCAAACATTTTTGAAAACATTCTGATTAATAAAATAGCACCATTTTCTGCAACTCATTGGGAGACGACCTGGGACTCATACTCCCAGTATTTTAATTTTATTTTCTGTGACACCCTTCTAAATTGATAAGGCAGATTTTTGGTGAGTTAAGAACTATACTTGCAACGTATATATTTTAACAATTTTTAATTCGCTAATTTCTGCCCGCATCAATTTTTGGCGCCGTTGCCAAGGATCGAACCCAAGTCGTCCAGTGGAATCCCCTCTCAACCATTACCCAATCCCAAGGGTGGTATCAATGCTATCATCCTGAGGTCCGGAACCACACTTCAGGAGAGGAATCAGGAGGAGCCAAGCCTACAAGAACACACCTCAGCTGAAGAGGTAGTGGAAATAGAAGATGTTAAAGAAGAAGAGGACATACAGGACACGGCTGAAGAAGAAGAAGTGCAACCACAGGAGGAGGCACCAAATGGCGTAGACACTGTAGAAGACACCACTCCCATTCCATTTCAACAACTTGCAAGGAAGCCCAGGAAGCAGCTGGAACCTGATCCCAAAATGATAGAGATATTCAAAAAGGTTGAGGTAACTGTTCCCCTTTTTGATGTCATTCAACAGGTACCTAAGTATGCAAAGTTTCTAAAAGATCTATGTATCCATAAAGACAAAATTAATGAATTAGAAACTATTCCCTTAGGAAGTTCCATATCTGCTTTAATGGGAGGTTTACCTGAAATGTGTAGTGACCCAGGTCCTTGCATGGTTAATTGTACTATAGGTGGTGTAGTATTTTCTGATTGCATGTGTGATTTAGGAGCATGTGTAAGTATAATGCCTTTGTCTATATATGATATTTTGAGGCTCCCTCCCTTAAAAAGGTCGGCAGCTCGTTTTGTGTTAGCAGATAAGAGCATTATTACAGTGGCTAGAGTTGCTGAAGACGTATTAGTGGGCATTAAAGGACTCACGTTTCCCATTGATTTTTATATCTTGGAGATGCCCTAGAATGCCTCAGATAAGCCATCATCAATCCTACTCGGAAGATCATTCCTGAAGACCTCAAAGTTTAAATTAGATGCTTTCTCAAGAACATACTCTTTTGAAATAGATGGCTGAGTAGTGATCTTCAATTTGAATGGAGTTATGAAGCATCCTCCAGAGGATCATTCTATCCTCCAGTGTGACATTATAGATGAAACCGTGGCTGAAGTTTACCAGGAGGAATTTGAAGAAAAGCACATAGGACAAGGTCCAAGTGTGGGGACATTCTCAGAGGATAATGACAGTGCCTTACCACTGTTACCAGCTCTAGACAATCCAGAGCCTGAACATGATCAGAAGTTAGAATTAAAACTCCTTCCTCCACACCTCAAATATGCTTACCTTGAAGACGGACAAAAGTTTCCAATTATCATTGCAAGGGAGCTCACTTCCCAACAGGAAGAATAGCTACTTGGTGTGCTGAGGAGGCACAAGAAGGCAATTGGTTGGAGTTTGGCAGACATAGTGGGCATCAACCCTCAAATCTGTGCGCATAGAATATTTTTAGAAGAGGGAGCAAGACCTGTCTGTCAACCATAGCGAAGACTGAACCCCACTATCCTAGAGGTTGTCAAGAAGGAAGTGACCAGACTATTAGAGGCAGATATCATCTATCCCATCTCAGACAGTGAATGGGTGAGCCCAGTACAAGTAGTGCCAAAGAAGTCTGGAGTTACTGCAATGAAGAATGAGCATGGAGAGCTCCTGACAACCAGAGTTCAGAATGCCTGGAGGGTCTGCATTGACTACAGACGCCTCAACCAAGCAACCCGTAAGGATCACTATCCTCTTCCATTTATTGATCAAATGCTGGATCGCCTGTCAGGTAAATCGCATTATTGTTTCTTAGATGGTTACACAGGTTATTTCCAGATTCATATAGCTCCTGAGGATCAGGAAAAGACTACTTTTACATGTCCTTTTGGGACTTATGCTTACAAGAGAATGCCCTTTGGCTTGTGCAATGCACCAGCTACTTTCCAAAGGTGCATGATGAGTCTTTTCTCTGATCTTATTGAGGACTGTATGGAAGTCTTTATGGATGATTTTAGTGTATACGGCGATTCTTTTAGCCTTTGCTTAGATGGATTATCTAGAGTATTGGATAGATGTGTCAATACAAATCTTGTGCTAAATTTTGAAAAATGTCACTTTATGGTTAAACAAGGAATTGTACTAGGACATGTTGTGTCTAATACTGGCATTTCTGTAGACCCAGCAAAGGTGGATGTTATTTCTACTTTACCTTACCTCTCTTCTGTGAGGGAGGTCCGTTCTTTCCTTGGCCATGCAGGTTTTTACAGGAGATTCATAAAGGACTTTAGTAAGGTAGCACTTCCCTTATCCAGATTACTGCAGAAAGACATTGACTTCGAGTTTAGTGAAAATTACAAACAAGCATTTGATAAGCTGAAGACCGCACTGACTCAAGCCCCAATTGTAAGAGGACCAGACTGGAGCCAACCATTTGAGATTATGTGTGATGCTTCCAACCATGCAGTAGGAGCAGCACTGGCTCAGTGTGAAGGTAAGGACCTCTTTGTTATTGCTTATGCGTCTAAAACTTTAGATGCCGCTCAGTCTAATTATACTACTACTGAGAAAGAGCTTATTGCTATTGTTTTCGCTCTGGATAAATTCCGAGCCTATTTACTTGGTACGAAGGTAGTAGTGTATTCAGACCACACAGCTCTAAAGTATCTATTATCTAAAAAGGAGTCTAAACCAAGGCTTATACGTTAGATACTGCTATTACAAGAATTTGATTTAGAAATTAAGGATAGGAGTGGTAACCAGAATTTAATGGCAGACCACTTGAGTCGCCTTGAGCACATTACAGATGATCCCACCCCTATAGCTGATAATTTTCCATTTGATAACCTGTAAGCAGTATCTGAGATAGTCCATTGGTATGCACCTGTAGCTAATTATTTAGTTAGCCGTACCTTTCCTCCAAACTTTTCTAAGCATCAAAGAGACAAGCTGAAAAGCGAGTCTAAATATTATATATGGGATGACCCATATTTATGGAGATGTGGCGCTGACCAGGTAATTAGACGGTGTGTGCCTCAATCAGAATTCCAGTCCATCTTAGAGGCCTATCACTCATCTGAGAGTGGAGGACATTTTGGCCCTCAAAGAACTGCCAGAAAAATCTTAGACTGTGGATTCTGGTGGCCTACTCTTTTTAGAGACGCCGCTGAATTTTGTAGATCCTGTTTCCCATGCCAGAAATTTGGTAATATATCCAGGAGGGATGAGATGCCTCAGCAAATTATGCTTTTCTGTGAAATTTTTGATGTTTGGGGAATTGACTTCATGGGTCCATTTCCAAATTCTAATGGTTATTTTTACGTTTTGTTAGCTGTGGATTACGTTTCTAAGTGGGTGGAAGCAATTCATACCCACACTGATGATGCTAACACTGTTGTTTCCTTTGTGAGAAACCATATTATATGTCGCTTTGGATCACCATGAGCAATCGTGAGCGATCAAGGCACCCATTTTTGTAACAGGAGACTAACAGGATTGATGAAGAAGCATGGGATAATTCATAAAGTTGCAACAGCTTACCATCCCCAAACTAATGGGCAAGCCGAGGTGTCAAATAGAGAGATAAAGCGTATCTTGCAGAAGATAGTAAAGCCTCATAGAAGAGACTGGAGCACCAGGCTACAAGATGCACTCTGGGCGTACAGAACAGCATACAAAACACCCATTGGGATGAGTCCTTTCCGCTTAGTTTATGGAAAAGCTTGTCATCTCCCTGTTGAAATAGAGCACAAAGCCTTTTAGGCAGTAAAGGAATGCAATATGGGAATTGAAGGAGCCGAAGCTGAAAGGAAGTTGCAACTGCAAGAACTGGAAAGCGTTTGCCTAGAAGCTTATGAGAATTCAAGACTATACAAGGAGAAGATGAAGGCTATACATGATCAGCACATCAAGAGGAAAGAGTTCCAACCTGGGAACTCAGTCCTCCTTTACAAATCTCGACTGAGGCTCATGCCAGGCAAGTTGAGATTGAGATGGGAAGGTCCATACAGAGTAGAGAAGGCCGAACCGTACGAAGTTTATCACCTTAGCCATCCTTCGAGCTCTGAACTTATCAAAGTTAATGGACATCGTTTAAAGTTGTACCATGGTGAGAAATGAAAGAAAGACAAGGAACTCGAGATCTTCCGCTTGGAAGACCCCCACATAGTCGAAGACTGAGCTAGTGGAGCATCCAACTTACGGACGTTAAAGCAAAGTGCTAGGTGGGAGACAACCCACCATGGTATGATCGTTCTTTTCTTTATTTTTAGTTTCCTTATTCAATAACTCTTCTCTTTATTAGTATATTTTGTGCATCTGCATTCACATACTTTGGCTTTTGAAAAAAAAATAAAAAAAAAAATTTCCACGTGACGCGACTGCCTCAGTGACGCGTCCGCGTCGCAAGGAGCTGGGGGAAAAATAAAAACGAACAGAGAGTCATGCAAGAGCGTGGCTAGAGGCGTGCCAATGGCACAAATCGTCCCACGCAATTGCATCGCTGACGCGACCGCGTCATATGGGAATAATGGCCTCCCACACGACCGCGTGCCCCACGCGGCCGCGTGATAAGGATTTCGGCGTAATAATGGTGCACAGCTGAAAGTTGTGCTAGAGTGGTGCTGGACTGGCGCTGGATGCGCAGACCACCTCACGCGACCGCATGCCGCACGCGACCGCGTCGTATCCCAAAAATAGCCCACTCACGCGATCGCATGCCCTATGCGATCGCGTCACCCAAAATTTGGCATTTAATGATTTTGAATAGAGAGTTGTGCGAGTGCGAGGCGACCCTCGCGCCAATGGCACAAACTGGGTCACGCGACCGCGTCAATCACCTTAAGCGCAAGTCGCGCGACCGTGTGCCCCACGCGATCGCGTCGCTTGCGGCGCACAGTTTTCCTAATTTTGCCAAATATCATATCTTTTTTCTCCCCAAATCCTATTTTCTCTTTTACCCCTTATTTCTTCTTTCTACTTTCCTCCTTCTTCCTCCTTTCTCAATTTTTACTTTCTCTCACCCCCATTAACAAGGTTTTTTCTCTTCTTCCCTCTTCACTTTTCTATTATTCTTCTTATTTTTACATGTTATGTTCTTTTCTTTTCTTTTTACCTTCATTGTTCTTATTTTCTTTTTCTTTCTTTTTCCTTTTTACTTGGTGTTATCAATTTATATATGAGTCATTATTTGTAATTATATGCTTATGGATTGTTATAAATTTGTTTGACAATTATATATTATTTTAAGGGATTACTTGCATGCTCATATTCTTATTTTCAAGAACTTATTCTACATGCATGCTATGTGTTTGTGAAAAAGCCCATATGGCATTATGAACTTCTCTACATTATTCTACTCTATTATTCAATGCTTGCTTTTCTCAAAATCTTTTCACTATTTTATTAATTGAATTTAATTGTCAATACAAACGTGATAATTTGTCACGAATGATAACATATTTCAATTGGACATTGAATGCTTGATCTATGCTACTCATGCCTTTGCCTGCATGCCAATAAACCTCTTGCATTCCATTGTACCACCTGCACTTGCTATATTTCCATTGATGAGCTTTTCACATGTAATCCGGACCATGTGTTAACGCCATTCGTCTTTATTGTGCATTGATTATCACTTACACCACCCTCTTCCTTGCTCTATCTCTTTAAATTTAATTTACTTTCTTTTCCCTTTTTCAGGATGGCCACCAAGAAAGGAAAGGAGAAAGCTACTCCCAAACAACCAGCAAGAAGAGGAACAAAAAGAGCATTAGTGGCAGAACCCTCTTCCACTGCAGTCAAGCCCTCAACAAAGAAGATTAAGAGGATAATAAAGGTTGATGATAAAGAAAGAGCCTTTCCAGCAAAGGACACTGCGCGATTCTCCAATCGCTACTGTGAGCAGATGTTCCCCATCCTAGCAGAAAGGAATTACAACAACGAATACCTTCTTCTCCTCCCACCCAATATTGCTACCTTTGTTGAGCCGCAAATTGCTCGAAGACAATGGGATTTCCTACAGATACAGCCAAGGCAGGTCAATCTTTCTTGGGTAGTCGAGTTCTACTCCAACTTCTACCAGCCAACTCTACAGTCTGTCTTTGTTTGTCAGAAGCAAGTCCCCATTACAGAAGAGGCCATTCAAAGAGCTCTAAGTCTTCCCCCTATTCCAGAAGGATTGGACGCCTTTCAAGAAGCCGCACTCAAGCACCAGATATACCAATTTGACTGGGACGTTGTTCTCAGAGTTATCGCACTACCTGGCAGCCGATGGATCTACGGATACCATCGTACCCGCCCTAAGGGAATTTCGGCTTCAGCACTTACCTTGGTAGCTAGGTGTGAATTCTAAAGTTATCTAGAGTATGTATATAGGTTATGTTAAAGCTTGGGTTAATTAAAGATTCAAATTATAAGCTTACTTAGCCATATATGCATCCTTACCCTTACCTTGGCCCCGTTACAACCTTGAAAAGACCTCATGATGTTTGCATTGGTATGTTAAATATTGTTGATTGGTTAGGAGAAAAACAAAAAATTAGAAAACATGATTAGAGAAGGATAGAGTGATTACCCTATACACTAGAGAGACTAGAGTGTACATACACCATCAGTGAGGGTTCCATGCTTGAATTTCTATGTTCCCTACTTTCATGAGCTATCTTCTTGCATTTTTACCTGCTCTTACTTTATGAGAATTGAATTAGTGGAATTTGAATTATAATTGTTTTGAAGAACTTATTTACTATTGATCAAGTGGACAAGAATCATGTAGTTGCATTCATATATATAGTTGGCATTGCATTGCATTTCATAGGTTTTACATGTTCTTACTCATTTATTTTATCTCCTTCAATTAAGCATGAGGACATGCTAATGTTTAAGTGTGGGGAGGTTGATAAACCACTATTTCATGGTTTATATTGTGTTTTATTTGTGTGGTTTTATCATGATCTTTGCCCACTTATTCATTAAATAAGCATGCATTTATATTTCCTTCCTAAAGATGTTTTATGGTTGAAAACTTGCTTCCTAGAGACTTTTAATTATGTATTTTATTTCTCCCTTATTCCATTCGATGCCGTGATCTGTGTGTTAAGTCTTTCAGGCTCAAAAGCTCATTTTTAATTCAAAACTACCCCTATGTATACTACTCTTCTGATCTTCTAGTTGGTTCTTCAAGTCTTGGATATGGGCCTTTGGATCTTGAGTTTGAAGCAGTTATCTTCTTCCGTGGGCTTAGCTTTACTTGCAGAGAGAAAGTGTGAAGTAGGCAGGGTATTTAGCTCAGGACGTTAGTGGCGTTAACGTTAAGTGAGAGTGTGGGTTCGAGAACGTTAGTGACAATCACCTTTTTCACTAACGTTCCTAACCCAGGGATGATCCACGTTAACTTCAATGTTAGTGGTACCAACGTAACCACTAATGTTGCCTCTAGGTCCTTCGCACACGTTATTGGGACTCACTGATAAACCACTATTTCATGGTTTATCTTGTACTCAATTGAGTAGTTTTTATCAACACTTTACCCACTTATTCATACTATTTCCATGGTTTTACATTTGCCTTCCTAATTATGTGTTATGATTGAAAACATGCTTCTTTGATCTTATATTTGCTTATTATTAATCCTCTCTTATTACCATTAGATGCCTTGATATGTGTGTTAAGTGATTTCAGAGATTACAGGGCAGGAATGCCTCAGAGGATGAAAAGGAAGCATGCAAAAGTGGAAGGAATACAAGAAGTTGGAGAAATTGCTAAGCTGTCCAGCCTGACCTCTTCGCACTCAAACGGCTATAACTTTAGCTACAGAGGTCCAAATGTTGTGGTTTCATTTGCGTTAGAAAGCTAACGTCCGGGGCTTCAATTTGATATATAATATGATATAGTTTCCCTGAGGCTAGGCGACGCGACCGCATGATCCATGCGGCCGCGTCGCAGTGACGAAAAACCAGCGTGGCAAAATCCGAAACCAGCGAATTCTGGACTGTTTTTGACCTAGTTTGCGGCCCAGAAAACACAGATTAGAGGCTATAAAGTGGGGGAATGCATCTATTCATGGGGAGGCTCTAACAATCCACTTTTCATGTTTAGATGTAGTTTTAGAGAGAGAGGTTCTCTCCTCTCTCTTAGGATTAGGATTTAGGACTTCTCTTAGTTTTAGGAGTGACTCTCAATCCCAGGTTCTTTATTTTTATTTATTTTCTAATTTAATTTATGAACTCTTCCATGTTACATTTGGTTTCTTTATTGGTGCTAATTTGAGGTATTTCAATTCATGATTGCTTTCTTTTATTTACATGATTACTGCTTCCCATCTGAAGACGTTTTTAATTCAGTAAATTTACTCTTTTCTTTTTGGCTTTCGTTAAGTAATTGGTAACGCTTGAGCTGTCAAATAAAGGAGTGGTTGAAATTGGGAGTTGCTCCAATAACTCTAGTCTTTCCATCGGAATTGACTAGGACCTGAGGGTTAAGCTAATTAATCTACTTGATCTACCTTCATAGTTAGAGGTTAACAAAGTGAGATTAAAATCCAAATTTCATCACAATTGATAAGGATAGGACCTCCAGTTCTTGTACCTTGCTAAGAGCTTTTATTGTTATTATTTTATTTTACTTGTCATTCAATATATTCCCTCCTTACCTCCTAATAAACCCCAATTTACAACTCATAACCAATAATAAGAACATACCTCCCTGCAATTCCTTGAGAAGACGACCCGAGGTTTAAATACTCGGTTATCAATTTTAAAAGGGGTTTGTTACTTGTGACAACCAAAATGTTTGTATGAAAAGACTTTTGAAGGTTTAGAAACTATACTTGCAACGAGGATTTATCCGCAAATTTCTAGACCACGCAAAAGTTATCTCATCAAAATGGCGCCGTTGCCGGGGAATTGCAAACGTGTGCCTTATTATTGGTTATTGTAAATATTTTATTTTTGCTTGTTTATTTGTTTTTATTTTTATTTTTGCTTTTTCTTAAGTTAAGAGGTTATTGGTTTTTATTTTAAAATTTTTATTTTACCTTATCTTATTTCAAAAATCAAATTTCAAAATTTAAATAAAAAAAAATCAAATTTCAAAATTCAATTTTCAAAATTTTCAAAATTTTATTTTAAATTAAAAATTTAAATAACCTTTTAATTTCAATTTATTTTTATTTTTAATTTCTATTTACTATGAACACTTACCCATTTGACTATGAGTTTGGTTACAATTATGTTGCAGGAAGAAGAAATTACAATGAGAACAGGCATCAAGGTTGGAACAATCAAAGATGGGAGGAGCCACAAGGACTTGATCAATCCTCATGGCAACAACCACCTCCAATGGACTATCAACAACCCCCACCATATATGCCTATGAACCCTTTCCTCAACATAACTTTGGACCACCAAACTCACAAGCCCCTTTCCGCCATTCAACTCCATATGACCCTAACCCTCAACCACCATACCAACCACCTTATGAGCCATATGAACCATATATAGAACCACCCCAATTCCAATCCAATCACTCCCAACCACCACCACTTTCTTTTGTATCATGTCCAAGTCCGGCAACCCGAGAAGCAGAGGTTCGCCTAAGGGAAACAGTAAATAAATTTCAAACAACCATTCAACAACTGGAGCAAGTAGTAATTCAATGGGTTTCAGGGCACTTAAATACACAAGGATCAGCCACAACCCCATGTGGACAGTCTAGTGAAGAGCGTAGCATGAAGGAGATACCAGAAACCCCAGTGGACAAGACAGAGAATGAATTCGTAATAGAACAAGTAGAAGAAGCTGTCATTGTTCAAGAAGAAGAGTTGGTTGAAGATCTAGGAGATGCAGAACCTCCATGGGAAAGTCAAGACATAGAGCCTCCTTCTAAGATGGTTGAATTTGATGCTGAGGAGGGTGTACCACCTCCAAAGCATATCATAGTTGAAGACTTGGAAGAGGTTGATCAAGAGATGGAGATTCAAGAAGAAGAAGCACAACCTCCCATGCCCTTGGAAAGCAATGAAGAGGAGATTAAATTAGAAGAGAGCTGCCAATAGGAAGAGGTTGAAATTGAAGAAGCTTGCAAAGAGGTGGTAATTATCATAGAGGAGCACAAGGGAGTGGAACTTGCAATTTCATTAAAAATACCTTCCCCTAAGTTGCCATCATCCTTCACAACATTCAAGTGGGTAAAATTCATATCCCTTAGCTTTCTAATTCCACTTGAATATGGGCTACTGGAGACGGATGGTCAACTTAGAGCTCTTTGTGACATTAAGAGTAGGAGGAACATGGCCAGTGGTAAGAATTGTCCTGCAAGGTTCATCATGGTTGGAAGCTTTAAGTTCAAACACAAAGGTTGGTATAAAGCTCAACTGAATGGGTCTAGGAAGCTGTTTGGTCGCTGCAGTGAGAATTCAGATCACCTTTCACCCGGCTGGAAAAATGCAGATCGAGACAAAAACGGGTGTAAAAGTAAAGTGTGGGATCCTGGAATCTGTTCTGGCATTTGTCACCCCGGGAGCCTAAGAATCTGTTTGAAGCTTCTTAAGGGCTTTACATGCTTAGTTTGGGACCCCGGAGGCTATTGGAAGTACAAACATTGGTGGCGATTCCTGGATCAGTACAAGCACAAGCCACCATAGCAGGAAGCTCATCAAATGTCCAACTTAAGTACTATAACTAAAAGTGCTACGTGGGAGACAACCCACCATGGTATGATCGTTCATTTTGCAATTTTAATTTTATTTAGTTTTGTTTGTTTTTGAGATTTATTTTATTTTGTTGAACCTGGAATCATGCATAGCATTCACTTTAAGCACTGCATTTGCATCTACATATTGCATTAAAAAAAAAAATTTTCGCTACGCGACGCGATCGCATCAGCGACGCGTCCGCGTCGCAAGGGGAGTGAAGAAAAAAATATATGAACAGAGAGTCACGCTGGAGCGTGGCTGGAGGCCTGCCAATGACACAAATCGACCCACGCGATCGCGTCGCATGGGAATCATGGCCTCCCACGCGACTGCGTGCCCCACGTGGCCGCGTGCCCTGAGTTTTCGATGTAAAAGGGTGCACACCGAAATATTGTGTGAGAGTGGTGCGAGAGTGGTGCTGGAAGCACAATCCTCATCACGCGACCGCGTCGCTGACGCGGCCGTGTCACCCATTTTATAATGCACACTCACGCGATCGCGTCACCCCAATTCGGCAATTAAATTATTTTGAACAGAGAATTGTGCTGGTGCGAGGCTGCACTCGCGCTAGATGCATAACATGGGTCACGCGACCGCGTGACCGACGCGATCGCGTCACCATACAGAAAGCGCACCCACGTGAACGCGTGCCCACGCGGCCGCGTCGCATGCGCCGCACAGCTCAACCAAAAATTGCCACATATCTTATCTTTCTCTCCTCCAAATCCTAATTTTTTTTTCTTCCTTCTCTCTCCTTTCTTACTTTCTTTTTTCTTCTTCCCATCCTTTTTTACTCTCATTCTCTTTTATTTAATTTATTTGTATACTTTCATTCATTGCATTATTTTCACTGGTGTTTGAATTTTATTTGGGTCATTGTGGATTATTGCAAAATTATTTGGCAATTATATTTTTAAAGGGTTGCTTGCATGTTCAATTTAATACTTTCAAATAGCTTATTTACCATACATGCTATGTGTTTGTAAAAAAGCCCATATGGCATTATGCACTTCTCTATTTTACTTTATACTATTCAATGCTTGCTTTTCATAAGCTCCCTTTACTATTTTATTAATTGAATATAATTGTCAATACAAACATGGTGATTTATTACAAGTAATGCTTGGTCTATGCTACTCATGCCCTTTGCCGGCATGCCAATAAACACCTTGCATTCACTTGTCCTTATATGCGCTAGCTATTTTCCATTGATGGCTTTTCACATGTACTCGCGAGCATGTGTTAATGTCAGTTATATCTTAATGTGCATCCATCAGCACCTTTTCTGTTCTCTTCCTTGCTATATATATCTCTTTGAATTTAATTTACTTTCTCTTCCCTTTTTCAGGATGGCCACCAAGAAAGGAAAAGAGAAAGCCATTCCCAAATCAACAGCAAGGAAAGGAACAAAAAGAGCCCCAGCTGAGGAACTACAACCCCCATCCACTTGCACATCTTAGTATGCACCGAGGACGGTACAATCTTTAAGTGTGGGGAGGTTGATACCGATCTCCATGGGTTAGTTATTTCCTCTTTCAACACCAATGTTTTATTTTATTTGTTTGTTCATTATTGCATTTGCATGTTTAATTGCATATTTGTTTGATTTTGTGCATTTAGTTACTACTTGGTTAAAATAATAAATTTCTTTTTAGGACTCTATTTTTGAAAAATTTCACTAATTTAAATTGAAAAAAAAATTATGTTAAAACTTGTTTGAAGTTGTATTTGGAACATGGTTTTTGAGCTAAAGAACACACAACCTGTTAGATTTTGAGCTTATTTACATGGTTACATTATTTAACCATAAATTTTTATTCCTGTGTGTTTTCTTCTCTATAATTGCAATCTTTGCTTTGTTCCATTCTATATGTCCATTATTTAGTATATTTACATGCTTGCATATGATTGAGGCCATTATTTGTTATTAACTCACTTACCCCAAATAAGCCTACCTTTTACATCACCTTTGTTAGCCCCTTGAGCTTTTAATTCCCTCTTGTTCTATAACCACATTACTAGCCTTAAGCAGAAAAATAACTAAAAAAAAAAAATCCCAAGTGAATCTTTGGTTAGCTTAAGATAGAAATTGTGCATCAACTAAGTATGGGGAAATTGTGGGAACATTGGTTAATAAGGGAACGTATTTAATTTATTTGAATATTGGGAATTTGGGAACCTACTCATGAAAAATCAAAATAGAAAAATAATGAAGAATCCATGTGCATTGATAAGTTATGTTTGCTTTTATGATTCAAAAAAAAAAAAAAGAGAGAGAAAAAGAGAAAAAGAGAAAAAGAAAAAAATATATAATATAGATAAATAAATAAGGGGACAAAATTACCCCAATGTTAAGTTAATGAAAAATCAATGCACATGTGATAAATTAAAAAGAAAAATTTGGTACATGAGTATGGGAATCATACAAAAGTGGGAATTATGGGTAGTTAGGTATGAATTTAAAGTTATATAGAGTGTATGTATGTTAGGTGAGAGCTTGGCTAGTCAAAGATTCAATTTATAGCTCACTTAGCCATATATATACCTTTACCCTTACCTTAGCCCCATTACAACCTTGAAAAAGACCTCATGATGTTTGCATTGGTACACTAAATTTTTGTTGATTGGTTAAGATGAAGAACAAGGTTTAGAAAGCATGATTAGGGAAGAGTACAGTGAATTACCCTATACACTTGAGAGATTAGAGTGATATACACTACCAGTGAGGGTTCAGTGCTTAATTCTATGTTTCCTGCTTTCATGAGCTATCTTCTTACAAGTTTATTTGTTTTCACTGTATGATTTGAATTAGTGGAATTTGATTCATATTTGTCTTGGAGAATTTATTTACTTTTAACCATGTAGGTAGAAACATTTTTTGCATGTAGTTGCATTCATATAGATAGGTTGCATTTCATGCATTCTACCATTCCTCTTCATTTTTTTATAGTTTCTCTTGAGCTTAGCATGAGGACATGCTAATGTTTAAGTGTGGTGAGGTTGATAAACCACTATTTTATGGTTTATCTTGTGCTCAATTGAGTGGTTTTTATCAACACTTTACCAACTTATTCATACTATTTCCATGGTTTTACATTTGCCTTCCTAATTATGTGCTATGATTGAAAACATGCTTCTTTGATCTTATATTTGCTTATTATTAATCCTCTCTTATTACCATTAGATGCCTTGATATGTGTGTTAAGTGATTTCAGAGATTACAGGGCAAGAATGGCTCAGAGGATGAAAAGGAAGCATGCAAAAGTGGAAGGAATACAAGAAGTTGGAGAAATTGCTAAGCTGTCCAGCCTGACCTCTTCGCACTCAAACGGCTATAACTTTAGCTACAGAGGTCCAAATGACGCGGTTCCAGTTGCGTTGGAAAGCTAACGTCCGGAGCTTCGATTTGATATATACTATCATATAGTTTCTCTGAGGCTAGGCGACGCGACCGCGTGATCCATGCGGCCGCATCGCAGTGACGAAAAACCAGCGTGGCAAAATCCGAAACCAGCGAATTCTGGACTGTTTTTGACCTAGTTTGTGGCCCAGAAAACACAGATTAGAGGCTATAAAGTGGGAGAATGCATCCATTCATGGGGAGGCTCTAATAATTCACTTTTCATGTTTAGATGTAGTTTTAGAGAGAGAGGTTCTCTCCTCTCTCTTAGGATTAGGATTTAGGACTTCTCTTAGTTTTAGGAGTGACTCTCAATCCCAGGTTCTTTATTTTTATTTATTTTTCTAATTTAATTTATGAACTCTTCCATGTTACTTTTGATATCTTTATTAGTGCTAATTTGAGGTATTTCAATTCATGATTGCTTTCTTTTATTTACATGATTACTGTTTCCCAGTTGAAGACATTTTTAATTCAGTAAATTTACTCTTTTCTTTTTGGCTTTCGTTAAGTAATTGGTAACACTTGAGCTGTCAAATAAAGGAGTGGTTGAAATTGGGAGTTGCTCCAATAACTCTAGTTTTTCCATCGGAATTGACTAGGACCTGAGGGTTAAGCTAATTAATCCACTTGATCTTCCTTCATAGTTAGAGGTTAACAAAGTGAGATTAAAATCTAAATTTCATCACAATTGATAAGGATAGGACCTCCAGTTCTTGTACCTTGCCAAGAGATTTTATTGTTATTATTTTATTTTACTTGTCATTCAATATATTCCCTCCTTACCTCCTAATAAACCCCAATTTATAATTCATAACCAATAATAAGAACATACCTCCCTGCAATTCCTTGAGAAGACGACCCGAGGTTTAAATACTCGGTTATCAATTTTAAAAGGGGTTTGTTACTTGTGACAACCAAAATGTTTGTATGAAAGGACTTTTGAAGGTTTAGAAACTATACTTGCAACGAGGATTTATCCGCAAATTTCTAGACCATGCAAAAGTTATCTCATCACTCACCTATTCCAATAACGTTGAGAGTCTTCCCTTCCCCCTACGTTAGAGTCCACATTAACTTAATTAACGTGGCTCTTACCGTAGGCTTGCCAATCCTTCGAGAACGTTAGTGACACTTACCTTTGTCACTAACGTTCCAAGATGCCCCTACGTCCCACGTTAGAATCCACGTTGGCTTCTAACGTGGTGATGATAGCCATCTCCAACGTTAGTGACAAAGGTGAGTGTCACTAACGTTGGCTAATCATCCTTTCCTCCACGTTAGCTTCCACATTAACTAAGTTAACGTGGGAGTTAACGTGGCTCATAGTGGCTCATTGTGGCTCATTCCAACGTTAGTGACAAAGGTGAGTGTCACTAACGTTGGCGATTATTTGCTTTCTTCACGTTAGCTTCCACGTTAACTAAGTTAACGTGGGAGTTAACGTGGCTCAAAGTGGCTTAGTCCAACATTAGTGACAAAGGTGAGTGTCACTAACGTTGGCCATTCTTTTTCTTCTCAACATTAGAGTCCACGTTAACTAAGTTAACGTGGCCCTTAACGTGGCCAAAATGAGCTTGGTCCAACGTTAGTGACAAAGGTGAGTGTCACTAACGTTGGCTCCACTTTCTTCTTCCACATTAGAGTTCACGTTAACTTAGTTAACGTGACTCTTAACGTGGGCTATGATGGCTTCGAGGACGTTATTGGCGATTACTTTTCTCATTAACGTTGCAAGCTAGCTCCCATTCCACGTTAGTGGTCACGTTAGTTAGATTAACGTGGCTGCTAATGTGGTTCTCTCTTGCTTCCTTTGTCCTAAAATCAAGCAATAAAGTGCATCAAAGTTCTAATCCTTATCATGAGACATGCATCATCCAATTTGTCATTTAATTCATGCAAAATTCTCATGAAATCATGCAAAGTGCATCATGCTTGCTTGAATCAAGATGTAAGTGAAATTTTACCCAAAACTTGCTTATTTCCTAAGAAAATACATGAAACTACCCTAAAAGAGTAAATAAAAGGTCAGTGAAACTGGCCAAAATGCCCTGGCATCACAACACCAAACTTAAAGCTTGCTTGTCCCTAAGCAAGTACTGGAAAAAGAGAATGATGAATGAAATGTCAAGAGAAATGAGTCATTATTGTGGAAGTCATGTCCTTGGTTTTATGGTGGTTTCATGCATAGTAAGTTAGGTTCATTCCTTTACTAGCTTTCAGACCTTTATCATATCCTAGAATATCTACTTGACTGCACCTTATGAAACTTTTATTCATTGATCCTTTTTGTCATTTCAGGGCTTATTTGTGTTCTTAGACTAGGTGCTCTGTGAGGGGGCGACTCTTTAAGATAAGCTTTCAGCCAGCACTCCCAAACCAGTTGGTTCAAGGTGCTAGGTGTTAAGACACCCCTAAGGACTTACTCCTTCAAGTCTCTTTCCGCCATACATACACACCACAGGCATATGGTTTGTTATTTTCATTTCTTGAGACCTTGGTGTCCAGCACATCTTTGGGTTACTAAGTGTTCTGTAGCAAGGGTTACTCTTGATAGTAGACTTTCAGATGATAATCCCGGGTTAGTTAACCCAAGTTACCAAGTGATAAGGCACCCCTAAGAGCTTATTCATCCAAGTAAATCCCTTACATAGGAACACCACAGACACTTGCCTCAAGATCCAAACCCTTGGTGCCTAGCCTTATTTCTTACTCTTTTTCTTTTATTCTTTAACTTTCATTTTTTTTCTTTCCCTTTTTCTTATTGGGATCTTATTATTTAGCTAGTCTCATAGGGTGTGTTTCAAGCATATGATTCAGGACAGATAGTTGCCTTCTCACCTGATTGGTGAACCAACTTAGCAAATCTATTACCACACCACAAGATTAGGAACTTACTCCACAATATGGATTCCACTCTTGTCTTTGATAACACACCTTCTCTTTTTAGTTGATTAAAAAGGGGACAAGCATACAAATAAGCAAGGTACGAACGCAGTGACATGAAGACTAGTAAGCATAGACCTAAGCAATGAAAAACTTAAAGGCATAATTCAAAATCCTAACTACCATGGAACTTGTTCTATTTCATACATGATTTTCCTTATTTAAAGCTTGAAAAATATGGATCAAAGAGGGAACTCCACCACCTTTTACTCATGGGGTTGCCCATGCTCTTCCTCTTGCTTGTCTTCTTGGTGTTTTCTTGAGTGCTTATACTCCCACTTCCCTTGCCTTTTCCAATCAACTTCTTCCAAAAACCAGCATCTTCTACCTTCTTTTTCAGTGTTTCCTTCTGCTGTTTCACTTTCCTTTTCTCTTGTTCTGTGAAATCTTTTTGGACCTCATCATACCTAGGGATTGCAGAGTGTAGATTATACATATGACTAGACATACAATTCAACTTAGCTTGAGTGTTTATGTTGAACTCCTCCCAATGTAGTTGCCGTCCTTTATTAAGTACACTGAACTCATTGAATGCCTTCGTCTGAGCTAGCTGGCGATGGTTGAGTTCTTGAGGGTGCTTATCTTGATGCTCTTGCCTTTCAGACACTTGATTGGTGGCTTGAGTGAGCTGAGAATAATGTTCCATTTGCTGTTTCTGCCACTCCCCTTGTTGATTCATCAAATTAGAAAGGAGCTATTCTTGACGATCCATCCTTTGAGCTTGAATGTGCAGTTGTTGTTCTTGTCCCTCAATATAACTGCTTGCTAGTTCCTCAATGGCTCCATGAATGTGATTCAGGTTTATGTTGGTTGGGTCATAATATTCTCTTTGTTGGTGTTCTTCCTGATGAGACTCTTCTTGGTGAGATGCTCCTTTTAGTTTTGGCTTCCCTATGTGAGGTCTTCTTTGTTGTTGGGCTGGTGTCACATGAGTTAGACACTGAAACGTAATTAGCCTCCCAGGATTTAACCAATCTGGGTTGCTATCCTCGAAGACAACCTTGGCCTTCGTGCACAGTCTGAGGATAATGCTGGGGTACCAAAGCCTGGCACCCGAATCAATCTTTTCAGCTGACTCTTGAATCCCCTCAGCTATAAGTTCGTGTACATTGATATCTCCACCTTGTACTAAGCAATGTACCATAGTAGCTCGAGTGACGTTGACCTTAGAATTGTTGGCTGCTGGGAGGATAGATCTCCTAACGAGTTCAAACCATCCCTTAGCTTAAGGGCTGAGGTCTCCTCTATTGATGAACCTGGGTCTCTTATCCGCATACCTTTCCCAGTCAGCTCCTATAACACATATGTCATTCACAATTTGTTCGAGTTCATCATCGTCAGGGCTCTTGCTTGATAACCAAGCTCATTAAAATGTGGTGATTTCAACTGAAGAGTTCTTGTTATAGCATTGGGGCTGAAGTCCACCTCTCTCCCTCTTACGTAACTTTTGAAGGTTGGAGCCTTGGTTTTGTCTTCTCTGACCACATTTGCATAGAACTCTTTGATGAGGTTTGCATTTATCTTCTCCTCTGGGTTCGTAAGCCTTTTCCAACCCCTTTGTTCAATCTTCTCTCGAATCTGTGAGCACTCATCCTCGTCAATTTGGAATGTTAACTCAGGCAGTATCTTCTTGAGCTTTATCCGTTCAAATTCGAGTTCATGGAATGCAGTTTTGAATCTCTTCTCATCGAAAGGAATGCTCTCCACTGGTTCCTTCCTCTTTTGCCTCTTGGAGCTTGATGATTCCATGAGTTTGAGTTGATGTGTGAAGAGGGTGGAAGGTACGGATAGATGAGGAATTCGGTTGGTTAGGACAAGGTGTGATGAAGAGATTTGGATGCCAAAGGTGTGAAGTGTGAGAAATGGGAATTGGAATGTGAAGGGGAAGTACAGACTAGGACTCACTTATATAGGGAAGTGATGAGTGAATGAAAGGTGTGGATTGATGAAGTGGTTGTTTGATGGACGGTTGGGGCTTTACATGGAATGAGCACAAGGATCATCAACTTTATGAAGGAATTGGTTCGGTCTCCAAGGTATCCTTCTTCCAATGTTGCATGGCCACATTTTCCAATGTATTCCCCTTGAAGACAAGTGTGTACTATCTTCCTTTTGTGTTATCCGAACCCTTCAATTACCCTATCAATGCTTCTACAAAATGAAAGAAATGTGATTAAAAACATACTTATAGAAATTGGCGGCAAAATTAAAAGGTTAACTAATCTTTTTTTTGTTTTTGTTTTTAACTAACTAAGTGCTACTCATGAGTGCAAACCAACTGACTAACTCAACATCCATGTATGCAACATTGGCAACACCAAACTTAGTTTGGTGCCATGTGGTGTAAAAGATTTGTTCAAGGCGCCTAAGAGTGACATGATGTGGGTTACATTCATGTTCTCTTAGTGTGCCTTGAACACCAAACTTGTTCCTCACTATATGTTGCACACAATGATTCATTCAAGTGCATATCAAGTTGATTTGAATTTCATGAACCTTGAATTATTAACTATTTTTAAAAGCATGTAAAACATGGGTTGCCTCCCATGAAGTGCTTCTTTAGCGTCACTAGCTTGACGTTCTGCCTTTATCAGGGTGGTTGGTAGTACTTCAAGTCCTCCTCCCTTGCAGTAAATCTATCTCCATTGGCTTCATTAAGGATCTCCACATGTTCTAAGGAGAGAACTCTGTTGATGGTTGTTGAGCGGATAATTTATACGCTTTTTGACATTGTTTTTAGTATGTTTTTAGTAGGGTCTAGTTATTTTTAGGGATGTTTTTAATAGATTTTGTGTTAAATTCACATTTCTGGACTTTACTATGAGTTTGTGTGTTTTTCTGTGATTTCAGGTATTTTCTGGCTGAAATTGAGGGACTTGAGCAGAAATCAGATTCAGAGGTTGAAAAAGGACTGCTGATGCTGTTGGATTCTGACCTCCCTGCACTCAAAGTGGATTTTCTGGAGCTACAGAACTCGAAATGGCGCGCTTCTAATTGCGTTGGAAAGTAGACATCCAGGGCTTTCCAGGAATATATAATAGTCCATACTTTGGCCAAGAATTGACGACGTAAACTGGCGTTCAACGCCAGCCTTCTGCCCAAATCTGGCGTCCAGCGCCAGAAAAGGATCCAAAACCAGAGTTGAACGCCCAAACTGGCACAGAAGCTGGCGTTCAACTCCACAAATGGCCTCTGCACGTGCAACACTCAGGCTCAGCCCAAACACACACCAAGTGGGCCCCGGAAGTGGATTTATACATCAAATACTTACTCATGTAAACCCTAGTAGCTAGTTTATTATAAATAGGACCTCTTACTATTGTATTTGACATCTTTGGATTACCTTATGATCCTTTGATCATGTTTTGGGGGCTGGCCATCTCGGCCATGCCTGGACCTTCACTTATGTATTTTCATACGGTAGAGTTTCTACACTCCATAGATTAAGGTGTGGAGCTCTGCTGTTCCTCAAAGATTAATGCAAAGTACTACTGTTTTCTATTCAATTCTTCTTATTTCGCTTCTAAGATATCCATTCGCACCCAAGAACGTGATGAAGGTGATGATTATGTGTGACGCTCATCATCCTTCTCCCTTATGAACGCGTGCCTGACAAACACTTCCGTTCTACATGAAATAAGCTGGAATGAGTATCTCTTAGATCTCTTAACCGGAATCTTCGTGGCGTAAGCTAGAATGATGGCGGCATTCAAGAGAATCCGGAAGGTCTAAACCTTGTCTGTGGTATTCTGAGTAGGATTCAATGATTGAATGACTGTGACGAGCTTCAAACTCGCGAGTGCTGGGCGTTAGTGACAGACGCAAAAGGAGGGTGAATCCTATTCCAGCATGATCGAGAACCGACAGATGAATAGCCGTGCCGTGACAAGGTGCGTGAGCATATTATTCACTGAGAGGAGGTGATGTAGCCACTGACAACGGTGATGCCCTTGCATAAAGCCAGCCATGGAAAGGAGTAAGACTGATTGGATGAAGATAGCAGGAAAGCAGAGGTTCAGAGGAACGAAAAGCATCTCCATTCGCTTATCTGAAATTCCTACCAATGATTTACATAAGTATCTCTATCCCTATTTTATTATATACTATTCGAAAACACCATTATCAATTTATATCTGCCTGACTGAGATTTACAAGGTGACCATAGCTTGCTTCATACCAACAATCTCCGTGGGATTCGACCCTTACTCACGTAAGGTATTACTTGGACGACCCAGTGCACTTGCTGGTTAGTTGTATCGAAGTTGTGACAATTATGAATTAAGATCAGAGCACCAAGCTCTGGAGCCATTACCAGGATTTGTTCGAGCCTGGAAATCACAATTTCGTGCACCAAGTTTTTGGCGCCGTTGCCGGGGATTGTTTGAGTTTGGACAACTGACGGTTCATCTTGTTGCTCAGATTAGGTAATTTTCTTTTTGTTTTATTTTCAAAACTTTTTCAAAAATCTTTCAAAATTTTCTCCTTTGTTTTTTAAAAAAAAAATGTTTTCAAAAATAAATTATTCTATGGGTTCAGAATTTTTAAGAATGAATTCTAGTGTTTCATGAAGCATGTTGAAGCCTGGCTGGCTGTAAAGCCATGTCTCAATCCTTATACTCAAGAGAAGAGCTTCTTTATCTTTCTTAGCCAATTGGCTGTTGAATGTAAGGAATGTCAGGCGTGTCATGTCTGAGTTACATACTAAAGCTTGGCTGGCTATTAAGCCATGCCTGACCCTTTGATTGGAGCTTTAGAGCATAAGATTCCTGGAATTCATGTTGAAAATTTTGGAATCCTTATTTTTTCTTTTTCATATAATTTTTCGAAAAATATAAAATAAAAATCCAAAAAAAAATTTAGAAAATCATAAAAATCAAAAATATTTTTGTGCTCTTGTTTGAGTCTTGAGTCATATCATAAGTTTGGTGTCAATTGCATGTGTATCTTGCATTTTTCGAAAATTTCATGCATTCATGGTGTTCTTCATGATCTTCAAGTTGTTCTTGGTATGTCTTCTTGTTTGATCTTGATGATTTTTTGTTTTGTGTCTTTTCATGTTTATCATATGCATTCTTGAATTCTTAGTGCGTAAGCATTAAAGAATTCTAAGTTTGGTGTCTTGCATGTTTTCTTTGCATTAAAAATTTTTCAAAAATATGTTCTTGATGTTCACCATGACATTCAAAGTGTTCTTGGTGTTCATCTTGACATTCATAGCATTCTTGCATGCATTCATTGTTTTGATCTAAAAATTTCATGCATTGCATATTTTTCATGTTTTTCATAAAAATTTCAAAAATCAAAAAAATATCTTTCCCTTTTTCTCTCATCAAATTCGAAAATTTGAGTTGACGTTTTCAAAAATTTTTAAAATCAAATTGTTTCTCATGAGTCAAATCAAATTTTCAATTTGAAAATCTTATCTTTTTCAAAATCATTTTCAAAAATCAAATCTTTTTCAAAATTCTTAGTTATTTTCGAAAATTCCAAAAATATTTTTCAAAAAATCTTTTTCTTATTTTTAGACCAAATTTTCGAAAATAACATAAACAATTAATGTTTTGATTCAAAAATTTGAAGTTTGTTACTTGCTTGTTAAGAAAGATTCAAACTTTAAGTTCTAGAATCATATCTTGTGATTTCTTATGAATCAAGTCATTAATTGTGATTTTAAAAATCAAATCTTTTTCAAAACTAATTTCAATCATATCTTTTCAAAAATATCTACTTATCTTATCTATTTCAAAAAAATATCTTCTCAAAATATCTTTTCTAACTTCCTAACTTCTTATCTTTTCAAAATTTGTTTCAACTAACTAACTAACTTTTTGTTTGTTCCTTAACTTTTTCAAAACTACCTAACTAATTCTCTCTCTCTCATTTTTCGAAAATATCTTCCCCCTTTTTCAAAATTTCTTTTTAATTTATTAATTATTTTAATTTTTAAATCTTAATTTTCGAAAATTACTAACATTTTTCAAAAACTATTTTCAAAAATCACTAACTCTTTTTCAAAAATTATTTTCGAAAATTCTCCTTTCTCTCATCTCCTTCTATTTTTTTTTATTTATTCATCTACTAACATCTCTCCCTCATTCAAAAAAAAAAAAGGATCTCTATTATTATTATTTTTCTGTGCCTTCTTCTTTGTCATATGAGCAGGAGCAAGGACAAGAATATTCTTGTTGAAGCAGATCCAGAACCTGAAAGGACTCTGAATTACAACTAACCAGTAAGCACCTGTTAGGAATTTTCAAACAAGAAGAGGAGATGGCAGCCGAGAATAATAATAATGCAAGGAGGATGCTTGGTGACTTTACTGCACCTAATTCCAATTTACATGGAAGAAGCACCTCCATTCCTACCATTGGAGCAAACAAATTTGAGCTGAAACCTCAATTAGTTTCTCTGATGCAGCAGAACTGCAAGTTTCATGGACTTCCATCTGAAGATCCTTTTCAGTTCTTAACTGAATTCTTGCAGATATGTGATACTGTTAAGACTAATGGAGTAGATCCTGAAGTCTACAGGCTCATGCTTTTCCCTTTTGCTGTAAGAGACAGAGCTAGATTATGGTTGGATTCTCAACCCAAAGACAGCCTGAACTCTTGGGATAAGCTGGTCACGGCTTTCTTAGCCAAGTACTTTCCTCCTCAAAAGCTGAGCAAGCTTAGAGCTGATGTTCAAACCTTCAGACAGAAAGAAGGTGAATCCCTCTATGAAGCTTGGGAAAGATACAAACAGTTGACCAAAAAGTGTCCTTCTGACATGCTTTCAGAATGGACCATCCTGGATATATTATATGATGGTTTATCTGAGCTATCAAAGATGTCACTGGACACTTCTACAGGTGGATCCATTCACCTAAAGAAAACGCCTGCAGAAGCTCAAGAACTCATTGACATGGTTGCTAATAACCAGTTCATGTACACTTCTGAAAGGAATCCTGTGAGTAATGGGACGCCTATGAAGAAGGGAGTTCTTGAAGTTGATACTCTGAATGCCATATTGGCTCAGAATAAAATATTGACTCAGCAAGTCAATATGATCTCTCAGAGTCTGCACGAAATGCAAGCTGCATCCAACAGTACTCAAGAGGCTTCTTATGAAGAAGAAGCTTATGATCCTGAGAACCCTGCAATAGCAGAGGTGAATTACTTAGGTGAACCTTATGGAAACACCTATAAATCAACATGGAGAAATCATCCAAATTTCTCATGGAAGGATCAAAAGCCCCAACAAGGCTTTAATAATGGTGGAAGAAACAGGTTTAGCAATAGCAAGCCTTTTCCATCATCAACTCAGCAACAGACAGAGAACTCTGAACAAAATGCTTCTAATTTAGCAAATCTAGTCTCTGATCTATCTAAGGCCACTGTAAGTTTCATGAATGAAACAAGATCTTCCATTAGAAATCTGGAAGCACAAGTGGGCCAGCTGAGTAAAAGGATCACTGAAATCCCTCCTAGTACTCTCCCAAGCAATACAGAAGAGAATCCAAAAGGAGAGTGCAAGGCCATTGACATAAGCGCCATGGCCGAACCTGTGAGGAGAGGAGAGGACGTGAATCCCAAGGAGGAAGACCTCCTGGGACGTCCAGTGATCAATAAGGAGCTTCCCTCTGAGGAACCAAAGGAATCTGAGACTCATCTAGAGACCATAGAGATTCCATTGAACCTCCTTATGCCCTTCATGAGCTCTGATGAGTATTCCTCTTTTGAAGAGAATGAGGATGTTACTGAAGAGCAAACTGCCAAGTTTCTTGGTGCAATCATGAAGCTAAATGCCAAATTATTTGGCATTGATACTTGGGAAGTTGAACCTCCCTTGTTCATCAATGAACTAAGTGATCTGGATCAACTGACATTGCCTCAGAAGAGACAGGATCCTGGAAAGTTCATAATACCCTGTACCATAGGCACCATGATCTTTAAGGCTCTGTGTGACCTTGGTTCAGGAATAAACCTCATGCCCCTCTCTGTAATAGAGAAACTGGGAATCTATGGGGTGCAAGCTGCTAAAATCTCATTAGAGATGGCAGACAGCTCTAGAAAACAGGCTTATGGACAAGTAGAGGACGTATTAGTAAAGGTTGAAGGCCTTTACATCCCTGCTGATTTCATAGTCCTGGATACTGGAAAGGAAGAGGATGAATCCATCATCCTAGGAAGACCTTTCCTGGCCACAGCAAGAGCTGTGATTTATGTTGACAGAGGTGAAATAATCCTTCAATGGAATGAGGACTCCCTTGTGTTTAAAACTCAAGGATCTCCCTCTGCAACCATGGAGAGGAAGCAGAAAAAGCTTCTCTCAAGGCAGAGTCAACCAGAGCCCCCACAGTCAAACTCTAAGTTTGGTGTTGGGAGGCCACAACCAAACTCTAAGTTTGGTGTTGAACTCCCATATCCAAACTCTAAGTTTGGTGTTGGAGAGTCTCAACAAAGCTCTGCACATCTGTGAGGCTCCATGAGAGCCCACTGTCAAGCTATTGACATTAAAGAAGCGCTTGTTGGGAGGCAACCCAATGTTTATCTAATTCTTATTTTTATTGTTTTTCATGTTTTCTTAGGTTCATGATCATGTGGAGTCACAAAATAAACAAAAAAAATTCAAAAACGGAATCAAAAACAGCAGAAGAAAAATCACACCCTGGAGGAGCATCTGTCTGGCGTTCAAACGCCAGAACAGAGCATAGTTCTGGCGCTGAACGCCCAGAATGGGAGCATCCTGGCGCTGAACGCCCAGAATAAGCATGGTTCTGGCGTTCAACGCCAGAAATGGCAGCAAATGGGCGTTGAACGCCCAAAATGGGCACCAACCTGGCGCTGAACGCCCAGAGTTGTGTGCAAGGGCATTTTGCATGCCTAAATTGGTGCAGGGATGTAAATGCCTTGACACCTCAAGATCTGTGGACCTCACAGGATCACCTCAGGATCTGTGGACCCCACAGGATCCCCACCTACCTCCACTCACTCTCTTCTCTCTTCTCAATCATCCTCTATTCCCAATAAACACTCTTCCCTATTAACTCTTCACCACTCTGATGCCAAGGCATCTTAGGCTAGTTTCACTAGCATTTTTTTTGATAGTTTTAGATGTTTTATGCATTTTCTTGAGCTTAAAGTAACCAAGAATGGTTAAAAGAAGAACAAAGCAATGAACCATCCAAACAGTATGATTTTGATGCAAATTCCATGAGTTTTTAGTTATATTACTTGAATGCTATGAATGGAAGATTTCTCATGAAATTTTGCAAGACTTTGATGCAATTGTTTGGATGATTTCAGGGAAGAAGAGGCTAGGCAAGGAAGCAACAAAGTCAATAAAGGAAGCTTGAATATCACATGTGGAGTTTAAGTTCCAGTTTAAGCCTAAACTGGAGCTTAAACGCCAGAATCATGAAGGCTAAGAAATGCTGAAACTGAAGTTTAACCTCCAGTTTAACCTTAAACTGGAGGTTAAACGCCAGAATGAAAGTCTCACCTAAGAAGCATTCCACGTTTAACCTCCAGTTTAACCTTAAACTGGAGGTTAAACGCCAGAATGAGAATGCCAATCAGGAAGCATTTCCACGTTTAACCTCCAGTTTAACCTTAAACTGGAGGTTAAACGCCAGAAATGGGAAGTGCACCAGGGAGCCATTTCCACGTTTAAGCTCCAGTTTGACCTTAAACTGGAGCTTAAACGTGTTCGACCAAGTTTTCTCCTCCAGGGTTGCTTTCTCCATTTCCACGTTTAAGCTCCAGTTTAACCTTAAACTGGAGCTTAAACGTGTTCGACACCTCCAGGGCTACCTTTCTCAGCTTCCACGTTTAAGCTCCAGTTTAACCTTAAACTGGAGCTTAAACGTGTTCGACCTCCAGGATGCCTTTTCTATCTCCACGTTTAAGCTTCAGTTTAACCTTAAACTGAAGCTTAAACGTGTTCGACTAAGTTACCCTCCAGGGCTGCCTTCTTCCATTTCCACGTTTAAGCTTCAGTTTAACCTTAAACTGAAGCTTAAACGTGCTTCCACAAAAGGCATCACTGGAAGTGTCTGGCGTTTAAGCTACAGTTTAAGCTTAAACTGCAACTTAAACGCCACTCTTGGAAAAGGTTTCTGGGCCAACAATATTGCGGTTTAAGTTAGTATTTGAGCACAAACATTAACTTAAACTTACTCTGGTATGAAACCCAATTGAATATCATGGTTTAGGGGATTGGGCCTGAAGGATTGATGAGTCTGAAATTTCAATTTATTGAGTCATGTGTCATTATTTGATTATCACTAAGTTGGCTCAATGAATGTTACAGATTTTGGATCAACAGCCTCATCAAGATTATGGATCATAAACCCAAGGCAAAAAGAAAGCAGGGAGAGGCCTCAAAGCCCAAGAAACACAACAGAAGCTCAATATAGAAAGTGTATAAATAGGATAGAATTTAAGTTAGGGGGGACTTTTACCTTTTCATTTGGCTAGTTTTCATATCTTTGTAATTGAATTCAGAGCTATGACTCACTAAACCCCCTTTCATTGGGTTAGGGAGCTCTATTGTAATTCAATGAATCAATAATAGTTTATCTTCTTCTTCAATCTTTTTTCTTGAATTTTGTTAGAAAGCTTCTCGATCTAATTCCATTGGGTAGTTGTCTTGGGAAAGAAACTACCCATAATTGGAATCCTTCGGAACCTTGGGAAAGGAATGGAGGATTCATGCTAGAGAAGCTTTCTCACAGTGAATTGGATTGGGGTTTGGATGGATATTGTGACATGTAATCCTACCAAATTGTGGTTCATGAAACTGTGTGGTATAATCAGTGATCGAGCATCATCCCTTCTTATGAACATTTAAACCAAGGGATTGGAAATTTGTTCGTTTTTAGAGAGAATTGGTGAGCCAAGGGATTGGGATCCAATCATATAAGATTGCCAAGCAAAATTCAATGAACGCATTGGTTGAGGAAGAGATAAACATGTTTTGATTCGATCTCAATATCTCCTATAACCCAATGAATTCCCCATTTCTGATTTCCACTTTCTCTTTACATTCTGCAATTAAATTCATGCAATCACCCCCATTCCCTTTAATTTCAGCAATTTAGCTTCTGCTCTTTACTTCATGCAATTTAAGATTCCGCCATTTAAATTTCTTGTCATTTACGTTTCCCGCCAATTTTACATTCCGCAATTCTCATCTAAATCTTGATTCCGCTCAACTAGAACACACTTCTAATCCGAATTGCTCACTCAACCAATCCTTGTGGGATTCAACCTCACTCTATTGTGAG
Organism: Arachis hypogaea; assembly: GCF_003086295.3. Taxonomy (NCBI): domain Eukaryota; kingdom Viridiplantae; phylum Streptophyta; class Magnoliopsida; order Fabales; family Fabaceae; genus Arachis; species Arachis hypogaea. The sequence goes on from NC_092051.1 coordinate 55,499,071, forward strand.
TTTTTACTTGACGATAACCGGTGCACTTGCCGGAAGGAATTTTGCCGATCGTGCAATTTCCTAAATCGTAGCATAACAAGTTTATGCGCATCAAGTTTATGGCGCCGTTGCCGGGGATTGGTTTTCGATTGACAATTCTCAAATTGGAAGTTAACTAGATTGAGCATTTTTTTTTGTTTTGATTAATTCAGTACAAGTTACTTGTTGAATTTTAATTTCTGCACTCTGTTACATGCTTTCTTTCTTTATGCCTTTAAATTCAAGCAACTAACTCACTAACTCACTAACTGTTTGAATTAATTCCTCAACTGCTCTAACCATACTCTTCCATTAACCAAGAGTATTTCACTTGTTTGTTGCCTGTGCTGTGTTCTTGCATGACAGGTAGGAGAGGAGAGACATCAACTCCTCCATATACCGAACCAGAGAGGACCCTTCATAGACTGAGAAGGGAAGCAAGAGGGAAGAGAGTACTGGGAGAAGAGGAATCTGAAGGAGAATCTGAGGACAATTTTGAGGAAGCTTTAGATCTCAACATGGATAGAGAAGTTCACAACCATGAGAGAGCTGATGGAAACAATGCCATTCCTGAGAGGAGGGTTCTTAGTTCATACATAAACCCAACCTCTGGGAATTGTGGTAGCAGCATCCAGAAACCACCCATTCAGGCCAACAATTTTGAGCTCAAACCACAGCTAATATCACTTGTGGAGAATCATTGTTCATTTGGTGGAAGTGCTAATGAAGACCCAAACCAACATCTCACAAAATTCCTGAGAATTTGTGACACTGTGAAGTCCAATGGAGTCCAGGAAGATGCATATAAACTGCTTTTGTTCCCATTTTCACTTAGGGACAAGGCAGCTAAGTGGCTGGAATCATTCCCAAGGGGGAGCCTAACAACCTGGGATGAGGTGGAAAGCAAGTTTCTGGCACATTTCTACCCCCCACAAAAGGTCAATAGGCTTCGATCTGAGGTTCAGACGTTTAGACAACAAGATGGTGAAACTCTCTACGAGGCATGGGAGAGATTCAAGGATTTGACAAGGAAATGCCCACCAGACATGTTCCATGACTGGGTGCAATTGCATATTTTCTATGATGGACTGTCTTATGAATCAAGGAAGGCTGTAGACCATTCATCAGGAGGTTCATTGAACAGGAAAAAGACTGTGGAAGAAGCCATTGAAGTGATTGAGACAGTGGCTGAGAATGAGTACTACTATGCATCAGAGAGACACAACACTAAGGGAGTCATGGAGCTGAACCATGTTGATACAATTCTAGCCCAGAACAAGGTGTTTGCCAAGCAACTAGCAGAGCTCACCAGGAAATTAGAAACAAAACAAGTGGCTGCAATACACACACAAGAGCAAGAGGAAGAAAGCACTGAAGGAGGTGATTGGGAAGAGGCCAATTATGTAGGAAATCAACAAAGGCAACCATATGATCCACATTCCAACACTTACAACCCAGGCTGGAAAAACCACCCAAACTTTGGGTGGGGAAACCAGCAAAACCAACATAACAAGTCCACATACCAAAACTCCAACTAAAGATCATACCAAGCCACACAAAACACTTACTCTCAACCACCATATCATGGCCAAAATAATCAACCTACCCAACCTAACCCGAACCAACAATTTCAAGATCAATTAAACAGGATAGAAGGAGTGCTGGCACACATGGGTCAGGACATAATTGAATTGAAAAGCTTCAGGGATGATGTGAGAACTACCTTAAGAAACCATGGTGAAAAACTCAAGAGGATGGAGTCTCAAGTAGGAGAGCTATCTCAACAGGCCCCCAAATCAACTGCAGTGTTCCCTAGTGACACAGAAAAGAATCCTAAAGGGGAACAAAAGGGAGTGAGATGGGAAGAATGCAAAGCCATCACCATATTGAAAGAAGTCTCAGAAGAAGAAGGAATCAGATCCTCAGAACAGGAGCCAGAAATCTTAAAGGAAGGTGTGGAGGAAGCTAAGCAGGAAAGTGAAACTGAGCAAGCCAAGGAACTGCAAAAAGGCACCATGGAAACATACCAACCAAAAGCACCATTTCCTCAGAGGTTAGGAGAAGGTGAAAAAGGGAAAACCTATTCAAGGTTTTTAGAGACATTTAAGTCTCTCCACATCAATATTCCCTTTCTTGAGATTCTCCATCAAATGCCTACACACATCAAGTATTTAAAGGAATTGTTGAGCAAGAAAAGAGTTTTGAAGGGAGGACAAACGGTAACAATGAACAAAGAATGCAGTGCCCTCATCAAGAAGGACACAGTCTCTAAGAAAACAGACCCAGGAAGTTTTCATATTCCTTGCATCATAGGAGAAACAAAAATTGACAGAGGATTCTGTGATCTAGGAGCTAGCATAAATGTGATGCCTCTAACTCTTATGAAGAGGCTACAACTGAATGAGGTGAGATCCACTGATGTAATCATACAACTGGCTGACAAAACTCAGAAGCAAGCTGAAGGGGTGGTTGAGAATGTGCTGGTGAAAGTGGGAGATTATTACTTCCCCACAGACTTTGTCATTTTGGACATGGAGGAAAGCTACCTACACCCTATCATTCTGGGAAGACCTTTTCTAGCCACTACTAGAGCGCTCATAGATGTAGAACAAGGAGAGCTAATTCTGAGAATACATGATGAACAGCTCATTTTCAAAGTTTTCAAACCTGCATCTGAGCCTGAACCAGAACCTGAAAAGCCTAAGGATGATAGTAGTCATCTGTGTTTGGAGGAAAGTAATCCAGCAGCTGAAACTCTAAAACAGTCTTTGGAAGGCAAACAGGAGTTGCAAGAGTTAAAGCCACAAGAATCAATGGAAACAGATCAGAAGGATCCTCCTAGCATAAGGGTCAATGAAGAAATCCTCAAGAGAAAGGGAAGAATGATAGGGAAATTGCCAAGAGGGTGGAGAAACAAGAAAATTCCCACTGAAGGTTTTTCTCCGGGAGATAAAGTGATATCAAGTCATTATCTGCCAATCCCACCTGGCCTCAAAACCATTCCTTCCCAGCTCCCTCAAGTGTTCACAATCAGGAAAGTTCTTTCTATGGAACATTTAGAGGTCATGAAGGAATCAAGTGGAGACGTTTGCATAGTGAGAGGAGAAGACGTCAAGCACTACAATCCACCCTAACAAGGGACAACCGTCAAGCTAGTGACGTTAAAGAAGCGCTTCATGGGAGGCAACCCATGTTTTTAATATCCTTACTCTTTTTTGTGTTGTTTTGCATCTAATAAAGCATGGTTTCTTATGCATGAACTTGAATCCTCAGGACAACTGCTGAAAGAGTGCACTAAACATTGCATATAAAATACAATTTGTCTCTAAGTTTGGTGTGCCTGAGGGCACCCCAAACTTTATTCAAAATGCATTCAATTTTTCATGCAAAGAGCACAACCAAACATTAAGTTTGGTGTTCCTCTTTGAACACGGTTCATGAAAAGCAAGAAGTTCCTCTGGATTTCGAAATTCATGACAAGTAGACCATTCGCATGTTTTAATACTTTGGTTTCAATTACTTAGGGTAGTAACTTTGTTTAGAATCAAAGAGCCAAAGTGACTATGATTTATTAGAATTATGCACATTCATTAAGGACAACCAATATGGATTTCATGTCATCAGGAGACTTTACCAAATACTAAGTTTGGTGTCCAATAATAAGTGTGCATACATACAAAAGTCACGGCTATAAGCTCATGGAGTCAATCATTGATTTACATGTGCAAGTACTATTCATCATTCACATGGACCGAAAAATGATAGCAAACTTGTTTGTTTGTGCAGGTACAAAAGAAAAGACAAAAATGGAGGAAAAAGACAAAGGGAGGTACGGTGCTTGGTCAAAAAGAAAGTTCACAAGTCTTTGAAGCTAACACGTGGGAAAAGGAAGTTCTGCAAGAAAAGATTGCCACATGTACAACCTAATGCACCCAGAATACTTCCAAGAAAATGAAAAGCAATTCGTCCTTCTCCCTAATTCATATATTTACCATCAAGCCACCCTTCACAAACCACCCTAGCCGTCCATTTTTCACTTAAGGGCCCTATAAAGAACCACTTGGGGAACGAGTTCAACACCACCAAATCTCCTTCATGCACATTTTCTTCATCATAGCATAAACTATCTCTTGCCGAAAACAACCTCCCCACATTTCCAACAACACTTCTTGCTTCACCTTGTCAACTTTAGCTTGTCACTTACCCCAAAACTAAATAACCAATGGCAGCTTCATCTAGCCACAAAAGAAGAAAAGACAAGCAACCAATGGAGGAGAACAGGGAATTCGATGCAAGGAGATACAAATCAGTTTTCCATGAGATTCAAGCCGAATGGATGAGACCTAAAAGGGTACTAGCTGAGGTTCCCTTTGACCTTGAAAAGGATGAGTTCCCAGGTGTTTGGGAGAAGATCAAAAAGAGGAAGTGGGAGCTCCTGACTAAGCCAATCACTAAAATCAACATCAACTTGGTAAAGGAGTTCTATGCAAATGCAGTGAGGGAAGACTCAACCAAGAAACCCACATACAAAAGCTATGTGAGAGGGGTGGAAGTTGACTTCAGCCCCAAGGCAATCATGAAAACTCTTGGCCTGAAAAACATACATTTCAGCCAAGCAAGTTATGAGGAAAGGATGATAGGAGAACCTGACTACACGACTATTGCTGAAGATCTTTGTGCCATCAGAGCTGAATGGGTGAGAAAAACAAGAGGGGCTCCAAGAGTCTTGAGAAGGGGAGACCTAACACCTGAAGCTAAAGGGTGGTATGCAATAGTTAGGAGATCCATCCTACCCACTGCAAACTCTTCAGAAATAGTCCCTAAAAGAGCCATCTTGCTTCATTGCATTATGGTGGGAGGAGAGATCAAAGTTCATAAACTCATTGCTGAACAGATACAAGAGTTTAGTGAGAAAAGTGACCCTGAATCCTGGCTTCACTTCCCTAGCACCATCATTAGACTATGCATCGATGCCCAAGTACCACTTGAAGATGAAAGACCTAATTGGCTATATCCTGGATTGGCCATAACTGCGTACAGAATGACTCTTGGCCCAACTGCTCCAAGACATACAAGAAGAAGAAATGAAGAAGGCAACAAGCGGAAGCAGAGCAAGAAGCAGAACAAGAAGGACAGGAAGGAGAAGACAGAGAAGAAGAGCAAGAAGAGCAAGCAATCCCAGAAAGAAGACAACGAATTCCCAGAGACCCATGGATATGAGCAGAATGCAGGAAATCATGGAAGGAATGTCTCAACAATACATGAGGTCTCAGGAGAGACAAGAGGACTTTCACCTAAAAATGATGGATATGCAAAGGAACTTTGAATCAAGATTCTTAGATCTGCAAAGGGAATAGAATTTACACTTACAGGAATCCTTCAGCCACATATGCCAACACCAAGATGCCAATGTCTTGGCAATCAAGGAAGCCACCACTTTACAGAATGCAAGATACTCAGTCCAAGCTAATTACAACATCAGTTCGCAAATCAAGCTTAACTACATAGGGGAACATCTACACAAGATGGACCCAGCATTCCCAGCTTTTGATGAGTATTTCAAAGGGAGGAAAGAAGGAGAAATAAACAAGGCAATGATCCTTGAAAAAGGAGTGGAAGAAACAATGAAAAAGGCTGGATTCTGGAAAAAGCTCATAAGAAAAGACAAAGGAAGCACAAGTGGTCAAAAAGAGGCAGGAAGCAAGAAGAAGCAGGATCCCAAGAATTAAGAAGAACCAAGCAATAAATAAGAGGTGGTCTCGTTCCTTAATAATCAAATGATAATTGGTGAATTGTCTTTATGAGCTTTCTTTCATCATAAGTCATTTAAGTTTTATGTGAAGTTTTTTTTAGTATGAGTGTCTGTTATTGCTTTGAATAAAGTGAATGCCTAGATGTTTGGATATAACTTCACCTTCTTAAACAAGTGCTTGCCATGCTTGTTCTGTTTCCAAAAATAAAAGAAAAGTTTGAACAAAAGTAACTTGGCTAAATTAGTGACAAATCAAGTAGAATTAAGTGGTGGTATGCATGCTTGATTGTTCAGTCAGATCACTGGAAATAGAGTGTAGAATTATCATTTTTTATGTAGAAATTGAAAACTGTCTATGGATCTTGATGAATAAATGTCTTTGGCCATGAAAAAGAAAGAAAAAGAAGAAGAAAAAGCCACTGAAAAAGGGCAACCAAAAAGAAAAAAATTTTGAGAAAATAAGCTAGGCACCAATGGTTTGAACTTCTGAGACAAATGCCTGTGGTGTTCATGTATTAAGGATATGCTTGGATGAATAGGTTCTGAGGAGTGTTTCAACACTTGGTAACTTGGGTTAACTAACCCGGGATTATCAACCAAAAGTCCATTATCAAGAGCAACCTAAATACAAAACATTTAGTCACACAAAGAGGTGCTGGGCACCAATGTCTCAAGAAGAAATGTGAACTAAAATGCCTGAAGTGGATATGTGTAGTGCACTGATAAGAAAAAGAAAATGCCAAAGGCTTGTACAACACATGACACCAAGCAAACAAGGAGCAAAGGAGCTCTAAGAAAAGAAAAGAAAAACAAAGAAGAGAAAAGTGCCAAGGACATAAGAATAACAAGAGGCCATAGCAGTGTTTGATGGATGCAATGAAAAAGTGATGATCTTACTGATAAGTATGGAAAAGTGATGCTGCAACTTTCTGCATAAAACCCTTCTGATGAACTTCAAATGCTTGCTAATATAGCCAATGTAATTGCTTTCTGTTTCATACTTTCTTCTCAAATAACTCAGGACTTGCTTAGGGACAAGCAAGTATTAAGTTTGGTGTTGTGATGCCAAGGCATCTTAGGCTAGTTTCACTAGCATTTTTTTTGATAGTTTTAGATGTTTTATGCATTTTCTTGAGCTTAAAGTAACCAAGAATGGTTAAAGAAGAACAAAGCAATGAACCATCCAAACAGTATGATTTTGATGCAAATTCATGAGTTTTAGTTATATTACTTGAATGCTATGAATGGAAGATTTCTCATGAAATTTTGCAAGACTTTGATGCAATTGTTTGGATGATTTCAGGGAAGAAGAGGCTAGGCAAGGAAGCAACAAAGTCAATAAAGGAAGCTTGAATATCACATGTGGAGTTTAAGTTCCAGTTTAAGCCTAAACTGGAGCTTAAACGCCAGAATCATGAAGGCTAAGAAATGCTGAAACTGAAGTTTAACCTCCAGCTTAACCTTAAACTGGAGGTTAAACGCCAGAATGAAAGTCTCACCTAAGAAGCATTCCACGTTTAACCTCCAGTTTAACCTTAAACTGGAGGTTAAACGCCAGAATGAGAATGCCAATCAGGAAGCATTTCCACGTTTAACCTCCAGTTTAACCTTAAACTGGAGGTTAAACGCCAGAAATGGAAGTGCACCAGGGAGCCATTTCCACGTTTAAGCTCCAGTTTGACCTTAAAACTGGAGCTTAAACGTGTTCGACCAAGTTTTCTCCTCTAGGGTTGCTTTCTCCATTTCCACGTTTAAGCTCCAGTTTAACCTTAAACTGGAGCTTAAACGTGTTCGACACCTCCAGGGCTACCTTTCTCAGCTTCCACGTTTAAGCTCCAGTTTAACCTTAAACTGGAGCTTAAACGTGTTCGACCTCCAGGATGCCTTCTTCCATTTCCACGTTTAAGCTCCAGTTTAACCTTAAACTGAAGCTTAAACGTGTTCGACCTCCAGGGCTGCCTTTTCTATCTCCACGTTTAAGCTTCAGTTTAACCTTAACTGAAGCTTAAACGTGTTCGACTAAGTACCCTCCAGGGCTGCCTTCTTCCATTTCCACGTTTAAGCTTCAGTTAACCTTAAACTGAAGCTTAAACGTGCTTCCACAAAAGGCATCACTGGAAGTGTCTGGCGTTTAAGCTACAGTTTAAGCTTAAACTGCAACTTAAACGCCACTCTTGGAAAAGGTTTCTGGGCCAACAATATTGCGGTTTAAGTTAGTATTTGAGCACAAACATTAACTTAAACTTACTCTGGTATGAAACCCAATTGAATATCATGGTTTAGGGGATTGGGCCTGAAGGATTGATGAGTCTGAAATTTCAATTTATTGAGTCATGTGTCATTATTTGATTATCACTAAGTTGGCTCAATGATGTTACAGATTTTGGATCAACAGCCTCATCAAGATTATGGATCATAAACCCAAGGCAAAAGGAAAGCAGGGAGAGCCTCAAAGCCCAAGAAACACAACAGAAGCTCAATATAGAAAGTGTATAAATAGGATAGAATTTAAGTTAGGGGGGACTTTACCTTTTCATTTGGCTAGTTTTCATATCTTGTAATTGAATTCAGAGCTATGACTCACTAAACCCCCTTTCATTGGGTTAGGGAGCTCTATTGTAATTCAATGAATCAATAATAGTTTATCTTCTTCTTCAATCTTTTCTCTTGAATTTTGTTAGAAAGCTTCTCGATCTAATTCCATTGGGTAGTTGTCTTGGGAAAGAAACTACCCATAATTGGAATCCTTCGGAACCTTGGGAAAGGAATGGAGGATTCATGCTAGAGAAGCTTTCTCACAGTGAATTGGATTGGGGTTTGGATGGATATTGTGACATGTAATCCTACCAAATTGTGGTTCATGAAACTGTGTGTATAATCAGTGATCGAGCATCATCTCTCTTATGAACATTTAAACCAAGGGATTGGGAATTTGTTCGTTTTTAGAGAGAATTGGTGAGCCAAGGGATTGGGATCCAATCATATAAGATTGCCAAGCAAAAAATAA